>NC_072434.2:16073106-16376136 GCF_028878055.3 Symphalangus syndactylus
TCCTCTTCCAATACAAGTAATAAAAAGTTATAAATTTCTGACAAATTTCTACTTCAGTTTTGAAACAGTATTTTTTAATTTAAATATTTTTCTAATTTATATTATTATTTATATTTTAATCCTCGATATATCTAGAGGTCTTTTCTAAAACTCCCAAATATGTCACTATTTAAAAATAGGTTTTTGTTATTGAATTTTAACATAATTGTTTTGCAATATATAATGAGATGTGTTTGATACCGATTCCTCGAAATTTGTTGAAAGTTGATTTATGGCATATGATGGTGGTCAATTCTTGAAAATTTGGAGTTTTTCTTTAAAAGAGTGTGTGGTTTTGTTTGTTTGTTTTGTTTTTAGTGAAGTAAAATATTTAAAATATGTCCATTAGGTCAACTTTGTTTTAGTCATAAATATATTTTTAGAAATGCAAAAACTGGAGAAATGTATTTATCAAAACTTCTTTGGTTAGTAAATCATTAACAATGTGCTACAGCAAATAAGGGAGAGAGGCAAGGCAAGGAAAACATGGGACCCAGGAAACAGTGGCCCTCACTCAAGAAAACAGTGGTGCCCCAGGTGACAGCTATGCAGCAGGTCTTGTGAGCAAATAATACCTACTGGAGCAAGACATTCCAGGGCTCCAGGAGGAAGGCGTGCAGCAAAAAGCAGGATTCAAGCAGTCTAATATTATCCTTAAGACTTTGGGAAAATGTGACCCAGAACAAAGTCCTATCCACTGTTAGGCCAAAGCCACAGTCTGTTAGAGTTGGGGGCTTGAGTTATCCTCAGCAAAGTAATGCAGGAACAGAAAACCAAACACTGTATGTTCTCATTTATAAGTGGGAGCTAAACGATGAGAACACCATGGACACATGGAGGGGAACAACACTTACTGGGGCCTGTCGAGGCCTATCAAGAAGAACAGCTAATGGATGCTGGGCTTAATAGCTGGGTGATGGGTTTATCTGTGCAGCAAACCACCATGGTACATGTTTACCTATGTAACAAAGCTGTACATCCTGCACATGTACCCCAGAACTTAAAATAAAAGTTGAAGAAAAAAATAAAGTTAAAATTAAAAAGGAAAAGAAAGGCCTGGCACGGTGGCTCACGCCTGTAATCTCAACAATTTGGGAGGCCAAGGTGGGCGGATCACCTTAGGTCAGGAGTTCAAGACCAGCCTGGCCAACATGGTGAAAGTCCAACTCTACTAAAAATACAAAAAATTAGCCTGGTATGGTGGCACGCACCTGTCAAGTCCCAGCTATTTGGGATGCTGAAGCAGGAGAATCACTTGAACCCGGGAGGCAGAGGTTGCAGTGATCCGAGATAGCGCCACTGCAGAAAAAAAAAAAAATAATAATTGGGAGCTTTGAGTTTATCAGGACATCCAGAGCTCATGGCCCAGGCTGCTGGGCTTGCCTCTATAGAGTGAACTGGGTTGAGATTGCATGGACTGTGGGGAAGCTGACCACTAGTCACTTGGTCTCTAACTAGAGCAGAGATCACATAGATAGGTGCTGACCTCTCTATCCTTGTTAAGAGTGGTCAACCCACTGGGGTTCACAGAAAGAGCCATTGGAGTGATGGGAGAAAATGTTCAAAATTCCATTTATCTCATTCTTTTTATTTGCTTTGTGTGTATATTCTAATGCATATAGTACATCAGGAAAGTAGAAAGTGTATATGTATGTATGTGTGTATATCTCTGTGTACATACACAGAGCACATGCATATTCAGAAATTTTTAGGTCATGAGGTGTATAATTATAAATACTTGGAGACCCCTAGCAAACAATAGCTATGTAGGGGAGAAACATTCAGATACTCTCCCAAAGTTAGGTAGAAAAATAATGATAGCAACAATTGCTGCACAGTGATTGTGTGCCAGGTGCTCTGGAGATTCTTTTAATTGATTATTTCAGCTAATCCTCAAAACAACCTTTCAGGAGGAATACCGCTTTTCTTACTGAATAGGTGAGAAAACCAAGGCACAGAGAAGTTAGGCAACTTGCTTAAACACACATAATAAATGACATATCCAGAATTCCAATCCAGTTGGTCTCCAGGGTGCATACTATTTTCTGTTATCCAGATGTTCTTTTTAAAATTTCAACATTTCTACTTGTTATACATTGAATTGTGCATGCCTGAAATTCATATGCTGAAGTCCTAACACCCAGTACCTCAGAATGTGACCTTACTTGGAAATAGGGTAACTGGAGATGTAATTAGTTAAGATGAGATCATATTGGAATAGGCTGGACATCTATCAATATAACTGATGCTGTTATTAAAAAAAAAAAAAAAAGAACACCCATTGAACAGGTAGCTATGCATACCGGGAGAATCTCATGTGAAGGTTGGAGTTAGCTGCCACTAGCCAAGGGACCACCAGAGCTAGGAGAAGGGGCTGGAACAGATCCTTCCCTGGCATCTTCAGAAGAAACAGAGCCCTGCCAACACCTTGATTTTGGATTTCCAGCCTCCAGAACTGTGAGACAATACATTTCCATTGTTTAAGCTATCCAGTTGGTGGTGCTTTGTTATGGCAACCTTAGCAAATGAATATACCAGTTATTAACTTACTTGTAAATGAGGTTAAACTGAACGTTTAGATTAGGAAATAAAATTTAACTGCTCATCAGTGTATTTTTTAATGCAAGTGACTTATTGGACAATGATTCCCTAGTCTTCTTTTTAAGTGCCCTAAGTATATTACTAAATTTTCTCAAAGACTCACAAAACAAAGGCTAATCCTACTGAGATTAAATAAATGACCGGAAGTGAATTATTTTATTTACTAAATTCTAGAACAATCTACAACTATAAAGTGTGGCAGCTAAGAACCATTTCTGCAGAAGCTGATAACCTGGGACCCTGCCTCCTCTGATGTCTAGGAAAGCATATGCTCTTAGATCCCAGGAGCAAACCCCACAGCTAACAATGATTGCTGGTGTAGGGGTGAAGGGGAATTTCTCCTCCGCCTTCTGAAGATTCACTGAAAATCAACTGACAAATGGTAGATTAACAGGAGAAAAGGTATACACAACTTTATTTTAAGCTGCACAGCATAGGGGAATGGCACGAGAATGATTACCCAATAACCCACTGAGGTACAGATGTTTATATAACCTTTCTTCACAGGGGGAGGAGAGATGGAGGAAACGCGGTACTTTGAGAGATAGTAAAACACGATTTTTAAGGGAAAATGAATGGACTTGAAGAAGATACAGTGGCCCAGGACAAAGTCTGTTGCCCTCGAAACAAACAATGGTTTGCAACAAACATCTATCCAAGTGTCGACAGACTTTGTTTTTTTTTTCCTACTATATGAGTTAAGTTCATAAAAACTCAGAGAAGGCAGACATGTTCTTTGGCAGGTTTGGCTTTTAGGTAGATAAAGAGACTTCAGAGAACAACTTGATTCTGCGCTTTGGGAGAGACAGAAGATGAGGTTAGGTGGAAGGTCAAAGACATGTTAAGGCTGCCTCTTTAGTCCAGCATGCCAAAGCACCATATTTTGGGGTATTGGTTTATGAGCCCCAACACTGGCCTAGACAGAGAGCAAGAATTCTTGATCACTAGCCATGGCATGGCAGGATAATAATAAAACAGTTCTTATCTAGAAAAATCCCAAGTACTACTTAAACATGGTGAATTAGATACAATATTTTATCTTTACTTTGTCCTCAAATCCCATTAAAATGTCCCCCAATTTTTTATTAAAAAAGGAAAAATTCACAAGGACAGAGGAGAAACAGAGAAGGGGATGATAGCAGATGAGAGATGGGAAAGGTTCTCACTCACTGCAAAAGGACAACTGGCAAACACTGGAAATTGAGAAGCAGGTGAAATGAGGGGTAACTGACCAAGTAGGGTGGGGATGTGGAAACCCAGACCTGCAGGGAGAGGAATTCAGTGAGAAGCAAGCCTTTGAGCTGCTAAAGTCATGGAAGGTTCTGGGATTAGAGGACCATGGTACGCAGAGGTGAGCGTGAGGGACACAGCTTAAAATAAGACCATTGACTACTAGTCTGTGCAGTGAGAAGATTACCTCCCTTTCACCTCAGGAGGAAGTTGTTTTCTACCCAAGGGGAATTTACGACAAATAAACTTCAAACTCCAAACTCAGAAACATCAGCCTCAGCTGAGAACTGGAGGATTAACGGGTAGTCTGCACTGAATAGTGAAATCTCCAGCTTCTTTCTCCATTTGGTTTCAAAAATGTTAGCAGAGAGGCTCAGACACCTCCAACACCCGACCTCTGAGACACCCCCAGGCAGGATATTGGAAGATTTTGGAAGCTTCTCTAGGGAAACCAATTAACCCCAGAGAAAATGACTGCTGGAACTAAATTTGGGGGTTTCCTCTGATGAAATGGCTTGGGCTCTTGCTGAAAAAATACCAAAGCACCAAAACCAAAAGCCCAACAGTGAAGCCTGCTGACTGACAAGTTCTGCATATATGCACAACCCAAGCAAAATTTAGGCGCCTTGGTCTGAAATACGAACACACATACTAGGACCACTAGACATTTGAGGAAAGCCTCCAAAATGAAAGCCAGAGATCAAAATAAAGAATCCAGAAGAAGGAACTCAGAGAAAATAGAGATGATGCAGGAATTACAAGAAAACTGTATAATTTTTAAAAAATCTATAATTAATATCCTTGGAAACATAAGGAGATACTGCAACTATAAATCAAGAATAGAATGTTACATGTTTTTAAAGGGAGATTTAGAAAACAAGACAAAGTTATTATAAAATACAATATCATAGCAGAAAATTATAAGTATATATCATATAATATATATAAAATAAAGTTATGGGAAAATCTTCTCTGATCCTTCTACCTCTTTCTTCCACATTTAAGGACTTTTGTGAGTACATCAGGACCACCCCAATAATAGGACAATATCCCCACCTCAAGATTCTTAATCTCATCTGGGGAGTCTCTTTTTTCAGGTAAGGTAACACATCAACAGGTTCCAGGAATTGGGATGGGAACATTTTTGGGGGCCATTATTCTACCTACTGCAGAAGTTGTTTGGGGTGGGATTGAAAATGGCTCCAGTGTGTTTACCCTTCCTGAACCAGTCACCTCCACTTCTGGTCCACAGGAAGCTCACTTTCTCTGCCTGGATAGAATCTGAGATGCAGACCAATCTCAGGGTAACAGCAACTCTGGTTGGCTCACTCCACTCCCAAAGCAGCTAGGTAACCTGCCTCATCTCCTCCCTAATGACCATAGTGGGGAGTCAGCTATTGTCCTAACGGCAGGGAACACACACTCTCTAAGCAGTCAACTGAAGCCCATCTCACTAGACTTGAGGCAAGGGGCAAGCACCACCCCTCCTTCACTGGGGTAGGGAGGCCAGTCTCAGCACAGCTCTCTGCAAAGAAATCTGCCTTACCACCTCCCAATCTCCACCCACCACCCTCTCCCATCCTCAGTGCAGAGAATCACCTCACTGGCTCTCTTTGTAGAATTTTCTGCACATCTGCCTCTCATCTCACTCTGGGTCATTTATCTCTTGGGTCTTGGTGATCATATTGAAATATCTAACTTAGTCTGCTATCACAAAAACAAAAAATAGAAAACTAAGCAGATGACCCAAAACAGGCAATTCACAGAGGAAGAAATACAAATGATCAACAGCCGTTTGAAATTCATTCCCCAAGTGATGAAATATATTCAAATTAAAAGAAGACGCCATCTTCACTGATAAGATTGGCAAGTTTCCACAGTTTGAGAGCACTGTGTGAAGGTTTGCAGAGGCCCTTTATATATACCTCTGAGAGCAGTGTAAAGTTTTTGGCGCAATTTTTCAATATGCATCAAAGCCATTGAAATGTGATTTTGGGAAAAACATTGGCAGGTATACAAAGAGGAATGAATAAGGATATTCACTGAATCATTATTTATATTAACAAGTGATTGGTTATTAACCACTAAGGGGTTTGTTAAATAACTTATAGTCTCTTTATATGATGTAATGCTTTGTAACCACTTAAAGTGATATTAAAGAAGGTTAATGACATCAGTAAATAAGCCTTGATATATTGGGAAATGGAAAAACATGGGTTGAAAAACAGTACTTAGAGATTGGTCTAATTTAGTGGGAAAATACGTGTGAGACATAAACCTTGGGATAGTAAAACTGTGTGTCTTGACGTGGTGGGGATATGGGTACATTTAAATTTACTTCTTTCGTTTTTGTGTATTTTTAAAACACAACTATGAAATGGTACTATTACTTTTATAATGAAATCCATTTTAAAATGGTAGTTTGCTCCTATCTCTGTACAGCTGTGTCTGGGAATTGGTTTGGATGTATTGGCAGAGGTCCTCACTCACTGCAAAAGGAGAAGAGGCAAACTGCCCGACAAGGACAGGGTGAGGGGAAATTCCACAAGACTAGTAAGGGTGGAGCAGAGCAGCCGGATGGGACAGGTTTTGTAGCCAGTGCTCTGTTAATAAATGATATGCCCATCCTTCAGTGAGCCCCATCAGCAAACATTGGTTCTGTGCCTGCTACAGAGGAAAAGAACGACAGCCTGTTTGAGCCTCAAAGGGCTGATTAGGGAGAGAAAAGTTGCATGAAATAATTGCAAAGGTATGCATTAATAAATCCAAAATAATACAGCACTGACTGTATTATATAGGTAGTAGGGGTGGTGCAGACTAAATAATCAGAGTTCTGAGACTTTGTTGAGAAAAAGGTAGGATGAAATACACGAATAAACAGGTTAATACTATCCAAAGCTCCTCAAGGTGTGCTTCAAGCCAGTTATGCATGTTAGGTTATCATGACATGTTTATAAAAGCAAGGGAGAGAGGAAAGAAGAAGGCAAATAGAAGGAACATTTCAGGTAAAAGGTGTGGCTAAGCCAGTGGTTTTCAAAGTGTGGTCCCTGAACTGGCAACATTGGTATCACCTGGGAACTTGTTAGAAATGCAAATTCTTGGGCTCCACCCCAGACCTACTGAATCAGAAAAACTGGTGGCAGGGCCCAACCATTTGTATTTCAACAAATGCTCCAGGGGATACTGATGTAGCTAAAGTTTGAGAACCACAGGGTTAAACAAAGTCTTGGAAGATGGTGTAAGCAGGTTGTGGGTAAGGGAAGTGGCCTTACTAGAAGGAAAAATCCACATCAGGGATTGATGGGAGATTAGATGGGAAATACGGGGGCTAAGAAGGCACTATGTTATTGGGGGTAAAATAGATTAAGCCTTTTCACAAACAACATGGCTGGTATTTACACATAACTAATATGAAGGAAATTTGCTAAAGAAAAAAAAATCCACATTCTCTCTTGATTAACACAATTAGCTTAAGATTTTTCCTGTTCCATGTATTTGCCTAATGTTCACAGTTATAACGAAGTTCTGAGGTTCTGTTTATTTTTGCATTTTATAGTAGACTAATATTTTGATACATTAATCAAGGCTTCCATTTTTATTTTGGCTTCTGCTGTTGTGTTTCACATCTTAGCTCTGCCTAGACTGTCTCTGGAGGGTTGTTACAACAGAACCAAATAATAAAGCAATCAAATGTTGGGTTATGAGTTTCACAGTTGAGATCCAGGCCAAAGACAAAGGCATCTGGAAGTAAATGAACAGTCAGAGCCAGCTTTCCTCACCCCTAAAGACTTGATAAATTTGTCAACTAGGGCAGAGCTGCAGAGAATCAGAAAGAAGAGCAAGAGCATATCCTGGCATCCATTCCCCACCCGACCTGCGCCCCCAGAACCCCACAGATATGTCCTAAACTCCCACCATGAAAAGAGCCTAGGGAAATGACAAGTGTCACAGAGGTCCTTCTACTTAGCACCATATGAGAGCAGCAAAGGCTACAGGTGACCCAGCTAGGACCTGAGGACCCAAGACAACCTCTCAGAACTCCCCACAGCGCCAGGGTGATGTGATGATGCAGATGGAATGTGGCTAAGTCAGAGGCTGGCCTGAAAAACTTCTGTATTAGGGAACAGAGGACAATCCAGGTCCTGCATGGATCAACAGTCAAAGAGAAAGAAGTCAATAGACATCCCATCCTGGTGGATGCCTGTAGGAGCAGGTAATGACAAACTACTAAGTACTACCCCAGGGAAAATGCAAGCAGTTGGGAATAGCGCGTGGCAGCAGGACTTTGAATTGCTTAAGGTTACCCAGAATCAGCATAACGGGACACACACCGGGGTGGACCACTAGTCAAAATGGGGCTTGAAAAGGAATGTAAATGTTACTATAGAAAATTAAAGAAAGTTACTTTTTGCTACAACTGAATATGTACTCTACCATTTATACTTGCTACAATTATATAAATTGTTTTCCATGTCTGAGAACACATTATTATTTTAGTTGACAATATCTCCATCAAGTGACAACACTGTATTTTATTTAGTCATTCTCCTATTGTTGAAAATTAAGATTGTTTCAATCTTTAAGTATAATATAAATACTACAACAAAATAATTATTCTGCAACATTTATTTGCCACCTACAATTATGCCAGACTCCAGATTAAGCATGCTGATTCAGAGGTGAAAAAAAAACAATGTCCCATTGTCTGGTGGGAGAGTCAAATGTGTCTAATGATCACCACAATGTAACATGAATGTGATTATAAAAAGCATAGCTAACTTGTGCCTATTTTAAAATTATTTCCTTAGGATAAATTCCAAATAGCGAGATTCTTGGATTATATTGACAAATTGCTTTCTTTTCTTTTCTATTTTATTTTATTTTATTTTATTTTATTTTATTTTATTTGAGATGGAGTCTCACTCTGTCACCCAGGCTGGAGTGCAGTGGCATGATTTCAGCTCACTGCAACCTCCACTTCCCAGGTGCAAGTGATTCTCCTGCCTCAGCCTCCTGAGTAGCTGGGATTACAAGCGTGCGCCACCAAGTCTGGCTAATTTTTGTATTTTTAGTAGAGACGGGGTTTCACCATGTTGGTCAGGCTGGTCTCAAACTCCTGACCTCATGATCTGCCCGCTTGGGTCTCCCAAAGTGCTGGGATTATAGGCATGAGCCACTGTGCTGGGCTGACAAATTGCTTTCTTAAGGCATCAATTTAATCTGCAATGAATAACAGTTTCTGTTATATAACCATGTAATATTCCTTGACTCATATGTGCTGGAAATATTTTCCAAGTCTTTTGTTTTCCTTTTTATATATTGTTGAGGGCAAATTTTTAAAAAGTATTTTAATTTCCCTTTTCCTATGTTCTTTCTTATATGATTTTAAAACTTAGAAAATTACTCCTTTAGAGATAGGATACATATTTACTTCCATTTTCTGCTAGTTTTCAAAAATAATTTGGTTTTTCTTCAATTGTTTAATTAATCCATCTGGAATTTTTTTTAGCAATTAATCAGAGCAATTTATTTTCTAAATTGCTAGCTAAGACTATTTTTCCTTTAATATTATTTGATGACATTTATCAAATTCACAATTCTCACTGTAAAATAATAATATGTTTTCAGATATTAACCTGGTATATCCTAGACTCTGATTAGCCTGTGACCCCCATACGTTGAACTGATGGCATCCAGAGCTTCATGGGGAGGGGAGAACCATCAAATATATGGGAGCTCCTATTTCATTTTCTAGGCTATCTTGAGAACGTTGAAAAAAAAGTGAAAGGATTTTCAGCTAGGCAGAGAACTAATCATAGAACAGATTATCGACCATTGATCAGAGAAGAACATGAAATATGATGTTAGTGAAGCCCTCACCATTGAGGAAGGAAGAATTTCCTTCTAATGCTGGGATTAGGATCTGGGTGAGTGAGGGGGAAAAGAGGGGCAAAGGGTGACCTGTAATGTTCTGGCTCCCTTTCTCACCCCAGGATGGAACATTAACAAGAGGTGTTATAGGGCAGGAAGGTGCATCTTGGATAAAACCACCCCCAAGATAAATTCGGGAGAGTCTAAGAACTTCAGGAGCTGCTGTCCTTCACAGACTGAGCAGAGCTTGGGGAAACCATAGACCTTGTAGAGAAACCCTCCACCGCAGGGGATGCTGCATCCAACATGATCCAAGAAAGGGGAACTAGCAACCACAGGCACATGCTGAGGGCAGTCTTCAAGGGTCCACACACAACAGCATATTGGAGAGAAAGCAATCGAGAGTTTTCCGGCACCCCACTGAGATGCATGATAGCTGAGAGAGCGGAAAAGACCCAAGTTCCTAAGGAAGCCCAGAATATGGAGCTCTTGTCACCAGAGGCAATGACAAGGACCTGTGTGTGTGTGGATGGTGGGGGGCAGATGCCACTATGATGCCCATGGACCAGATCAAACCAGTGGCATCTTCATCAGCAAGCAGAATGAGGGGCATTTCAGCAGAGGGTAGGGAGGACCAAGGACATCTGAGCAATATTACTGCACCCAGACACCATCCTGACAAGGGGTAGGAGAGATCCCTTCAAGCCGTCTAGAGTCTGAGCCTTGAATTAGCTGCTTTACCTAAAACAGATCTGAGCAATGGAGATTAACTTTGTATTAATTGGTGCATTTCAAATATCTTGGCAATGTCACCTCATCCCTGCTACCAACAGAAATTAGCACCCACACTAAACAATTATAAGAAAAATTTTTACTTTTATTTTTCCATATCTGAGTAATATGTCAATTTTGAAAGCACCAAACACACACACACACACACACACACACACACACAAAGAGAGAGAGAGAGAGAGAGAGAGAGAGAGAGAGAGAGTTAGAGTTAGGCCCTTTCTGGGCTTTTTGTTCCTTTCTTGATTTAAAATGCATCCTTAAAGTCAGAATAAAGCTTTACATGTGTTTGGGGTATGTTGTGTTCAAAGGCAATGTAGACAGAGACTTTTTTCTTTTAGTAGACATAGTTGGAAATTCATTCTTCTTTGTGCCAGAGGAATTCAGAACTCTTTCATGTATTGTTAACCTTGCATGAGGTGTGATGGCCACCATAGGTGACATAGGAAGCTTCATGCTGAGAGTAAATGTAGAAAAGTAGAACATTTTGGAAAACTCAGATTTATTCTTGGGAAAATCCTTGCAAATCCTGTTGCTCCCTTGCACTCCCCAGGGGTGACCATATGTTTTCCTGGGACAATCCCGATTTACACCTGCTGCCCCAGAACAATTATTAGAAGTGCCCCTTCAGAGTGTCCTGATTTGAGGTCCCTGGTCACTCTAGCCATGGAGTCTTTCTGCCACAAGGTGGCAGCAGCTGCCCATAGTTGAAAACGTACTGTAGCTTGTGGGCCCTTCCAGTATCTGAGACAGAGAAAAGGGTCCATTCATTAACCCAGGACAGGCTTCCAAATACAGCACCAAACTATGGAACAAGAGTACCTTAGAATGCAAGGACTTAGAATACAGGATCATCTGGCCACCCTCTGCCATGAGGCCGGCCACACAACCCTTTAGGCAGCTGTGGGAAAAGCCATTCTCTAGGTGAGTATTCTCTCAGCTAGTGAAGTTAGGCTTTTGTTCACAAATTTCAAGCAGCTCCTGGAGAGAAGGGAAGGGTCCGCTCCCTGCAGTTTCTGAGATCCTCACCTGCAAAGACCCTCATCCTTGCGCTGAATGTGCAGACTGCTTGGATATGTTCGCCTGGCCCATCAAGAAGGTGCTTGTTTTCCAGATGATTCTTCAATTGTCAGCTCTTCTCTCTCTCTCTTTATTTTTTTTTTCTTGTTATGGGTTGAAATGTGCCAAAAAAGATATGGTGAAGTCCTAACCCCTAGTCCCTCAGAATGACCTTATTTGGAAATAGGATCATTGAAGATGTAATTAAGATAAGGTGACATGGAGTATGGCAGGCCCTTAATCCCATATGATCTCCTTACAAGAAAAGGAGAAGACAGGGACACACGGAGAAGATGGCCATGTGAAGCCAGAGGCAGAGACTGGAGTGATGTTGCCATAAGCCGAGGAATGCCTGGAGGTACCAGATGGTGGAAGAGGCAAGGATGGATCCTCCCCAAGATGCTTCAGAGGAACTGAATTCAGACTTGATTTCAGACTTCTAGCTCCAGAGCTGTGAGAATAGATTTCTGCTGTTTTAAGCCACCCAATTTATAGTGCTTAGTTATGACAGCCCTAGGAAACCAATGCACTCCCCTCTCACACTTTCTGACCTCCATGCATTACTTATCCATTGCTGCATACCAAGACTACCATAGAGTCAGCAGCCTAGGACAACACACATTTCTCTCCTGCTTTCTTTTGGTCAACAGTCCTGGCACAGCTTTGGGTCCTCTGCAAGCCTTCAGTCAAGGTGTCAGCCAGATCTGGGTTTGCATCTGAGAGCTCAACTGGGGAAAAATCCACTTCCAAGTTCACATGATGATTGGTAGGATTCAGGTCCTGGTGGGTGACCAGACTGAAAGCCTCAGTTTCTTGCTGCCTGTGGGCCAAAGGCTGCCCTCCATTCCTTGCCACATGACTCTCTCCACTGAGCAGCTCACAACATGACAGCCAGCAAAGGACAGAGTCTCCTTGCAAGAGATGGGCGTTACAATCTTCTCATTCTGTATTTAACCACAGAAGTGACTTCTCATCACCTTTGCTGTATTCTACTGG
This sequence comes from Symphalangus syndactylus, assembly GCF_028878055.3. Lineage (NCBI taxonomy): Eukaryota > Metazoa > Chordata > Mammalia > Primates > Hylobatidae > Symphalangus > Symphalangus syndactylus. The sequence continues at coordinate 16,085,692 of NC_072434.2, forward strand.
TTAAATGTAAGTCACAGGTCTCACCAACACCCAAGAAAGGGACTATACAGGGGCATAAACACCAGGAGGTGGGGATCACAGGAGCCACACCCCACAAGGAGGAAGGACAGCAAATTCCTCAGGGATTAGGTTTTCAGGCTAAACTTCCAGGGGCTCAAGTCTCTCTGCTCTCTCCCCAGTCACTGTCTCCCCACACATCCAAGAGATGAAAGATTATTTTTTCTTCCCCTTTCAGAAACTAAGTGCAACTTCTCATTGCTCTGTGGAGTAACCCTTTTCCCAACTTTCCTCCTCTTTCCCTGGGACAGGGGCAGAGTGGAAAAGCTAAAACAGGCTGACCCAAGGCAAGGACAGGCTATGTTCTCCCACAGTCCAAAGAGTGTTATCTTGCTTTGCAGGGTGGGGGAGGGAATGAACCACTGCTTATGCTCATCTGCTTTTTCCTTGCCTCTGCTGGTCTGCTGCTGGGCTCCGGAGTCAGCCCCATTTTAGGGAACCCATAGTGCTCTCCTAATAATCTATGTCTCTCCATTTCCCCACCGTCCTTTGCAGTTAAGTTGGGTCCATGTGACTAATTCAGCCTAATTAACAGTGGAAGTTTGGTGTGACAATTCTGGAATGAAGCCAGTGTACCTCCTCCCTCCCTTCCTTCCCTGACTCAGTAAATTTGGAGGCCAAGTGTTGAGAGGGCAGTGCCACAAGACAGAGGGAGCTTGGTCCCTGAGAGGTGGTTTGGAGAGCCCCTGCCACCCCCCATGGGACTTCATTTGAGTGAGAAATAAAGTCTGTGGTGCTAAGCCGTTGAGACGTTAGGATTTGTCTACAGCATCAGCCCAGCGACAGGTAGCACAGCTTATCACACCTGTTTGAATTTCTTTATCAGCCCCCAGGTAAGCTGTTGCAAAGAAAAGCTCAGCCAAGCACATCTAAATCATCTCAAACCTGCACTGGGATAGAGAGATCTGCCAGGGCCATTTTTCGTAGTGACACTTGTTCTTGGCTCTGTTCTTTACCCCCTTACAAGCTATGTGACCTTAGAGAAATTATTTAGCCTCTGTGTCACAGTTTCCAGACCTGTAGTATAGGGTTCTACTAGTAACTTCTCATAAGAGTAAATGAGTAAAACCATGTAGATCAGTGGAATTGTTCCTGGTTCGTCATTGCTTTCTCAGCTGGAGTGCAGGGACACACTCTGTAAAGCCCATCTCCAACGCTGTTAGCACAGGCCTCTGGGGCTTCTCCTCAGCCCGCCTGTTCCCAAAACAAGTCTCAATTTCATTTCTTTTGTCTTTCCCCAATTCCCTCTCTTTCAGGCTGTTACCTTCCTTTCCGTAACACTAGAGGGTGCTTCAAGTCAGGCGCCATCTAAAAACAGGTTCTCACTCTGAGTCCAGTCAGCAGCTGGTGAGTGCTGGACAACTGGCCAAACTTGGAGCGTATCACTTAGAACTGGGAGATGGGCTTCTCACTGTCAGAATGGCCAACCAACCTTAAGGTCACATAGCACATTCTCCTATTCCAGAATGATCCCAGATTGCTTCCTTAGAGCCCTATTCTTTCCCTTCCTAATACCTACCAATACTTCTAAATCACTTACATTGTATATACTTCTTGCTATGCTAATTGGCTTAATGTTCCTCTCCCCCAGCAGACTATCAATCAAGGGATGTGTCTGTTTTGTTCATTATCCCTTTTTAGCACTCAGCAAAGTGCCTAGTGCATAGTACCTTCTTGATAAATACTTGAAGACTCATTAAATTAATCCCCCTATCTTTTCTCCTTCTCTACCCCACCATCCCCTTGCTCGCCAACACCAGAGTAATCAACTTGACCTTATGCTACTTACCACTGCCATCCCAACCTTACCACCTTTGGTTATTGTCACTGTTTCTTAAAAGGTTTTCATTTTTCCAAATGTTTTCCTTCCAGTACATTTTGTCTACCACCACTATCCTGCTCAAAAAACCATTACCTACAGGCTCAATTCCCAGATGCTTTCAAGACACATTGACAAACAAATTCATCTAGAAGGAACAACTCAGATGGTGAGAGGAGGCTGAACTTCCCTGAGGCTCCAGAATTCTTATCCATATGTTAGGGATAGTAATACCATCTGACTTACGGGGTCATTGCAATGCCTAAATGAGATCGTGGCGGGCATGGGCACTGGCAGAAAATAGAAAATGTAATAAAGGAAGGCTATTTGCATCAATAATATTCTATGATTTTAGTTCAAAGGAATGAGAAATGTTTAGGTTGATAAAATAAAAACTTTAGCTGAATTAAATTTGAAGGAGTTTCATTGAGCAATGAACGATTTGTGAAATCGAGCAACCTCCTGAGCCAGAATAGGCTCAGAGATTCCAACACAGCCACATGGTGGAAGGTTTATGGACAGAAAAAGGAAAGTGACATATGAGGAAATGGAAGTGAGTTACAGAAACAACTGGATTGGTTACAGCTCAGCGTTTGCCTTATTTGAACACGGTTCAAACAGTTGGCTACATTTAATTGGCCAAAAGTCGGTAATTAGCACAAGCGTAGGCTACTGTTTCTTTACACTTCCACTTGTTAGAGTTCACAACGGACAGAGAAACCCTTAGGCCAAACTTAAAATATGTAAGGAGGCAGCTTTAGGTTAAACTTGATTTAACAAGGTGAACAAACAGAAGACTCTGGAGAACTATTTCAAAGGCTACTGAGAGAAGCGGGAGTAGATTTAATCCTGTATTTCTCCTTTCAGAAGATGTAAGTAGTGCCAATAGGCAGGAATTAAAAGAAATTAGATTTTTCTCAATTAGAATTTGCTAAAAACTGGAAATATTTGAAAATGGAATTAACTTGAGTGAGTTCCCTGTCCCTGGAGATAACCAAACTAAGACTGAATGCCTACTTTTAAAAGAAGTCTCTGAAGATACTGTGTATTGAGTAGAGACTTGAATTAGGTCATTTCTAAGGTCTCCTACTTTATGATTCTATGAGAATTTCTGATTCCATGAGAACCCTTTCCTAATGTCTTTGGGCCATTAATTTCTCTCACTCTTCGGAGATTTTATTTTTTTGAATATGTGAGACCTGCTTTGATATTTGAGTTTTCCTATTCCTTCCCAATTAGGTACTAAATTTTTTGAGAACAGTAACCGTGTATATATGTCTTACTACACTCCCTAACATTCCTAGCATTGTAGTCTGTGGGTGCCTGATAAAGATTTGTTAAAGAGAAAGGAAGGGCTTCCTTTCAGAGAGGAAAACTCCAATGCCAAAGTAGGTGGAACTGCAAGGTCCCTTTCTCTTCTCTCTTTCAATATGAAGCTCAGCTTCATGAATTGAACAGTTAGGAAGGAGATGACCCCAGGAACACTGGGGATCCTATGTGTCAGCTTTTGAAATACGGAGTGGAACTTCATCATTTCCCAGGGCATTCTTGTGTAGGATCCATTTTAAAAAGTGAGTGAAAGATTAAGGGTAATGATCTCTGAAGACAGTAAGATATTTTGCCTTCTTAAATTAAGCAATTTTGTCAATGTGGTGCTTAAACAGCACTTTTTATAACTTAAACAAACTTAAATCAAGATGAAATTCTTCATCATTATGGAGCCTGTCACATTGCAGCAAATCTGGAGATTTGCTTCTTTCAGTATTTGGTAGGAACATGGTCCTTGAGTACCCCCTTGTTACTGGCTTCTGTGTGATTTTAGGCAAGTTGGGCAAGGCACACAACAATCTCTCTATAAAGGAAGGTTGGCTCTGCCCTTTCTATTTCATGGACACTTACAGGCTTAAGTCTAAAGGTAATGGAGACATTTGGAGGGCACTCGGACTCTGGAACTTGGGTGGGAACATCTGAGCAGACGAACCCCAAATGTTGTACTCCCAGATTCTTTTAAATCTTCTGATCCTGCAGGATTTGCCCACCTGTTGCTATGAAGAACTAACTACTCTTTCCCTTCCCAACTCTCCCTCCCCCACCTTACTTGAAGACAATACACAGGCCTCTCTCCACCATCTCTGCTCCTTGTAACTAGGCTTATAACTAGGGATATGTCATAGCATAACCCAACTGAGTATGTGCTGGCTCTGATAATGGAAGAAAAGACCTCAAATGAGCTGCTAGTCCTAGCCAGCCTACACCAGCAGAAGTCAGAGGAGTTCATGCAGGACTGGATCCTGAAGATGCTGGATCAAGGGGCTGGGAGCATCAGGTAGGACAGGGAAGAGTTTACTGATTTGGGATCACTCTCCAGAGATACAGGATTTGACACCCTAGCAAGGACCCCAGGAGGTGATGTGACCTTGCTGCTCAAATGGCTCCCAAAAGCAGGGAGAAAGTGATGGCCCAAGCTTGATGTGATTGAAATGCCAGCACTACCCCAGCAGACAGTAGACGTAGAAACAAAAAAGCTCAGGGAAGTCATCATGCTAGAGTAGACACACCATGAGGCTGGAAGGCCTACCAGGTGATTCCATTCTGTGAGAAGGGCCAGAGACTATACCATTGACAAAAAACAAAAGAAATGATCTAGTGAGAAGGACAATAGCATGACTGAAAAGATCAGTTGGGAATCTCCTCAGTAAGCCAGGATTGATGATTGGAAAGGTAGGTAGAGAATTTTTTTTTTTTTTGAGACGGAGTCTCGCTCTGTCGTCCAGGCTGTGTGCAGTGGTGCAATCTCGGCTCACTGCAACTTCCACCTCTCTGGTTCAAGTGATTCCCCTGCCTCAGTCTCCTGAGTAGCTGGGATTACAGGCGCATGCCACCATGACTGGCTAATTTTTTTTTGTATTTTTAGGAGAGATGGGGTTTCACCATGTTGGCCAGACTGGTCTGCGAACTCCTGACCTCAGGCATTCCGCCCCTCTCGGCCTCCCAAAGTGCTAGGATTACTGGCATGAGCCATCGCACCCGACCAGGTAGAGAATTTGACTCAGTGATACCAATGGTGATGATAGGCCCAGAGCTAAAGAAGCCAGGTGGTGGCACTTAACTGCAGAAGCCAGGTGGATGAAGTTATTACAATGAGCAATGGGGTTGGATTGGCAGCCAAGAAGGCCTGACCCACAGAGTTACGGAGATGATTAAAGGAACACAGTGCCCCTAGAGGCAAAATAGATACTCAACCAACAAGAGTGTTTCTTAGCTTAGACCACTAGAAGAAGTCAAGGATGGATAACAAGGAGTCTGAAAGCAGTAGCCCCAATACAGTGTCATGATCCTTTGGCCTTTTCTGGATCTGAACCAGTTTTCAGACTTGGACTCAGTCATGTCTCTGGGAGAAAGAACCCTGCAACACCCCAGCAAACATGCAAAGTAATGATTCCATAAGCCCTTCCCAAAGGGACCCAGGATCATTTACCCAGGTAACTGTACCAAGCTGGCATGTTGCCCAGAGAATCAAAGCATCCTCATGGCTACTGTTCTAACTAGTGGGGCATGTGGGAGCGAGGTAATAAGTAAAGTCCTGGCCAAGGTCCAGCTTACACCCAGTGGTAATTACTCCAGTCTCTGAATGTATAATTGGGATTCATATACTTGCTACTTGGATCATTGGATGCTAGGCCTGTGGGCTCAGAACTATCACAGTAGGACCAAGTGAAGCCTCTGAAACTGCCCCATCCCCAGCCAAGATAGTAAATATAAAACAATATCGTGTATTGGGAGTAATTCTGGATATTAGTATCACCCATAAGAATCGAAAGGATACAAGAATGGCCGTTCCCATGATATCTCAATTTAATTCAATAGTTGCCCCCTGCAGAAACCAAGTGGACCCTGCAGGATGACAGTAAAGGACCACACACTCTAACAAAGAGTAACCCCATTTTCAGCCACTGTGTCTGTCTACCTGCTACAAGCAGATTGGCAAAGCCTCAGGTACATGGCATGCAGCCTTGATTTGGTGAATGCATTCTTTGCTATTCCCTTCAGAGAAGAGAGCTAGAAACAATCTGCATCTATACAGGCGAATAACAATACATATTTATAGTTTCACCCCAGGACTATGTTAACTTCCCTGTCCTCTGTCATAATATAGTCCAAAGGAATCAACATCATCTAGATATCCTAAAAAATGTCACATTGACCCATTATTTGATGCTCTCATGCTAGTCAGGCCACATGAACAAGAAGTGGCTATATTTTGGAGGCCTTCGTAAGACATGTGGATCAGAGGATGGAGGCGAACCTATGAAGATTCAGGGACCTGTCACATGGTAATATTTTTAGGAGTCCAGTGATAAAGAGCCTCCCAAGAAACCCCATCCAAAGTAAAAGACAAGGTATTATACCTTGCACCTCCTACCACAGTGAAGGAAGCAACACATCTGATAGACCTCTTTGGTTCTGGAGGCAGCATATTCCACAGCTGGAAATACTGCTGTGGCCCACACACCTAGTGGCATGAAAGGCTTCTACCTTTGAATGGGGCCCAGAGCAGGAAAAGCCTCTGCAGCAGGTCCAGGCTTAGCTGTAAGCAGCCCTGCACTCACTAGGGTTAGATGTCTAGGTGGTGGGAAAAGATGCTGTGCAGAGCTTATGGCAAGCCCTAGTGGAAGAATCACTACCTAGTCATGTGGTCCCCTAAGACTCTTTTGCAAGGCCATGGCATCTGCAGGGGAGCACCATGTGCCTTTTGAAAAACAACTCCTGGTGTGATACTGAGTCCTAGTTGAGATAGAGTACCTGAACACAGGATACCAAATGAGTATGCATCTGGAACTACCTATCGTGAGCTAAGAGTTATTACACCCACCAAGTCATAAGGTCAGGCAATTCATCATGACTTATAAGTGCTTTAGCTGGGATCAAGCACAAGGCCCTGAAAGCACAGCAAGCTGCATAAGCAGGCAGCCCGGACCCTCACAATAACTACCACTGTTGCACAAGTGCCCCCCTCCGGGCTCATAAGGGGCCACAGAAGAGCATACTTGATAGCTAATGGCAGACAGGTGAAAAACCCAAGCTTGGTTTATAGATGAGTTGGTTTGGTTCAAGTCGAAAGTGGAGAGCAGGTGTACTACAAGGAATGATCTTAAAAGACAGAGTCAGGAGAAAGTCCATCCAAGGGACAGAGCTTGCACAGTGCATCTGGTCATCTATTTTGTGTGAAAGGAAAAATCGCCTGATGTTAGAATACATACAGAGTGAAAGGTGGGGGTAGTGGAACATGGAGGGACAAAGGAGCAGGCAGGAAGTGTGAAGATCTTTGTATCATGTGCTTAAGCTCAGCAGAGAGAATCCACCATGGAAGAACCACTAACTGCCAAGTTGACAGAATGGCTTGGCTTTCTGACATCAGCCAGCTTCGGCCATCGGCCACCCTGGTGCTAATGCAGTGGACACATTAAGGAAGGTGCACTGTCAGAAGGATAGAGGCTACGCATGGGCCCAGCAAACAGTATAGGCTCCCACTAATCCACGCTGAGTTAGTTACTGTTGCTATCAAACCTTCAACCTACCAGCAACAGAGATGAACACCGAGCCCCCACAAATAGCACCATTCTTCGAGGAGACGGAGACCAATAGCCTCCTTGGTGGCAAGGTAACTTTTTCGGGGCCCTTTCCATCCTGCAAGGACCAGAGATTCATTATCGCAGGAGAATGTGTATTCAAAATAGCATCCTAACCAAATAATCTTAACCAGTAAGAAACGTATTCATTTCCATTTCCAGACTCAAGTCACTCCAGAAAAGATTATGCTAAGACATGCTGATCATGTTTTCCAATGGCAATTCGTACGAACATTCTAGAATGAGCTACAGCTAAAGTCTTAGGCTAATATGCTCCCATCTATGAAATAATCTCCTGGGATTCTTTACTTTGTGCTTTTGCCAATGGTCTGTACATGAACTTAAACTGTCTCAGCACTCAACTAACTGCCTTTGGAATGCCTCCTGTGTTTAGGGGTTGAATATTTTTGAACTGCAAGCTTTGCTATCAGGTAAATGGTGGTTGAGGTTATAAAAGCTTGCTAAATGCCATTATAAAATGATTATTTGTGCTATACAGATACTTTCTTCCGTTCTCATTTGGAGGAGTGACAAGTCTCATAGTTCACCTTCCTTTGTGAATTTCTAAGTAAGTAATCGAGGACTTGTATGAAGGCAGATGTTTTTAAATAATGTTTTCTTCAATACTTGGTATTCTACCTGAGCTAGGAGGGACAATGTGCCTTTCTAGCAGACAACAAGGGTAGAAAAAGCTTACAAAGTGAGTACAGCGAGTAGAAAGCTACCATAACATATAAGGAGGAGGGTAAGTCTTGGCTACCAAGGAAAGGGACAGGACTGGGTGAGCCACGTGGGAATCTAAAGCACCTCTGTCCACTGCTCTTCATTACACATTAGAAAGCACATTTTGGAGAAAAAAGAGATCCATATGGATTGTTTTACAGTACAATTAGCTTTTCCTTCTTGGGTTAGCTTTCTGTTTGCTGGTTTTTACTCTCACGTGTGTATGTTTAACAAACAAAGTTATTTGCTAACTGGGGGATTGGAGGTGGGAGCTGGAGGACAGGGAATGGACAAAGCTCTTCCCAGATTTGATGTCTGGTCAAAGCCTGATTCCAGAGTCTAGTGCCTAAATTCAGAAGGTTATAGTGTCATACATATATGTAAAGGAGCCCCTGGGGCTTTTTGCTGGATAAGAAAATTCAATTGTACCCCCAAGAGAAGCAGCCAGTATGGAGTTTTCTCCTCCATAAAGCTTCAGAGAAGGGACATCATGGCTCTGAGAAAGTGCTCTGGAAACTGGACCAGTGCATTACAATTAACTGTACTTTACTATAATTTTTGGTTTCTGTAATCAAAAAATCTTCAAAGTGTTCAGAAGTAGATAAAACAGAAAAATATGACCTTAAGGATGCAAATAGCAGCAACATTTACAAAATGGTGAAACTTTGACAAATGTTTACTTAAGAATATAAATTTAATTCAGAAGTATCCTTAGACAAATTGATGAATTTTTTATCTTTCAAATGCCAAAATAATGGAAAGGAAAAGGAAGGAAGGAAGGGAGGGAGGGAGGGGACCCTTGAATAGATGAAAACGATCGAAGGGATTTTTTTTTTAGAGTTCGATCATGATAAAACACCTGCTTCCTTTGCTACAAGCCAAGCTAATAATATTCTCAGCTAATGTTTAATGAAAATTAACTGCATGCTAAGAACTTTGAATTATATGGATTATCACATTTGATCCACATAATAACTTTATGAGTTAGGTGCTATTTTCTCCTGTTTAACAGATTAAGAAAACCAGGTTTAAAGAGAAAAAGTAACCTGACCCATGTCATTTTCCCAGTAAAAAGTAGAACTGAGATCTTAACTGAGAGGAGGGGGGAGTCTGACTCCAGAATCTACGTGATCAAACATGACGCTATACTGCTCCATGAGGAGGGGAAGGGGAGAATCTAGCCAGGCATTAGCTACCTCTCTACCACCTACATGAAGGTCACTCATTTCTGGAAAGCAGTCTTGGAAGGCAAGCCCACTGTATACAGTTCTTCAGATTGTGCACTGCTCAAGAGCGCCATTACTAAGGAGATATCATTCACATTGTAGATGTATTTTAACTAATATGAGAGGCTGTAGATGGAGGTGAAGATCTGGAGCTCTAGCACTGGAAGCTGCTGACCAAGTCCTGGGAGAGAAGCACACACAGCTGTGCACACAGTTACCAGCACACACTATGCACTGTTGTCCTGTCACGGCCAAACTCCAAGCACCCCATAGAGTTTTTCTCTTCCTCTTCTATTGCTTTCAGTGATTCAATTTCTACCCTCAATCTGCCTTCAAATTTGGAAGGGGAAATGCATGGAGAATACATGCTGCCATCTATGGCTACAGCAAACTACACAACAATATACCAACTGAATTTATTCTTAAGGAAGAGTTGCCCTTTCTAATTGGCTCAGAGGTGCCATATTATCATATCTATCAGGGGTCCTAGTGAAGGTCCCTAATTACAGTTTGCAGCACCCCCCATCCCCTTGTGCCCATTCATTGTTGAGCGCTTCAGCTGTACAAGTTTGAGACCAACAGAGATTGGAAGATCACATATTTTACAAGGAAAAAAAAACCCATAAACTATTTTCCAAAGGGAAATATTAGGGTATTTTTCAAGTGTGTCATCTATTTGGGTAAGCCACACTTCTCAGTGTCCTCTTTCCATGAAGATCATCTAATTTACTGTATTATGCTTTGTCAGGGACGTGAATTAGTAACCACCAGCTCACGCAACTCTGAAGTCAGTGACCCAAGCTGCCCAAAGTGCTTCTCTATGAGAGTTGGAGGGGCCAGGTCAGCAGGAGGGCACCAGCTGCCAGCCAAATGGCAGGGGAATTCCTCTCCTGAATTTTGAATTTTCCCTGCCCTCCTACCCAAGTTGTTGCATCACTTGACTGGGAGATGCCTGAATGGGCTGGTAAGCTAAGGCACCCTAAATAGTCTGAGACCCCTGAAGGGGACACAAGAGGAGGAAGGACATGGATCAGTGTTTTCTTTCTTGAAGCTACTGTTACCACCCCTGGAAAAGTTCTTCAGGAATAAGTGACAGTAAGAACGACAAGGGATTAGGACTGGCTTCCTCTTATAAATAATAAAATCCAAAGAGAAGTGACTTGAGGTGAGTGGCAGAGCTACGCCTTGCACCCCGACCTTCTGTTGCTGGCTCCATCTGCTTTCCAAAATACCACCTTGACTTCTCAGTCTCCAGGTTTAAAGAAGAGCAACTGGAAGACGTCCAAACACCTGCATCTCATAAGGAGAAGAAAAGTCCACCTGGATCTTGTTTCCAGACTGAGATGGATGGAGAGGCCACAGTGAAGCCCGGAGAACAAAAGGTGAAATGAGGCTTTCTCCTGGAGGTTGGGATCTTGCCTCTGAATGTGGGGGGTGAACTGTAGCCATAGCTGTCACACATGCTCCTCAGTGCCCTTCCCAGAGCAGGTGGGCTCCTTCCCAGGAGGCCAGGTAAGGGTTCTAGAGTCCAGAACATAGGGGCTCCCTCTCAGCTCCCTATTATTCTGCTCACACCCACCAGAGTGCATGGTTCCTTAGAAGTACTGGGTAATTTAGAACCAAAAAACGTTAGAAAGAGAAGAAACACGGAGAACATGCGGTCAAAGCTCTTCTTTTGTAGAGGAGAGGAACAGAACATTGGCCAAGTTATTGCAGCAGACTGAGGCTGCTGCAGCCCCTCCTGAGTCCTGGTTCTGTGCTCTCTCCTCTACACCAAACTGACTCCTTCCCTTCGTATCTGCTGCCCAGCGGATGTGGGGAGGGGATAGGAGTGAGCTGGGGCTTGGAAGGCCAGTAGGCATCTGGGAAGTCATGCAGCAGCCTGTGCTGAAGCTGAGATGAGGTGCATGCCCTTCCCAGCAGGACGAGAGGGACAAGAGAGTCCCCTCATGTGGTCTCATCCCCTAAAATGCAGTGTGCAATAACAGAAACCTGTGGCCCCAGGCTACTGAATTATGGCCCCCTGTCTCCTGGAGAAAGGATTTCTGAAGGTCATTGGCAGAGAGGGTGACTTGGAGACATTCCGTTGAATATTGTCCTTCCAGCCTCCAATCAAAGCTGATAACTCCCTGGAAACATTTTATCTCATACTCCTGCTTCCTCATTGCCCCCACGGAGCCGGCTTTTCTTCCTGAAGCCCAGAGATTGCTGCACCGGTGGCTTCAGAGGAACTGGATGGTATGATGCAGAGACTTTGGCCCCAACATGTGCTGCATCAGCACTTAATGCTTTAGAAAAATTTGCCCAGGGGGAGTCTAGGTACCAGCCCCAGAATCAGCCAGAACTTGGTGAATATTAATCAAATTATGAGTTAGGTGCAGGAACACCCTGGGAGAGTCTCCAGGTGGGGACAGGAAGCTTTGTAAGGCAGGGAAAGGTCTGAGACTGCCATCGCAGTGCCCAAGCTAGGGGACTTTCTAGGGGGAAGGGACAGAAAGCTGCATAAAGAGCCTACAGACTTTTAAAGATCTGGCCATTCTTGTGGCTCAAACTGGATAGAGCAGGGAAAGGTCTTAGTGGAGAGGGCTGGGCAGAGCCAAGTTGAGGGGACAACTTGCCAAGTCTAGTTGCAAGAAAACAAGCTCAGGGCCACCCCATGGACTCTCTACTTTTGTCTTCTGTCTTCTCTCTTCCCTTTTCCCTTCTTTCACCTCCTACCTCTCCTTTTCTCTCCCTGTTCTCCTACTTCCTCTGCCTTCTCTTTTCTCCTATTCCCTGTTTTCCTCTTTGTGATTCCCTCCTGCACAGCCTGTGTCCCAAACTGGCCAGTGGTTTTGCATGGCTTAAACTGTTTGGGGAGTGAGGGGGTTTCTGCCCATGGGCCAAACCATTGACTATTAGCGCCTGTCCTTAACAGTAGTGAGGAACATATTAGGGTAGGAAGAAAAACTCAATGGCTAACTTTAGTTTGCTTTTTAAAAAATCTATAGGTCCCAGAAACAGAAGTAATAGATAGATTCAAAGAGTAGATTTTTAATCAATCAAAAAGCATCCATGAATACCCTCTGGGGAATGCAAGAGAAGTGTGATGTACAATCTCTGTCTTTTTTTGTTGTTGTTGTTGTTGAGACAGAGTCTTGCTCTGTCACCCAAGTGAGAGTGCAGTGGCATGGGCTCACTGCAACTTCCACCTTCTGGGTTCAAGCAATTCTACTGCCTCAGTCTCCTCAGTAGCTGGGATTACAGTCGCATGCCACCATGTCGGGCTAATTTTTGTATTTTTTATTAAAGATGGGGTTTCACCATGTTGGTCAGGCTGGTCTTGAACTCCTAACCTCGTGATCCACCTGCCTCGGCCTCCCAAAGTGCTGGGATTACAGGCATGAGCCACTGCACCCGGCCACAATCTCTGTCTTTTTCCTCAGCAAGCGGTAAAAGACCATTGAGTAGTGATCAGTATGGTGTCCATTAAAAGAGGAGGGTTACTGTTCACAATAGCTGTGCATTTCACATCTACAATGTGCTAGATACCCTTTCAGAGCATGATGGTAGAGGGATGAAATACAAAGCCGTCCCCTCTTGAAGCTCCCCAGGCCAGTGGGAGAGACCAGAGTGGGGTAAAGGTCAGTGTGGATGGGAGGACAGAGAGGGCTTTCTAGAAGTTGTGGAGAAGAAACAGAATAGCACCCTAGTGCAGAGAGCTACTTGGTCTGAGATTTAATTTTTAACTCCTTGTTAATAACCAGAGGCACACTAACAGTGAAACAGAAATCTTCCCCTGATAAAACCGATTCCCCTTCTGCAAACAGGAAGTGGTGAGGAGAGGAACAGAAGTGGACTACTCCAGGCTCATTGCTGGCACTTTACCACAATCTCACGTAAGTTGTGTTACAACAACTCCATGCAGATTCCTTCATTCTCCTGAAGAGGAATCAAATCCCTGAGACTAACCTTCCAAGGTCCCACAATTCCAACTAGAGTTTGGACTTCAAATGTGGCCTTTCCACTACACGGTGCTCCCCACAAACTCAGAGCTCCAGGCTGGCAAGTGGGTGCCCAGGCTAGAATTCTACAGAGGGAGTTTCACCTCTTCTGAACACAGAACCCTCAAGGGTAAGGGACATTTTGGCCTCGTGGACATGACCAAAATGTGCATGCTTGGGAGTGTGAGGATAAAGTCATGCTTTCTCAGGGAGGGAAGTGCTTGTCTTATTCTCAGATATCTGCAACCCAGCCCCTGCACCAAGCAAACTGAGATCCCGAAGCGAGAAGATGCTTGTTCTCTCAAGTCCCACCACCCTCACCCAGCTTCTCTCAGGCCTCTTTTCATTTAGAGTGTTTTTTGCAGGTCACCAACAGGAGGGCGGGATGGAAAATGCCCCTCTTCCTCATACTGTGCCTGCTACAAGGTGAGTCCCAAACCCAGCCCAGGTTCAGGGCTTACAAAACCAGACCTGAGTCTTCCAGGCTGCCCTAAAGTTCCTCACAGGCTGGTATGGGAAAACTGTCCAGGTATAAAACATGCTCAGATGACAAATGGCTCCATCTCCACGCTGTAGTAGATTTTATTCTGATGGTAATAGGGAACCATTGAGGAATATAGTGAGTATGCGCCAAGAGTACCCAGTACCTAGAATCTAGTCCCAAGTAGATGCTTAATAAATAATGACTGAATAAATTAATGAATGAATGGAAATTCTATCATAATATCAAAAAAGGACTAACAACTGGCTTAAAAACAAATCAGAGTTTTAATGAATCAAAGGTAGCCAATAAGGTTGGACGCGGTGGCTCACACCTGTACTCCCAGCACTTTGGGAGGCTGAGGCAGGCAGATCACGAGGTCAGGAGTTCGAGACCAGCCTGACCAACATGGTGAAACCCTGTCTCTACTAAAAATACAAAAATTAGCCGGGCCTGGTGGCATGCACCCGTAGTCCCAGCTACTCGGGAGGCTGAGGCAGAAGAATCGCTTGAACCCTGGGGGCAGAGGTTGCAGTGAGCTGAGATTGCACCACTGCACTCCAACCTGGGCAACAGAGCGAGACTCCATCTCAAAACAAAAACAAAAACAAAAAATGTAGCCAATATTTGAGTAAGCACTCTGCGTGATAAAATCACACCACCTCTTTAATCTCCTGCTGTCCCTTTTAAAATTTTTCAGTAAACGTCAACTCAGGCAGGCCCATGATTTTTCTGCTAAGTAATAGTCCTAAGTTAATTGCTTCAAGTCTCAAACATTCTAAATTTGATCATTTAAAGTTTCCAGTTAAATACTTTGGTCAGCACTTTAATCTTCATTTAAAGGTATACTCCCTCATCCCCTCAAGGCCTGCAGTCCAGGAAGTGGGTGTGGTTGCTGCCTTCCCTCTTTTCTACCCCTCTCTCCTCCCCATCTAGGCAGCTGCTACTTGAGACCCCAGCAAGGTGGTAGCAGTGGGAGGGAGAAGCTGCAGGAGGGCAGGCAGCTCTTACTTGATGGATGGCCTGGAGCTATCTGGCCTGGCAGGGGTTTGGAACTGTCTGTTTGCTTCTTCCTCTGTGGGTGCCTTTGTGGACACATGGATGGCCCCCTGACGACCCATCTCCTCCCTTTGCTGCAGGTTCCTCTTTCGCCCTTCCACAAAAAAGACCCCATCCGAGACGGCTGTGGGAGGGCTCTCTCCCCTCCAGGACCCATCTCCGGGCCATGGGAACACTCACGCCTTCCTCGCCCCTCTGCTGGAGGGAGGAGAGCTCCTTTGCAGGTACAACCCCTACCCTCCCTTTGTTCAACCATGGACCTCAGACCTCTCAGGCTCTCTCAGACCAAGTCAGGCTCCCTACAGCTATAGGCAGCCCTAGCCTCTCCTAATGGAAGCCATGGCAATAGACAATTGCTGAGTAACAATGAGGGGATGAGAGCCAGGGCACCTACCTCCATGGATGGGCAGAGAATTGGCATCAGGGCCCCCAGGTGGGCACACGTTAACCCTAAAATGCTGGCCTGGTCTTGAATTCTTACGGTAGTTAATATAAAATTTCCCAAACCTTAATTATTATATATAACAAAAAGCTACTGATTTGTGATCTATCAAATGAATCCTTAAGGTATTGGTTCTTAACTTTGGTATTAATAAAAAATTATGTGCATTTGCAAGGGTTGATTAAGGATTCTTAATCAGCTTTCTACTGTGAAGTCAGATCACCCCATCCTGCTGATTAGTGGAGCCGTGCTCCTCTCAAATGTGCCACATACAGGTGAGGGGAATTCCTGAATTCTGGGGTATGCACACTTTATCAGGGCATCATCACTATTGTCCTGAAATGGTCCTTGTTTGTAATTGTGAATATTGCAAATATTCACAACTTGGTAAATTTAAATGGTAATTTAACTTTCCCATTAGTGACATGGTTTGGGGTGTGTTGTTTAATGAAACTTACAGTGAGTATCAATACAGCCATAACATTTATGACCTCTACTCTTTCAGCAATTAGACCTGAATACACACATAATAGGCAGGGTAGGTTTCCTGGGCCTGTGCAGTCACACAGGACCGCATACTCAGAAGGTACTTGGCTTAATGCTCTGCTGTTGCCATGTTGAAATTCTTAATAACTTTTGAACAAGAAGTCCTGCATTTTCATTTTGCTCTGGCACCCACAAACTACTTAACTGTTCCTGGCAACAGGATTATATTAGGCCATTTTTACGGTGCTATAAAGAAATACCTGAGACTGGGTAATTTATAAAGAAAAGAAGTGTAATTTTGCTCATGGTTCTGCAGGCTGTACAGGAAGCATGGTGCTGGTATCTGCTTGACTTCTGGTGAGTCTTTAGGGAGCGTTTGCTCATGGGGGAGACAAAACAGGGGCAGCACAGCACATGGCGAGAGAGGGAGCAAGAGAAGGGGTGAGGGGAGGCCCCAGATCTCATGTGAACTAAGAAATAACTCATTTAGCACCAAGGGGATGGTGCTAAACCATTCATGACAGATCCTCCCCCATGACCCAATCACTTCCCACCAGGCCCCACCCTCAACATTGGGAATCACATTTCAACATGAGATTTGGAGGGGACAAACATCCAAACCAAATCAAGGATATTAAACTGAACTTTCTGGGGTTCAGATGTCCTAAAGACAGAACAAACTGATAGGTGCCAGGCATCCACATCCTACCGCAAGATGTTGAACCACATGTACGGGGCTGTAGAAAGACACCACAGAGCTGGTCCCAGCAACAGCCCCGCGGGAAGCTGTCCAGGCCAAATGAGGGAGGGAGAGAATCATCAGCGGCTGCAGAGCTCACTGAGAGGGCTGTGTCGGAGAGATGTTCCTGTGTTGTGGTCCCCTTCACTTGTCCCAGGGGACAGGAGACATCACTTTCCCCTCACTTTAAGCGAAGTAAGAGAAGGAACTTCCAGAAAGCCACACAACAAGCTTGCCCTCTGTCCCAGGTTTCTTCTGACCGCAGGACACAGGTGTACTTCCTGTGTTAAATGCAAGGTCTCCACCTAGAGGGCCACCCAGAGGGCACTATGACCACAGAGCAGGGCAGATCGCCAGAAGTCATAGGCTTGTGGGTGGTGGCCACTAATGGCCAGCAGAAGAACATGCAATTCTCATGAGGAGAGAACGACAGCCATATATGCTAAAAATACATCGGTAGGCAAAAAAGAGGCAGCCTTGGTCATCTGCCATGCCCAGAAAGCACCAAGGGCAGATCACAACTGTCTCATTCACCTCTCCTCTCCCCACTCTGCCCAACCCTGGAGAGACCCCCAGACAGAAGCTTTGAACAGGGGAAGGGATAGAGCAAAGCAACAGACTGCAACCATGCCCCCCTCCTCCATGACAGACTCCAAGCCCAGCTGGGAGAAAGGAAAGGGTTTTGACTGGGCAAGAGATTGGAGTTGTAATCTCTCATTGGACTGGACTGGATGTGTAAGTTTAGACTAGGCGGGACTTTTTATTATCCATGAGAAATTATGAAAGAAAGCTACTGTACATGAAATTGTGCCTGAGATTTCATCAAGGATCAGAGATGTCCACGGAGAAGGTATGAAGAGGCAGTGAGAGAAAGAATAAACTTTGTTTCTGCTTGCACCCCACCACATTTAAGTCATCCAGGAAGCTGGCCACATATGTGATTCAACTACGAATTGTCCTTATGTCTGTTGCCAAGTGGACATATTCACAGTACTGCTCATCTGTGCTTATATGGTGGCATTTGGTTGTTTCTGTTTCTATGGAAAAGTGACTAGTGTGAAAAATTTTGCAACCAGTGGTCCAAACAGGTACCCACCAAGCAGAACGGGATTCTTGTGTTTCAGGGCTCCCCATCTTTTGCAGATGAAAGGTACACTGATATGTTCTTACTGCTTAGCATCTCACTTTTACATTCCATGCAAACCAGAGCCCTTCTGTCAGGGAATCATCACTGTTGTCCTGAAAGGGTCCTTGTTTATAATTGTGAATATTTTTGTCTTTTAATGATAAATTACCATTTAATGTTATCACTGGTGGCATGGTTTGGACTGTGTTGTCTAAATCTACAGTGAGGAGTGACTGAGTGAGTGAGTGTCAGATGTTGCCTCAGCTCTCTTATGTGTGCTTAGATGGCATCTTTTTAAACATCTGCCTTGGAGCACAGGGGAACCCACGCTCTGGATGGTCCAGGATAGCTCAGGATAAGTGTTAGCTTATCTGGGTGGGTAAGATTATGATTACGTCTTCATCTTCCATACCTTGGGACAACATCTGCTTTCCCAATGGCTGAGTTCTGCCATTTTTATATTGATTCTGCTCCATGTTCACAGTGGCGTCTTCTGACTTGACCCCTAATTCTGGCAGAGTTCAGAGCTCGTGACTCCCCAAACAGTGACTATGCTCCCCACTCCCTCTCCTTTGACTGCCTTCTCTGTCTGCAGCTCCAAATGCATTGAAGGGCTCAAGGCTGGTGTCAGGGGAGCCTGGAGGAGCTGTCACCATCCAGTGCCATTATGCCCCCTCATCTGTCAACAGGCACCAGAGGAAGTACTGGTGCCGTCTGGGGCCCCCAAGATGGATCTGCCAGACCATTGTGTCCACCAACCACTACACTCACCATCGCTATCGTGACCGTGTGGCCCTCACAGACTTTCCACAGAGAGGCTTGTTTGTGGTGAGGCTGTCCCAACTGTCCCCGGATGACATTGGATGCTACCTCTGCGGCATTGGAAGTGAAAACAACATGCTGTTCTTAAGCATGAATCTGACCATCTCTGCAGGTATGAGCTGACGGCTGATGGGCTAAGCTTGGTGAAGCACATTCTAGGAAGGAGAAAGTGGGAGAGAAGCCTCAGAGTCCTAGAAGGGCTTGAAACATTAGGGAAGTGACAATGAAAAGCTGGGGTAAGGCAAAGACGTTAAGAAGCAGGCTTTCATTTCAGAAGAAGGCTGCCTTCAAAAGAAAGGGAGATTTTAGGAATAACTTCCCCAGTGAATGCATGTACACTCTCCCACCTGAGTCCCCCAAATGTCATGAAACATATATTTGGAGATGGCTCCAAGAATGGGATAATGTGGCTTCTTAGGATCCTGATAGCTGCATGTTCAGACATGCAGAGAAGCGGCAGCACTGCAGAGGAGGTGTGACAGGCAGGGCAGAAGGATTGCAACTGGGCTGTCCACACAGACTCTTGCTGAGCCCCTCAGCAGATATCTGACAGCTCCCAGGCCTAGGCCGTCTGCGGCAGGTTCTGGTTGTTGATCCCAAGTCAGGCACCCAGAGCATAGGAAGGGCATCCAGGCTGTGAAAGGGCACTTGGCAGAGGAGGCAGCCTGAAAGCAGGTTAGTTCTATTAGATGCTGCTCTCCAGTCACCTGCTGCAACTGGCTGCTCTGCTAGAAGTAGAGTGTTTCTTTTATCTTTTTTGAAGAGCAATACCTGCTGGGCGGTGGGCCTCTGGAGAAAACAGCTTGGCGATTCAAGACAGCTGGATAGAAAATATGTGGGCATGGGAGAAGGAAATAGGAGTATAACACGTCAGTGTCTGCCACAGACTAGAGAATGTTTGCCACAAACTGAAGAATGAAAAATTTTCCTATTTTTTATTTTATCCAACCTATTGGTCAAAGACAGCATCTCTTAGTGAGGTTGCATTCCACTTAGCAGACATTTTAAACCTGGTGTCCTTTGCCAAATCCAGTAGGCGGCCTGCCAGCCTTCCCATGTGGCCTCCCTCTGCTGTCCACACAGGTCCCTCCAGCACCCTCCCCACAGCCACCCCAGCTGCTGGGGAGCTCACCATGAGATCCTATGGAACAGCGTCTCCAGTGGCCAACAGATGGACCCCAGGAACCACCCAGGCCTTAGGACAGGGGACAGCGCAGGACACAGTTGCTTCAACTCCAGGAACCAGCATGACTACAGCTTCAGCTGAGGGAAGACAAACCCCAGGAGCAACCAGGCCAGCAGCTCCAGGGACAGGCAGCTGGGTGGAGGGTTCTGTCAAAGTACCAGCTCCCATTCCAGAGAGTCCAGCTTCAAAAAGCAGAAGCATGTCCAATACAACCGAAGGTGTTTGGGAGGGCACCATAAGCTTGGTGACAAACAGGGTTAGAGCCAGCAAGGACAGGAGGGAGATGACAACTACCAAGGCTGATAGGCCAAGGGAGGACACAGAGGGGGTCAGGATAGCTCTTGATGCAGCCAAAAAGGTCCCAGGAACCATTAGGCCACCAGCTCTGGTCTCAGAAACTTTGGCCTGGGAAATCTTCCCACAAGCAACGCCAGTTTCTAAGCAACAATCTCTGGGCTCCATTGGAGAAACAACTCCAGCTGCAGGCATGTGGACCTTGGGAACTCCAGCTGCAGATGTGTGGATCTTGGGAACTCCAGCTGCAGATGTGTGGACCAGCATGGAGGCAGCATCTGGGGAAGGAAGTGCTGCAGGGGACCTAGATGCTGCCACTGGAGACAGAGGTCCCCAAGCAACGCTGAGCCAGGCCCCGGCAGTAGGACCCTGGAGGCCCCCTGGCAAGGAGTCCTCCGTGAAGAGGTAACCCCAGGCACCTTCTCCCAGTCGGAGGGCCCCACATCTGCCTCATCCCTGGCATGCAAGCGAGGCCCCTCTCCCTCTGCTCACTTCTCTCCCTTTGTACCCACAAGACAGTGACATACACATCAGATGCCCTCCCTCACTCAAGGGGCCTTGCTGTGAGAACGCTCCCTGAGTATTTCCATGTGGTTTTCAAGTGATATCTAAATGATAGAAGGACAATATTTAGGCTGGAAAATTCATTAGGACTTTCTGTTTTTAAAGATAAAGAATAGGCGCTCCGGAGAGAGGGGGTGATGCACTGAAGCCACAAGGAAAGTTTGTGGCAGAGCCCAGTGCTGAGGCTGGAGTCGCTGGCTCCCACCTAGTCCTCTTTTTCACTGGGAGTCATCGCAGGGCCCACACACAGATGGGTGGAAGAGGGAAAAGGATTCGAGCTTGGAAGCCTGAAGACAGAGATTCTAGTCCCAGCTCTGCCACTAACCTGCCATGGGAACCAGGGCTGCCCATTTGCTTTGGCCTCAGCTCCCCCATCTGTAAAATAAGGACGTGGGCCAATGGTCTTTAATCTTCTGCCCAGCTCCAACCTCCTCTCCCCTGTGCTCTTTCCATCCCCACTCTAGTACTTTTCCGGAAGATGAAAGCAGCTCTCGGACCCTGGCTCCTGTCTCTACTATGCTGGCCCTGTTTATGCTTATGGCTCTGGTTCTATTGCAAAGGAAGCTCTGGAGAAGGAGGACCTGTGAGTTGAGTAGCCCCAAGGCTAGATAGAAGAGTTCTGGTTCCCACCTGACACCCTCAGGGCTGGGTAGGGGTAGAGTCCTGCCAAGACTTTTCAATGTAGGAGAGCTAAACTCTAGGCTGAGCCATTTAACCACTCTTGGCCTTGGTTTCTTTTCTTTCTTTCTTTTTTTTTTTTTTTTTTTTTAGACGGAGCCTTGCTCTGTCATCCAGGCTGGAGTGCAATGGTGTGATCTCAGCTCACTACAACCTCCACCTCCCAAGATTCAACCAATTTTCCTGCCTCAGCCTCCCTAGTAGCTAGGACTACAGGCATGTACCATTATGCCTGGCTAATTTTTGTATTTTTAGTAGAGATGGGGTTTCACCATGTTGGCCAGAATGGTGTTGAACTCCTGACATCAAGTGATCCTTGGCCTCCCAAATTGCTGGGATTATAGGCGTCAGCCACTCTGCCCAAACTCCCTTGGTTTTTAATCAATAAAATTAGAAATTATCTCTGTACTTATGTGTCAATGGCAACCCAGAGCATAAGGAGAAGCTCCTGGCGTATTACAAAGGCTATGATGCCTATGTTAACCATAAGCCCCATAAGCAACCCTCGCAGCAGAGAGCAGGAGTGCAGGGCCCAGACCTGGGATCAAACCTCGCATTTTTCCCCCTTCTGCAAAGCCCTGCTAAAATTCTCTGAGAGCAACATGCCCAGGTTTAAGTACTCTTAAAGTGAGGGCTCTGTGATATGTAGACCTAGTGAAGAAAGGGTGAGATTTTCTGGCAGCAAGTGGAGGAGGCTTAGGTTCTCAGACCCAGGCCCCAAAGTCCGAGCCCTATCAGGGGCTGGGCTGGCTTAGCCTAGCCAACTAGGGCTCCTTTGCTTCTGTGTCAGAAAGTTCTTGAAAACTTGCAGTGGGTGGGAGTGGTTCTTAGAAAATCAAAGTCAGTACTTTCCTTACCCAGAACCCTCACGATCTGCTCTGTGTCTCTACAGCTCAGGAGGCAGAAAGGGTCACCCTAATTCAGATGACACATTTTCTGGAAGTGAACCCCCAACCAGACCAGCTGCCCCATGTGGAAAGAAAGATGCTCCAGGATGACTCTCTTCCTGCTGGGGCCAGCCTGACTGTCTCAGAGAGGAATGCAGGACCCTGAGGGACAGAAAGATGAACTGCTCATTACCATGGGAGAAGGACCAAGATCAAAGGCCTTCAGGACCCCAGCCTCTTTGCATCATCCTTCCTCCACCTGTGGGAAGAGAAGCTGATGCAGCCAGTGCTCCACCCATGGAAGAAAGGCTGGCTGTCTTTGGGCCCAAGAAAGTCAAGCATTATCCACGTCCAAAGGTGACAAGATGACTCAAAGGAGACTTCAAGAACAGTGTACGAAACACTGGAAGAGGTCACCTAGGAAAAGCGTGAAATTTCCATTCCTGAATGTTTGAAAATAGAAGAGGCTTCCAATCAGTGTGGAAAGTGACAAATTCTCTATCATCACTCCCAGCCCTTGCTGGGGGCCCCTTTTCTGACTACTGTTAGCACCTCAGCCTCCCACTCACATTTAAGTATATTTAAGTGTACCAGCCTTGCCTTCTCAAGTAGATTCTAAGCTCCTTTAGGGCAGTAATTGCATTTTATCTGTCTCATGATGTCCCCCAGAGAACTTCCAACTCAGTAGGACCCCAATAAATACCTGTGGCTGATTGACTGACTTGGGGGCTCAGTGGCCTCTGGGCACCCTGCCTCTGCAAGAACTCTGGATCCCCCTGGCTTCTGCCCCTCCTTTTGGGAGTCCCCTAGATGACCCCACAGGAAACTGGTTTCTACACTGAGACCAAAAGGGCAAACACCCATTCCTCACATCATCCCGCCCCATTTGGACCCAGGCTCATTGTGCCGTAGACCTTTTGACCCGGCCAAGATTTTCTGGGATTTTCCTACATTCATGGAGGAGCAGGGTATTTTCAGTATATTCTCGCCTTCTTCATAAAGCCCCTCTTGTTCAGCTGCTTATAAATCCTCGATATGGAGGACTGTTGGCGAAGCTGGAAGATGGTTTTTGGGGGTGAGGTGGGAGACAAAAGAGGAATTTTATGTGGATTCTGCCCTGTAACTACATCACCTCATGCCTGTCAGGGAACTTTCGCTCCACCCTAGGCCCCACTGCCTTTCCAGGAATCACATCTACTCTTTTCTTTTGCTAGATCCGTTGGCAAACTGTCTGGGCTCCATTGTTGGATGGAACAGTCTGAGTGGTGGAGGCAGAAAGGAAAGATAGGCACCAATATCGAGTTGAGAATTGCCAGGTAGACATTTCCAGAAGGCTTAGTCCTGCCTTCTAAGCTGTCAGCAGCATAGAAATCCTTTAGTAATACTTCCTCATATCTGGTTCTGAACACAGACACTGTACCAGGAGAACCAAGGAGATGCCGGTTTCATGGCTTGTAAGAGAAACCTGTTGTTTTGGATAAGTAGGGAAGTTGCACACTTCTAACCACATGGAATCACAGAATTTCAGAGCTAACAGATCTTTAGAGATTAGTCTAATACCCTCATTCTAGAAGAGAGGGACATGAGGCCCAGCAGGGTTAAGGGTACAGGTGGGGGGCGCTTGTTTAAAGTCACCCAGTTAACCCAGTTAGTTAAAGCACTGTGAGGACTAGCAGAGAGAACTCGTGACCTTGGTTCAGGGCCTTTTTCACTTCACCATTGCTGAGCATTGTGCCAAAGCAAAACTCATTGTCAAAAATCAAGGATACCATAGTTGTCCCTTGAGACTATTTTCCTGTTCACTTTCTCAATGACCTGCCCCAAAAAATCCAGTAATGGAGCTAGGACAGACATCATGGATCCCATTCAACCAATGAGGGAGCAGGCTCTGCAAGATGTATACTTCAGCAAAGGCCACTCGGAGCAGCCCACCTCCGCAGCTATGTTCTGGATCACTGTGCCCCTTGCTTGGATTTATGATCTAGGTATCTGGTCAGGTCCTTTCCTGTGTAAAGCTCTAAAGGCTCGCTTCTTTCTCTCTCTCTCTTAGGCTCGTGCATGGAAGGTTTCATTATCATTTCCAGGAATTGGTTCTCATTTGTGGCAGGGATGGGCCCAGCACCCAGACTGTTTCTAATGCTAGATTCTCAGGATGTGAAAAGGTGTTCCGAGGAAAAGGAGGTTTGGTAGATTAATGAAGTTTTGGAAATGCTGGGAAACCACATTCTTCTATGCAGGATCTTTTGGAGCCTTTGCTATATGAAGATGTATTGTGAAACACCTTGGTGTTTCACACCTCAGGATGGGGACATTATGTGTGTTTCCCAGATGTGTTGGATTACTGTGTTTCATTGAAGCAGTCTCAAGGGGCTGGAGTTCCTCACATCACTGTTTGGGGAAGCCTGATGCACTAAACCAGGGGTTGGCCAACTCTTTAGTAAAGGGCCACGTGGTAAATATTTTAGGCTTTGCAGGCCATACAGTCTCTGTGGCAACTACTCGGTTCTGCCATTGCAGCACAAAAGCAGCCAGGCAATCCAGAAACAAATGACCACAGCTGTGTTCCAACAAAACTTTATTTCCCCAAACAGGAGGGAGGCTGGATTTGGCCCTTGAGCTAGAATCTGCCAATCCCTGGACTAAGCCATGAAATTGTACAGGACTCTCTTGTTCCCACTAGTATCTGGAGATCAGATCCTATTCTTCCTCAAGGGCTTCCCTGACCACCTTTCTCCAGGACCTCTCCTTCCTCCGAAGGGCTCTGATACTTTCATTGTGGAATTCAGCAGCTAGAATGTTCTGTCTGACTACCCCATCTTAGGGGAAGAAGGGGAGGGAGGAGACAACCAGCCCAGCAAGAGTGTTGGCCACGTGGCTAGAGCCAGGAGCGTTTCTAGCAGGGAGGCCGTTATGGAGAAAGTTAAGCTCCACCAGTGGTGGAGCTGGTAAGAGTTCAAAAGGCCAGGGCAGAGCCAGATTAGAGTCCCAGGGCCAAGAGTTTGGAGGGGGCAGAGATAAGATCTGAGTAAGAACTTTCAGGGAGAGAAGCGGGGAAGCCCCAAGTGTTTACAGCTCTCCTTTATGGGCTAACTGATCCATGGAGTAGTCAGGAGGGTTGATTTAAAGGGCCAGAGGCCAAATTGGCAGAGGAGGCCACCTCCACCACTTGGTATTGTCAGTGCTTTTGTTTTTCATCTTATACCTCCAGCTAGTATGATGCCTATACCACTGAGATGAGGGCAGGCAAACATCTATCTCTAGGCCAGAATCAGGGAAGCCTCCCTGGGGATTTCTAATGTAGGATTAGAATCTAATCAAGGATGCAGGGAGGCCATTGATCTTCACAAGACCAAGCAGATTCTCAGGTTAGGGCGCAATTCTGCAGTTCTCTTGACCCTGTTACTTCTTAATGCTGCTACTGCTTGTTAACGTGTTTCTGCACAGCAGGCACTATCCTAGGTGTTTTCACATTGTGTATCGCAGTTATGGTAACATTTCTGTACGGTAGGTGTGATCATTCCCATTTCACAGATGGGAAAACTGAGGACCAGATAAGTTAAGTTACACTACTCGGGAAAGGGCACCCTGGGACTTCATGCAAAGCAGCCCACCTCTACAGCTGCATTCCTGATCTTTGTGTCCCCTGTCTTCCCCCTTGCTTGGATGTATAGTCTGAGTGTCTGGTCAGGTCCCTTCCTGTGTAAAGCTCTAA
The DNA here is from genome assembly GCF_028878055.3 of Symphalangus syndactylus. Taxonomy (NCBI): domain Eukaryota; kingdom Metazoa; phylum Chordata; class Mammalia; order Primates; family Hylobatidae; genus Symphalangus; species Symphalangus syndactylus. The sequence continues at coordinate 16,111,606 of NC_072434.2, forward strand.
AGGTTTGCTTCTTTCTTTCTTTCTCTCTCTCTCTCTCTCCCTCTCTCTCTCTCTCTTTCTTCGGCTCATGCATGGAAGATTTCATAATCATTTCCAGGAATTGGTTCTCTTTAGTCACCTAACTAGTTTATTACAACCCTGGCCTAATGAGGCATTAAAAAAAAAAAGTTCAGAGAGCCGGAACTAGAGCTAAAAATTCAGGACCAGCCCTGAGGTCCTTGCTGACATATGTATAAAAGGAGCTCAGATCTTTATTTGCGGGGATGTCCATCAGGCTCAGGTTGCTCGGGGCAAATGCATGACTCTAAGCCAACTTCTGAGGGCTCTCTGCTAACACGTTGGAGGTTTCTTCCTCTCCTCCGATAGCCCACTGTGGTCTGAGACATAAAAAATCAGTTTAATAACAGCCTCAGTCAGACACTAGAGGAAGATACCTCCCCAGAGAGACCCATAACACACTTCAGCCAAGTAGACACAGGTTATTTGATGGTGCTCCCCTGGTACAGATATCCCAGAGCTGAAAGCATGACTAACGTGGAATGGAGAATGGAGATTCTACTCAGAAAGAAACAAACCCTGCATTCAGGGTCCAGCACCACCAAGCTCTTCATTTTTCATACGGTGACGCAGCTTGGTTTACAGGTGCTGGCCTTCCCGAGCCAGCCTGCTCCCTTCACTCTCAGCAGTATGATGAGCTGTCATCCTACTGCCTACTCTCTAAAGGGCCAGCTGAAACCCATGTGGGCAGCAGAGAAGCGGCAGCCTCAGGAGAGAACCCCATGCTGCACCTCTAGAGGCATGTGGCGATCACCAGTGCCAATGCCCCCGGCCTGCAGATCACTGTTTGCCTCCTGGATGCATTGCATCAAAGACATTGATTGAAGCCAGGCACCGTGGCTCATGCCTGTAATCCCAGCACTGTGGGAGCCCGAGGCAGGAGGATCACTTGATGCCAGGAGTTTGAGACCAGCCTGGGCAACATAGTGAGACCTCATCTCTAAAAACAACAACAACAGAAATACACACATTAGCTGAGTAGGATCTGAACTCTTCTATGTTCTGCCTCTGCCAACCTCTGGCCTTGTTCCCACTGCTCACTTATTTGCTACCTCTATCCAGATCTACCAGTTCTGCTGTGAGCATAGAGGGTCAAACAAAGGCTACTTCTTTCCCTGAGTGGCAAACTTCTGGCTTCCTAACCTCGAGTACTTTAGAGAAGAGGAAGAAAGCTAGGACTACTGTGTCCAAAGGTGTTTTCAGAATGCTCTAATTTGTCTGAAGATACTGTGTTTCATTTCAGACAAGAGTTCAAGAAAAAGAATTCAGAATGTGGCTTCTTTAGGGCCTGGCATGGGAAGATCAGACTGATTAGTAAATGCAACTAATCTAAACATTTTACGGGGTCAGCACTTTTCTTCCCTACCTCTGCCAGTGGAGTACAGACAACTACAGATTAATTACAATATACATCACCAAAAGGAAACATACTCCCATTCTAGAGATGGGAACATTGAGGCTCAGATGAACACAAGCTGCAGGGGATTACAGGGGCTATTTTTCCAATCGCTGCCTATCAGGCAAGCCTTGGGCTAAGAGCCAGGCTCAGACCAGGAACAAGGAAACAGCAAGTCTTCAGGAGGACCCCAGTGGCTTATGAGAGGGGCTGGGCCCTGTCACCTGACACTCCACCTATTGACTTTGGATGTCTACTCCAAAAATCTTCCTCCTTCCGCTTCTCCCTAGCCAGGGTGTGGAGGTAACAGCACATAGGACAATGGTTGGGTAACCTCAAAAAAGGTTTGCTCATATGTCTCTGCCTCTCAGAAACAGAGAATCAAAGCTCTTTGGAGTGTAGGGACTAGGCCCAAAGAAGAATTGAGAGAGATTTTGGACTATGGCTGACTTTCCATTTCCAGGGCCTTTTTCTTTCTTTCTTTTTTTTTTTTAATTATTTTTATTTATTTATTTATTTTTGAGACAGACTCTCGCTCCCTCCCCCAGGCTGGAGTGCAGTGGCACAATCTTTGCTCACTGCAACCTCCACCTCCAGGGTTCAAGCAGTCCTCCTACCTCAGCCACCTGAGTAGCTGGGATTGCAGGAGCGCACCAGCACGCCTGGTTAACTTTTGTATTTTTAGTAGAGTATTTGTTGGCCAGGCTGGTCTCGAACTCCTGGCCTCAAGTGATCGCCTCCCTTGGCCTCCTGAAGTGCTGGGATTACAGGTGTGGGCCACCACGCCCAGCCTCCAGGGCCTTTTATGTTCCACCTCACTCCCCGCTTCCCACGGCAGGCTCCTCAGGGCTGGACACAGGCAATCTCAGGGGGCTTTTACCACAGTTTCCACCTTCACTCCTTCACCAGCCAAAATAAGAAAGGGTACCAACAACCTCTCCACTCTGGGAGCCCCAGAAGAAATGTTGTTTTCACTTTCTGACTGGGAGGCAGCTGAGCTAGGAAAACAGGTGAAGAATGGGACATCAGGGCAGTGACACAGGGAGGCAGGTGGTCAAGGAGAAGGAGGTGCCTCAGTGTGTTCACAGAGGAAAGTGAAAAGATTTGAGCATTGCATGCACACGTTTGTCCAGTGAGTCACCTCTCCAACACCAACTGAACACTAGAGCTGCTAATCTGACCGTGGCCTTCCTTCCCTCTTCACGTCCCTGCATGCTACCACCCAGCTTGCCAACCTTTGACTTCCCTGATTAAGGTTGTTCTTAGAATTGACACAATGCTGCCCATTTGTAGATGCCATATGCCCCGAGCTCCTTAGGAAGGACTCTAGGAAGCCCCTAGAGAATCACCAATAGTCAGGGTCTTTCTAATGAACTCTTCCCTCTCCCACCTGCCCCTTAATAGGGAGACTCACCTGGGAAAAGGTTTAGGCCTTTGAACATAAATCTGGGCTCAGAAACTCCCAGAAAACATGCCTAAATGCAGCCAACTGGAGCTTTCAAGTTCCAGCTCTTCTAGTGGGATTCCAAGTAGTGGCTTCACAAGGAAGCATGTTGCCAGCCAGCAGCATTGCCAGCTGTGTAACAAGGGCGGTGGTCCCCACCCAATGCTCTTCTCCCCCAGCCCAAAAGGAAGAACTGAAACAGGAAGAATAAACACTGTGCTCCTGCCACTGAGTGACAGCTAGGGTCAGCAAACCCCATACCACTATCTGCTAATGGGAACAGGTAGCATGAATAATTCCAAACAGCCAGTATCCTCTAAAAAGGGGGGACAATCTATTTAGCTTTGGAAGATTCAGTCACAATTTTATTCTTCAGTGGTTGATTCTAAAATGACTCTGTATTTTAGGCTAGATGAGGAATGCTGGATTGCAGGGCTGGCTGGCCTGGGATTAAACATTGACTCCAGTCAGGGGTTAAACATTGACTCAGGTGAAGATCTGTACATAGGAGCAGAGAGTTGGCAGTAAACAGCATTTCCTCTGTCCCTCTTACCTCATTTTTATGGCAAAAGCCACACTCAAAGGAACCATCCATGTGGAGGGATGCCTGCTGAGCAGTGGAGAGTGAAGAAGGGCTATCTAGCTTCCCTTTCTCTGTTGGTGATTTTGTCAACCCATGGTCGTGGAGCATCAAGCTAATGACAGCCTGAAGGGTTGGATTTGTGTGAGCCTCTGGGCTTGGTCATATCCAATATTCTCTGGCTAAACCAAGGGTGTAAATGGATGTCCCTTGCTGTCTGTAGAAATATCATCCAAAAAATTCATCCTGACAGCAAAAGTTTTGAGAAGTGGAGGAAAATGCTTTCTGGAAAACCTTGGTTCTAGACCCATCTGTGTGATGACCTCCTGTGCAAACTGGAGCAAGTCATTTCACTTTTCTATTCTTAGTCCTTCATCATTCAGTGGAGAATCACTCTAGTTACTCCATCATGTTCTAGTACATGCTCCTAGTAGTCTCCAAAACTGTCTTAGCAGACAGTGTCAGACACGTATGCACACACACACACACACACACACACTTGCCTTTTGCTGTCCCATTTATTTGATGCTGAATTATAAGCACCTATTAGATGCTAGTTACTGAACATATTATAGCTAATCTTTTTTTAGATTTTTATTTTGGGGAGATAGGGTCTTGTTCTGTCACCCAGGCTGGAGTGCAATGGTGCAATCATAGCTCATTTCAGACTGCAACTCCTGGGTTCAAGCAATCCTCCCACCTCAGCCTCCCAAGTAGCTGGGACTACAGGGGTGTGCCACCACACCTGGCTAATCTTTCTGTTTTTGTACAGACAGGGTCTTGCTATCTGGCCCAGGCTATTCTCCAACTCCTGACCTCAAGTGATCCTCCCACCTCGGTCTCCCAAAGTGCTGGGACTAGAGGTGTGAACCACTGAACCTGGCCTATACTTAATCTTTATAACATACCTATACGGTAAGTATAATTTTCCCCAGAGACATTAAATAATTTGTTCAAGGTTCCCTGGCTGGCAGGTGGTAAGGCTTGGATATGAACCCAGGGCATCGAGGTCCAGAGGCCCTGCTCTTTCCCCAAGGCTACACAGGCTCTCTATGCTTGCTACTTCCTGGCTTGTGTTGTTCCTTGACAGTGTTGCATGTGAGTGATGACTCCTCAGTTGGACTACTTGCCCTTGGGGAACAGGGGTGCACACTCCTGCATGTCTCAAATCTCTCTGGACCTTGAGCTGGTCATGGTCGGTAGGCCAAGAAATAACCACTGTCCCCCCTTCTCAAGGTTTGTCTATGCCTCCATCTCTGGAGCCTAGAAATGTGACCTTATTTGGAAAAGAGTCTTTGTAGATGTGATGAAGTTCAGGATCTTGAGATGAGGACATCATCTTGGATTAGCTGGGTGGGCCCTCAATGCCATCCATATAACAGAGAAATGGAGAGTTATTTGAGACATACACAGAAGCCAATGTGACTATGAAGGCAGAGGTTGGAGTGACACAGCTACATGCCAAAGAACACCAAAGAATGTCAGCAGCAACCAGAAGCTAGAAGAGGCAAGCAACGGATTATCGTCTAGAGCCTGCAGGGTGGCCCTGCTGGCACCTTGATTTCAGGCTTCTGGTCTCCAGAAGAGAAAGAGCATACATTTCTGTTTTCTTAAGCCACTAAACTTGTGTTAATTTGTTATAGCAGCTGTCAGAAACTAATACAGTGTTCAACCAAAACACAGAATCCTAGAACTGAAAGAAGCTTGGGGACCATTTGGCACTGTCCTCTGATGGAACAAACAATCCTGCAGACCTACAGGATGAAGTGATCTGGCAAAGGTCACTCAGCAATTAGAGGCAGAATCGGGAACAAAACAAAGGTTTTCCAAAGTGACTTATGCTGAGTCCTAGAGTCAGGAAAGTCCAGTGAGAAGCTATTCTTCTGCTGGTATATTTTCTTGTATGATTACTTTAAAAGAAGCGGGAAGGGTTGAGCAGATGAAGTGTTGTAAGTTTGGAAACTATAATCACTGCTGTTATCATCATTATTATTGATTTGGGCAGTAGTATCTCTTGGCCTGTCCCTCATCCCCCAGGGCTGGGAAATAGTACTATTTTAGGGCCACTGGGTCCCAGATGGGGAAACCACAGTGTGGGAGGGGAAGCAAGTGAGTCCAATCACACCACCGGCGTGTGGCTGAGCCCAAAATAGAACATAGGATTTTTGACTCCGTGCCTCTTCCCAGGGCTCTACTTCTCATTTTCCCCTTTCTGTAAACTGGATCAGTAGGATCAGTGGGCTCCAGGTATGTGGGGTGTGTGTGTGTGTGTTTGTGTCTGTGTGTGTACGTGTGTGTGTCTGACATGGGTCAGCTAAGACAGTTTTGGAGACTATTGAAAACATGCAACAGGACATGATCTAGTAAATTATCCACCATCATGAAATAGCAAAGCAGGGAAGGAAATCTGCAACCTATCCTCCGCCCCCACCAAGGCAGCATGAGAAGAAACGATTTAATGAGTGTTCTCCCCTTCCTCCCTGCAAGCCTTCACTCGTCAAATTTCTACACTAGTGTTCTGTGAACCTGCCTTGACTTCTACTCCAGCCCGGACAACTGGATGCAACTTATTTCTTGCTTTGGGAAGGAAGAAACAAACCCTACAAATATTTTGACTATTGAGTTCAAATGGAGAGAGGTATAAATTGGGAACCCTTTGAAAGGAGCTATAATCTGACAGAACCAGGCTTGTCTCATCTCTGCACCTGCATACCTTGTCTCCCCTCACATCCTCCCACTAGACATTAACCCCAGAACTGGGGAGGAGAAAGACTGCTGAAGAGTAAGAAGGAGAGCTTAGTTACTGGTGTGTCTTGGTGCCCTCCCACCCACCACCATGGGGCAGAGTCCAGGCTACAGTAGGGGAGAGAGGATTAACAATGATAGAGATATCCAGGTGGGCTTGGGAATTCCAAATTGAGGGGCCCTCACCTTTGCCCATCCTGTATAGAACTTTGGTGGGCCACAGTCTTACTGATATCCATTGTACCCCCAATTATATGGGAACACTGGCACACAGGAGGCTACAAGAGTGTTAGGGGAAAATGTGACTCTGCTGCACAGGATCTCCCAAAGGCCTCAGGAGCCTGCGATCAGCCAAGCTCACCCTGCACCCACAAGGTGGGCAAGGAGAGGCTGAGGGCCTGGCAGACCCACCCCAGGGAGCTCAGTGTATGGACTAGGAGGGCACAGTGTGGACCACAGAACCCTCAGGATGAGCAGGGACAAAGCCCACTGACCAGGCAGGGCAAGTCACATCTCAGTAGACAAAACTATTTCCTTCTGGAGCCCAAGGCCAGCACAGCATCGTGACAAAGCAAGACCAAAATAATGGGCCACCCCTTTTCACTGCCTCAGCAGTAACATTGACCACCCCCTCACCCAAGACCACTCTCTCCAGACTGGACCCCAGAGGAGAGAAGGGAGACAAAAAGGAAGGGAACTCCATAATGAGGCTAAATTTTAAATCTGGAATGAAGTGACTGAGAGATCACTGAACTGGACTGAGCTTGCCTAGAAGTGACTAGGTAACTTGTTTTCTTTTATCAGTCAGATTATGGGTTTAGGGCTTGAAATTAAGCTACATCTGGAAGCCATCATCCTCAGCAAACTAACACAGGAACAGAAAACCAAACACCACATGTTCTCAGTCATAAGTGGGAGCTGAACAATGAGAACACACGGACACAGGGAGGGGAACATCACACACTCAGGCCTGTTGGGGGCGGTGAGGGAGAGGATCAGGACTAATAGCTAATGCATGTGGGGCTTAATACCTAAGTGGTGGGTTGATGGGTGCAGCAAACCACCATGGCACACGTTTACCTGTGTCACAAACCTGCACGTTGTGCATGTGTAATCCCGGAACCTAAAACAAAATAAAAAAAGGAAATCCAAATTTGCGAACCACAAAAAAAGGAAAGAAATTAAGCTACATACAGAAATTATGGGGGCTTTTTGCTTGCCATTGAAATCTGTGATTGTGTGTTAACACCCACAAGTGAGCCAGTGATTAGCTAAAATAAGACCCAGGGCTCTGGCTGCCTTGTGTTTCTCCAGGGCTCTATTTCTCTATTTTTCCTTCCCCTTCTGGTGTTTGGCCTATAGGACTCTGTAGGGAGAGCCTGGGTCAGCCCTGTACAGGTGGGATGGGGCAGCGTTTCTGTGGGGGTTTGCAGTGACGGGTGGGGGGGCCATACACATGTGTGTTGGGGAGTGGGCTTCACTTTTGTCACAGGACTGCCATGATCATTTGGGGAACACCCGGGAGTCCCAACCAGGTCATGTCTTGGCATGGAGGAAGTGAGATAGGGAAGGAGGTGCTACTTCAGCTCAGCAGGTCGGCACCCTCCTTGCTATGGAGCCGAGCCCGGGTCCTAACAAGACTCTGAGGTCAGCCACGTTCAGGGGAGCCCAGAAGCAGTGAGTCTTTCATGATTCCGGGGAGTGAAACAGGAAGGGCCACGGTCCTGCCAGTTCCTGGAGCTCTGGGACTGGTAAAAGGGGCTTGGCGGGAGGTGTATAAAGGGCACTTTTGTCCAGGCTAAGTAACCTAGGGAGGCGGAGGGGATTCCCAAGCAACTGGGGATATGAGACCAAGGACCATGACAGCCACTCCTGCCATCTGTGCCCCATCAGATGATGTCAACTTCAAATCAAGCATTGGGCCAGGTATTTTAGAGCTAATATCTGGCTATATCTTCTACCTGTAGATTTGGTATTACCATCCCTCTTTTCCAGATGAAAAGAAATAGGAAGGTGACTCGCCAAAGGTCTTGCAGCTAGAAAGCGACAGAACAGCAGCTTCACACTTGACATTCTGTCCTCATCCTGAAGCTGCAATGATGGAGGATTCCCAACTAACAGAGTCTCCCCAAGGTCAAAGGAAACCAAATGGAGCCAGCCAGGAAGGCCAAAATGAAAGGAAAGCAAGGGATCTGTGAGAGTCACGTGACCCTGGCTGGCCCCGGTGCCTGTGGGAGAGTGGCCCTTTAAGAGCCCAGGTGTGGGTCAAACACTGAGCAGAGTTTCAGTTTTGGCAGCAGTGTCCAGTGCCCTGCCAGTAGCTCCTAGAGAGGCAGGGGTTACCAACTGGCCAGCAGTCTGTGTCCCTGAAGTCAGATCAACGGGAGAGAAGGAAGTGATTAAAAGTAAGTGTTACTGCTCTGGGATCCCCAGACGGGATGCTATCTGGAAAGGGCTCGGGACGATGGCTCAGGTAACTCCCTCCATTCCCAACTCCTAGTCTCCTAGATAGTGGGGTGGGAAGAGCAAAGAGGCAGACTGTGTGACTGTGTGTGGTTGGGGAGTAAGCGTGCATATCCCAGTGGGACGAGTAGGGACGCACGTGTGTGGAAGCCCCCCATCCTTTTCTGAGAAATATCAGCAGGTGGGAAGGGACCTCTGTGGTCAGCATATGTAGTTCTACTCTTTCAGCTTGGTCTGTGCCTGGATTTCCTAACTCCTCACAGTTGATTAACTGTGTGGCCTTAGGCAAGCCACCTAACCTCTCTGATCTTAATCTGTTTCTTAATCTGTAAAACAAAGATAGAAATACCTATCATTCAGGGTCAGTGTGGATTCAAATGAGAAAATATAGGTGAAATAGCTTTGTAACCTTTAGAATGAAATAGGAATTGTTTCATATTTTTCAGTTTAGTTTAATTAATCAAGGATTTATTGAACACCAGACAGACCTGGAATTAGATAATGCACATAAAGTATGGCACCTAGCAAGTCCTCTTCCAGTCTTTGAGGTTTCCCACTTGTGGCTTTCTGGCAAAGGCAGTTCAGCTCCTTTTTCTGGGCTTCCAAGAACCTCTGAAATCCTTTCCAATTCCACCTCGCTTTGCTCTAGCAGATTCCTGCCACGGGAGACATAAGTGTATGTCATCGCATCATCCTGCCCTTCCTAGAGGTAGAAAAAATGAGGTCCTCACAGGATCACTGAGTGAGGTGGAGCTGAGCCCCACAGGCGGCATGCTCAATTCCTGCGGCTCCTCCTGGCTCTGCAGCCAGCAGATCTCAGACATGGGCTTCCCCTCCCTTTGCCCACCCTGACAGCAGCCCAAGCCAGCAGTGGGACTGTCTGGCACAAGGGCAGCAGCTGGTCAAGCTCCATCCCTGACCCCCAGTTCCCTTTGTGCAATTGCCACGGTGCCTGGGGCCACTGGAGCTGCTCCTATTTTGTGCCATCACTTTCCCCCTTCACTAGGAGAATTATAGATCCTTTAACATCTGGAGAGGAGATGCCAATTTCAGGGGTTTAGGTAGAAGGCAGCTGTCTGATGCCTGGACATAGGTCTTCTCAGAGCCAGATCTGGAATTCTCTCTCCATCCTTCTCCCGCCTCTGGATGTGCTAATGTAGCAGAAAGAACGCTGAGCCAGGAGTCAGGAAAGCAACTCTCTTTGCCTATCTCCTAGAGCCTCTAGACCTCTGTGGCTTTAGGTGATAAAAAATGGGGTCACACAGGCTTCCATTTAGTAAACCCACTTGCCCTGGGCTTTCACAGCTTCATCTCATTCTCCCCTGATACCAACGAGGAGGTAGGCAGTGTTGGTTTTGTGATGCCATTCCCTAGTGGAGGAAATCAAGACACCATGAGTCTATGTGACTGGTGTAAAGTCACCAGCAAGTTTGAACGATGAGGTTTTGGTACAGCCATTTTGATATGGTCATGAGGACATTTTGATGTCACCTAAAAAGCAAACTATCCAACTTAAAAAAAAAATACCTATGCATTGTGCTCAGCAGAGACCTTCATCTACATCTTGCCCTCTCTCTGGAGGGGCTGGGGCTGGAGTCCCAATGTCACTGGCATTGACACAGTATGGTGGAGTGGAAAGAGGCTTTGGCGTCAACATGCCTGGTTATACATATGGTTATGTAACATATCCTACACATGGTAGGTGCTAAATAAATAGCAGCTAATATTTTCCAGGAAGAAATTTCTCTGTTAGCACCTACCCCTGGGTCCAGATGTCTCTTCATTTTTTAATTTTTTATTTTTTTGAGATGGAATCTTGCTCTGTCGCCCAGGCTGGAATGCAGTGGTGTGATCTCGGCTTACTGCAACCTCCGCCTCCCGGGTTCAAGCAATTCTCCTGCCTCAGTCTCCTGAGTAGCTGGGACTACAGACCAGTGCCACCACACCCAGCTAATTTTTGCACTTTTAGGAGAGACGGGGTTTTATCATGTTGGCCAGGCTGGTCTTGAACTCCTGACCTTATGATCCGCCCACCTCAGCCTCTCAAAGTGCTGGGATTACAGGCGTGAGCCACCACGCCTGGTTGCAGGTGTCTCTTTATAAGAACTGCCTTTTCCGTGAAAGGCAGAGAGGAAAGAACTGAACAAATTCTCAGTTCGCTAAGGTGGAATATCCTGCTTCTTCCTGTCTCCACTGCTTCCTCTCAACAGGAAGACCCTCTGAGGTAGACCAGAGTGGCTAAGGGCCTATGCTCTTGATCTAGAATCCCATCTAAGTCACTTACCAACTGTGCAACCTTGGGCAAATGTCTCACCTCTCTGTGCCTCAATTATCTCACTCATGAAATGGGGTTGCCCATTTTGTCCTATCTCCTAGGGTGGCTGTAAAAATGAAACACATTAGCACATGTAAAGCACCTGGAAAGGACTCAGTGTACGTTCTTCTAGCCTAGCCCATAGTGCTTGTCTCCTCTCTTATCCACATGAGTCCAACCTAAGTAGCTCACCCTCTATCTTCACAGGATGCCCAGCGAGCAGACTTCTATTCTCATACCAAGTCCAGGGGACCTTCCTTCCTCTGAAAAAGAGGGAAAACTGAGATTAGATGGACAAAGGTTTGGACTCCACACCATGAGAGACGAAGTGCAGTCACTTTAACTGAATAGGAGCTAGTTAAATACATTTTATAAAAAGAAAAACTATTCTTCAGCACAGCTTACACTCCTGCCCCAATCCACAATTCTGGGGACATATGTTACACATATATTGGGATACTAACTCAGTAAACTGAAAGTGATCTAGCACATCCTAGCCTCAGCAGTGAAAAAACAACTGCTAGTTTAAGGACCAGAAAACGTGCCCTCATGCATGATATAATATCACACATATAAAACCCAATAAAGCAGGTCCCTCTGCTCATTTAAAGAGTGATAATGGGGTAGTGACCTCAAATTCGGATTCTGCTGTGGGTCTTGGGGTCAAGAATCCCTGTAACCCTTAGATTTCCGACCTGTGTCATGAAGATAACAACACCAGCCTCTTGGGTTGTTGTGCTGATGGATGAAGTCATACAAGAAAAGAACCTAGCAAAGCATTTGGCACATAGCAGGTGCCCAACATTATGTTCTTTTTATTCCTTAAGCAAATCCTTTAAATCCAGCCCCAGCCACCCTGGGGGTGGGGGGTCTCCCTGAGATTTGAATCCCCAGGTTTGGAAGAAAGTCTCTGGTTTTGAGAGGAAGGGGTCTCTAATGACTCTGAAAGCTCGGGGTCCTTTCAACCGCTACTAGAGAAATTGTGCTTCAAGTTTTAGCTTTGGGCAAAGAAGAGCTCCTGTTCCTGAGAGTGGGGGTATCCTCTCCTGCCAGTCATCCCATCTAGGACTGGACTGTGTGCATCCTGTCAATGTTGCCATCTGCCTGACCTGTCTGTGCATGCCTGATGCTCTCATCCCTGGCTTGAGACCATGCAGAGGGTAATGGGTGCACACATATGTCCCCTCTCTACACGAACATGCACAGCCGCCCAAACATGTCACAAAATGAGAAGTCTGGGACAGAGGGCAGGGTCTTCACCTTGGAGAAGCTGGCATCCGACTCTCTGCAACCCAGGCCAAGTCCTGAGGAGGGCTGCATTCCCCCAGCTCAGCTTGTGGGAAGACCATTCCTGTCTCACACAAATATTAAGCAGCTTTCTTATCTAGAAGTGAGGACAGGAACAAGAAGCAAGGACAGCTGCTGCTGGTGTGGGTTCTTAAAAGCAGGCAGCATTTTGTCCTCCCACCTGTGACTGCACCCACCCTGTGCCAGCACAAGTAGCAAATGGTAGATCTCTCAGGACTTTGCAGCCAGCCCATCCCAACTGTTCCTGAGACTTCCTGGCCTCCTGAAAGCAGCTCCCACCTGGGAGCATCTCCCATGACAGCTTGCAGTGCCCACGCAGGTGATGACATCCCAGCTAGCATCCCCTGATTGCTTCCATATTGGAGCTGACTGGTATTTGGCCAAGGCCCCACTCCAGGGATTAATCATTGACCTGGTAAGAAAGGTCTGGGGCAATTAACTGGACTCAAGAGAGCCTCAACGTTGCCATCTGACACCCATATTTGTTCCCACTCCCTCCCCTTACTCTTCCAAAGAACTGCAGAAACAAAATACCTTTATATTCACAAGGAAATAAAAGGTTCCTTGCTGGGAAATTCCCCTGCAACAAAGAAATAACCAAGATAAACAACTCTATTGCCTTTGGCTCAAGCTGGTGAAGGGAGTCTGGGAGTAGGAGCAGGGGCCAGGGTGGTGAGGGAGGTCTGGGAGATAACGCCCAGCTTCCTCCTGCTTACAGCGTACTTATCTTTATGGGCACTCATTACTGCCCAAACTTATGATCATTTAACACTCTCTTTGTCAAGACAACTCCAGAGTTTAAAGTCTGTCAAAGTCTGGGAAAGTAGAGACTTCTCTCTCCTCCTCTAGGCTGTAGTTGGGGTCTTGATGACAGCTGCTGTCAGGCGGGCCCCTGGTACCCTCAGCTCTCCTCAGCCCTGGGCTGTGTCCACGGTGGTGACAAAGTCCACACAGCCTGCTCCATCTGAGTGGTCTGATCTTCGATTCTTCATCTTTGTCTGCCAGGCCTTACCAGGCAGGATTACAAATACCCTAACACCTAAGTTTTTAACCCCAATTCCATAACCAAGTTGCTGGGAAAACGTAAGCCTATCATTCAGTATCTTAAGATCTCAATGTTTTATCCATAAAATGGTTGTGATTACACCTGTCTATCTTATTTCAAGGGAACATATAAAGCTCAAATGAAATAATGTAAATGATAGTGCTTTCATAAGCAACAGGGTCTCTACAAATAACACAAATAAGCATAAGGTAAAAGCATGCTCTTGTATTTGGGGTGCAATACAGTCGTGGAGAGGTTAAACACATGGAATTTGCAATCAGACAAAGGTGGGCCCAAATCTTCCCCGACCCCATTCTGTGTACCCCCACACACTTAACCCCGTGTGCCCTTGAGGAAAATACTTAACCTTGAAGCCTTCATTTCCTCCCATGTGAATGTGGATAAGAATACTAAATTTATAGGGCTGATATCAAGTCTATATGAGATAATACACATAAATTATTCAACACAGTGCCTGAGACACAATAAGGGAGCAATCAATGGGGTTAGGACCATCATCATTACATTTACAGCCTTAATAATCATGACACCTCCTCTGTGGGTCTCTGTTTCCTCATCTGAACACACCGTGAAATATGTCAGCCCACTTCACCTCCCAGGAATGTAGGGAGGGCAGCTGAAACAGAAAGATGGGGCCACATATTGGTAGGAAATGATCACCCAGCAAGCCGTTCCTGAGATCTTACGGTGTGTCTGGGACTGTGTCTCATGGGCAGGGAAACAGAACAAATGACACAATATCTCTATCCCAAAGGAGCTTGCAGCTTAGTTGAGAAGACAAAAGCTACTTATAGCTATTAAGGAAATATAAGTGTTGAAGGATGATAAGACTTTGAGTTGTTATGGAAAAGGTGAAGGCACTGATTCATTCAACAGGATTTATGTCAGTTGCTGGAGATACAAAGCCAAACAGATGTCGCAGAAACTCTAAGTTCAACTAGTCTTGGAAGACAAGGGGCGCTTCATCTCCTTGTGATTATTGTTTTTCAGCATTGCACAGGAGAAGTTGGCCTGAGTGGTGCGGCGCTCAGGACCCACCAGCAATGCTGCTCTTCGTGCTCACCTGCCTGCTGGCGGTCTTCCCAGGTGTGTCTGCCAGGTCCCAACTCCCCAAGCTCTACCCCTTCAGCCTGCCCGACTCCAGGGTTCACCTCCCTGGGGACACTAAAATCAGACTCATCCCCAGGGATGTCCCTCTCAAAGTTGGCACTCCCTTGAGGAAGAGTCATACAGAGAAGACGCTGAAAGGCCATGTCTGTGAGTACTGGAAATCAGGGACAGGAATGGTGCCTCCTAATCTCAAGGCCAGGGGTCTGTGAAAGATCTTCTTTGAGAATAACAAAGACCTTAACTTCAACCAAGCATCTCTATGACCCGCTGTGAAATCTGAGGGAAATTACTTATCCTTCCTGGCTCTCAATATTTTTATCTGGGAAAAAGAAAAGAAAAGAAAAGAAAATAATCTACAAAGTGTTTTTAGAAATATAAGGAAATAACACATGGCAAGTGCAAACATATAACACCTTACGAAAGTGGTGTTATTGTTTGAAAAAACATGGGATGGCTGGATGCTGGCTCACAGTTGTAATGCCAGCACTTTGGGAGGCCGAGGCGGGTGGATTGCTTGAGGTCAGTAGTTCAAGACCAGCCTGGCCAACATGGAGAAACCTTGTCTCCACTAAATAGAAACCAAAATTAGCCAGCATGCGCCTGTAGTCTCAGCTACTTGGGAGGCTGAGGCATGAGAATCGCTTGAACCTGGGAAGCGGAGGTTACAGTGAGCCGAGATTGTGCCACTGCACACCAGCCTGGGCGACAGAGAGAGACTTTGTCTCAAAACAATAAAAATATATAAAATAAAAAACAAGGGTTATCATAAATTTGTCATTCCCTTGTCCTTGAAATGGTTATCACTAATGAATTACAATTAGAATTTAATCATGATTAAAACAGTCACTTTATTTAATCTCAGCAATTTTCCAGCCGTGATATATGATAAATTATCAACAGAGGGCCTACGTGTCAGGTAGAAAACCACATCTCCTCATAGAGGATTATCTGGAACAGGCTTTACCTCCCAAGGGCCTCAGAAAGCCTCTCTCTTCTGTACCCACAGCCATCTCCACGAAGAGTCCCATATTTGGTCCCGAGGAGGTGAACGGTGTGGAAGGTAACTCAGTGTCCATCACGTGCTATTACCCACCCTCCTCTGTCAACCGGCACACCCGGAAGTACTGGTGCCGGCGGGGAGCCAGCGGCCGCTGTGTAACCCTCATCTCCTCGGAGGGCTACGTCTCCAACAACTACACAGGCAGGGCTAACCTCACCAACTTCCCGGAGAACGGCACATTTGTGGTGAACATTGCCCAGCTGAGCCGAGATGACTCTGGGCTCTACAAGTGTGGCCTGGGCATCAATAGCCGAGGCCTGTCCTTTGACGTCAGCCTGGAGGTCAGCCAGGGTAAGGATCCAGGCTCCTTGGGCTTCTGGGGGGAAGTCAGAGGGAATTCTCTAGGATGCATGGAGGGCTAGAGGAGGAACTTCCTGACGAGGATGCGTAGCCGGGTTGGGGGTCAGAAGGCTCCCCTCTCCCTAGCAAAGACTTCTTAGAACAGGAGAAGGAGACAGATAGGGCCTACTTGGGGTGATGAATGAACCCTTCTAGGACTTGGTGGCCTATAACATTTTAGGCTTTCTGGAGACCCCAGCTTAGAAGGGTATCAGGAGGACAAGTTTTCTCATGTTTGCTACAGGTAGAAAGGGAAATCTGACATCAGGCTAAGGAGATAGAAAATTTAGGGAGAGATTTACAGGGATCCTTAAATTCCTATCATTAATGCACTTTTCCATCAAGGTTTGGGCCGCCAAAAGGCTTCTTGTAAAATGTGTATTTTTTTTTTTTTAACCCGGGAACCCTTAGTCTTTCGGTATTATCAGGATAAATTAGATTATTAGTTCTTGACCAAAGACCAAGATCCCGAAAGGATGGGTTGCTAACAAGCCTATTCTAGTTGGAGAAAGAGAAAAAAAGAAAAGCTCTTTCTGACAAGGGTTTAACAATGAGGCTATTTTAGATAGTCAAGGGCAACTCAAAAGAAAGGTCTTGTGGAGGAAAGAAATTCAGGGGGACTCCCAAAGACATGTTTTGCTCCTTTGGAATATGCATACTATTGTCTGTGGACTAAATGAGGAGGTCATTCAGGTGGGGATCGAGATTCAAAACCACAGAATCTTTAGAGGTGAAGAGGGCTTAGAGTTCACCCTAACCGGACACTTAGAAGAACATGCCAATGATGGGTATGCAGCCTCTGATTAAGCACTTTAGCAGAAACTCACTGCTCCACGAGACAGCCCATTTCACATTTAGACTGTTGTAATTTTTAGAAACTTCTATTGTATGCATTGAAATCCATCACCCTGCATTTACATTCATTCTGTTCAGTTCAGCACACATTAATTTGGCCACCTACTACCCAGAGGCATTGTGCTTGTCACAGCAGAGGGGTCAAACATGAGAAAAACGTGTTCCTGCCTTCAAGGAACTGCCAGCCCATGGAGAACATAATTAACCATACACCAGATTAGATGTAATAAGTGATGCAGATGTATCAAGAAAGCACAGGGCAGGGAGAGATTAGTGTCAGCTTGGGAAAGTTTTCATGCAGGAGACAGCTGTCAAGCTGGGCCTTGGAAGATATATTCTGACAGTGTTCCTCTGGGAAGGAGGGCATTCCAGGTTATAAGTCCACCCCCACCTTAACTAGGAATAGCAAATAGTCCTATGTTGCAAGAAAGTAGAATCACAACTTGCCTGCCCCCTACCTTGCACCCCTCATCCTGCAGGTCCTGGGCTCCTAAATGACACTAAAGTCTACACAGTGGACCTGGGCAGAACGGTGACCATCAACTGCCCTTTCAAGACTGAGAATGCTCCAAAGAGGAAGTCCTTGTACAAGCAGATAGGCCTGTACCCTGTGCTGGTCATCGACTCCAGTGGTTATGTGAATCCCAGCTATAAGGGAAGAATACGCCTTGATATTCAGGGTACTGGCCAGTTAATGTTCAGTGTTGTCATCAACCGACTCAGGCTCAGCGATGCTGGGCAGTATTTCTGCCAGGCTGGGGATGATTCCAATAGTAATAAGAAGAATGCTGACCTCCAAGTGCTAAAGCCCGAGCCCGAGCTGGTTTATGAAGACTTGAGGGGCTCAGTGACCTTCCACTGTGCACTGGGCCTTGAGGTGGCAAACGTGGCCAAATTTCTGTGCCGAGAGAGCAGTGGGGAAAACTGTGACGTGGTCGTCAACACCCTGGGGAAGAGGGCCCCAGCCTTTGAGGGCAGGATCCTGCTCAACCCCCAGGACAAGGATGGCTCATTCAGTGTGGTGATCACGGGCCTGAGGAAGGAGGATGCAGGGCGCTACCTGTGTGGAGCCCACTCAGATGGTCAGCTGCAGGAGGGCTCGCCCATCCAGGCCTGGCAACTCTTCGTCAATGAGGGTAAGACCCTAGAGAGGGAGAGGGAGTAGGTGGGGCAGTCTCTCAGGTGAGAGCCAAGCTCAGCTCCCTCTGAGTGTATTCATCAATAGTCATCAATCAGCCAACAGCATACACTCAATGACCAGCCCCGAACTGGAGGCTGTGTGGGCTGCTGCACAGGACAGCGAGAAAAAGCAGCCTCTGCCTGGTGGCAGCTCCTAATTACTCTTCTGTTATCAAAGTCCTTTTGATAGCTGTCCCTGCTTAACAAGCAAGAGGTGAGTAAAGCTCTTGATTGAGGCAGGACTTATAGACTGTGTTTCAGGGCTGTGGCAGGCTCTGCAGGGGCCCTCTGTCCCCTCCCCTGGCCCCTGAACAAGATGGGTGCCTTATCCCTCACATTCAGATGGAAAAAGGATTGGCTTATCTTGGTCTCAATGAGTTCCCAGGAGTGCCCCAGCGTCTAAATGTTTCACTGTCGTAGGGTTATTTGTGAATTTCAGCACCATCTGGCCCACTCAGCCCTACTGCAGTGAGCCATCAGCATGGTGAAAGAATTAAATCCCAGCTCCGTCTCACCCCAGAGCACCCTGCATAGAGTTGCCCTCGTGAGAAGCAGCAAACCAGTACTTGCAGTTCCAAGTATCTGTGTTTGTGACTTTTTTTTTAAAGGGGCTTATATTCCCTGCATGCCATGTCCATATCCAGCTCTGGGTCTTCACCAGGACCCCCTGCATCTTTGGTCACCTGGTTCTCTCTGGACCTCGGTTTTAGCTGCCTGGAGAATGGCTATCGTCTTTGAGATGCCCCTTGGGGCCCCAACAATTAAGCTCACCTTTGCTACATACTTTATATTTTACATCATACCATCCTAAATATATTTTCTTGATTTGGGCATAATCCATTGGGCCACTTTTATGGAATACACTTGTTAGTGTACTAAATAGACAAAAACTTATACAGAGGGAGACTTTGTAAGAAGCCAAAGAAGAAGAGCTGATATTCTCTCCTTCAACTCCTTCCATTCTCTGCTCAGAATAAGATGGGGGAAAAGAACAACATGTCCAGGCTGATGGGGAGACTCCATGCCCTCAGAGTCTGGCCCTGGTGGCTCCAGCTGCAGGCTCTGTGACATTAGGAAAGTTCCTTTTCATTTTCTGAGGAGGGTAAGGTGATGCATGTAAACTTCACTCCCCATCCTGGCTGAGACCCTGGGAAGAAGGCTTCTCAGGCCACACAAGGCTCTTCCTGCATGGCCATCCTCCCATCCCATCTCTGTCTGTGCTTCCAGAGTCCACGATTCCCCGCAGCCCCACTGTGGTGAAGGGGGTGGCAGGAGGCTCTGTGTCCGTGCTCTGCCCCTACAACCCTAAGGAAAGCAAAAGCATCAAGTACTGGTGTCTCTGGGAAGGGGCCCAGAATGGCCGCTGCCCCCTGCTGGTGGAGAGCCAGGGGCGGGTTCAGGAGCAGTACGAGGGCCGCCTCTCCCTGCTGGAGGAGCCAGGCAACGGCACCTTCACTGTCATCCTCAACCAGCTCACCAGCCAGGACGCCGGCTTCTACTGGTGTCTGACCAACGGCGATACTCGCTGGAGGACCACCGTGGAGATCAAGATTATCGAAGGTAAGAGTTGAACAGGGAGGGAGAAAGCTCTAAGACCTCTCCAGCCAGCAGCAGCATCCCCAACCACTCTTCCTCCTTTTTCACCTGCCTCCACCCTGATGGGCCAGACCTCAGGAGAGAGCCCACCTATCCAGAGGTCACATTTTCATGCCTGTAACACTCACCCTACACTCTGAATTACCATACATGGTACCTCTTACTACCAAGAACATGGGCTTCTTTGGCAGTGTGCAGGCATCAGCTGAAGTCAAGGATTGCAGATACCTCTTTGTATTGAGTCTAGAAGAGAAGGAACAGTCAGGAAAGCAAACTGAAGTCCATGTGCGAAGATCTATGGTCTATGGTAGACTCTGGATTGGTCATGGTGCTCATCAATAATAATTATTACCTAGGCACACAATTACATTTCTTATGTAGTCAAAATAACATACCTATTTCTAATGCTATCCAAAGAGGAAATGTAGACTGAGCATGGTGGTGCATGCCTGTAATCCCAGCACCTTGGGAGGCCAAGACAGGAAGATCGCTTGAGCCCAGGAGATGGAAGCTGCAGTGAGCTATGATCACACCACTACCCTCCAGCCTGGGTGACAGAGAGAGACTCTGTCTCAAAAACAAAAACAAAAGTATATATATATATACGTATATACGTATATATATATATACGTATATATATATACGTATATATATACGTATATATATATACACGTATATATATACGTATATATATGTGTATATATACGTATATATGTATATACGTATATATATATATACGTATATATATATATATATACGTATATATATATATATATATGTATATATATATATATATGACATGTGGACAAAGTTCCTACCAGAGTCACTTCCCTGCAGCATCTCCAAGTACCAACCTCTTTGTTTATTTCTACCTCCCTCCCTCCTCCAGGAGAACCAAACCTCAAGGTACCAGGGAATGTCACGGCTGTGCTGGGAGAGACTCTCAAGGTCTCCTGCCACTTCCCGTGCAAATTCTCCTCGTACGAGAAATACTGGTGCAAGTGGAATAACACGGGCTGCCAGGCCCTGCCCAGCCAAGACGAAGGCCCCAGCGAGGCCTTCGTGAACTGTGACGAGAACAGCCGGCTTGTCTCCCTGACCCTGAACCCGGTGACCAGGGCTGACGAGGGCTGGTACTGGTGTGGAGTGAAGCAGGGCCACTTCTATGGAGAGACTGCAGCCGTCTATGTGGCAGTTGAAGAGAGCAAGGCAGTGGGTGAGTCTCCAAGGACAGGGCCTGCACCCCTCAGACCCGGAGACAGGACTTCCTGAAGGCCCCTGCCTAAGAGCTCCTCAATCAGTGCTGGCCCCTACGTTTGGCTGTAAGAGGCTGAAAGTGGAGGGTGAGAAGGGAGGGGACTTTTAGGTCCTATATAGCCTCATTGAGCCCTTCAAAAGGGACATCTTGAATAAACATACCAACTAAGTAAAAATAGTGGGTTTGCTATTTAACCTCGGCATTAAGACAACTCCCAGCTGAATGTGGTGGCTCACACCTCTAATTCCAGCACTTTGGGAGGCCAAGGTAGGCAGATCACTTGAGGCCAAGAGTTCAACACTAGCCTGGCTGATATGGAGAAAACTCATCTCTACTAAAAATACAAAAATTAGCTGGGCATGGTGGTGTAATCCCAGCTATTTGGGTGGCTGAGGCATGAGAATTGCTTGAACCCAAGAGGTGGGGGTTGCAGTGAACTGAGATCGTGCCACCGCACTCCAGCCTAGGCAACAGAGCTAGATTCCATTTCAAAAAAAAAAAAAAAAGGCAAGTCCCATAGTTGCCACTTCAACCCAGATTGAAGTCTCTTCTCTATCTGGAAACATTCTTCTCTGTATAGAAGAATAATATGCATACATCACTGTCATATGCAATATGTTCATCCCCCTTCCCCCTGCCAAAGCTTGCCCTCAAAAGAGGGCCAGATACCTTCATTTACAAGGTCTGATCAAGAAAATTAGGAAACATCTAGTAAATTTGCATTTCAAGTCCTCTTTTAAAATTTCACATGAAATGTTTTAGCCCTAATAAGGGTATTTTGTAGTCCCTCAAGAAATCCTATTGTGTCTGGACCCTGCTGGTGGGACTCACTGAGGGGCCCATCGCCAGGCTACCTCCAGGGGGCAGCACTATCATACCCAGCTGGGCAGTCAGGAAGCCTGGGTCAGCATCTCAGAGCCTTGAAAATCTCCCGGGCATAAGTGATGGGTCAGCCTTTATGCACAGCTGATCTATGGCATGAAGCCTTGAAGGTCCCCACCATACTTTTGGGTAGTAATGGGGCAGAGATCATCTGTGACAGCTGAAGAAGGCCATCACGGCTGTTTCTAATGTCATCCTGGGTCCTACCCCAACAGTCTTGAGATTGAACCCTGACCCTGTGATTCCTCATGAAGTCTCCCCAGACTCCTTCAGCTCGAGGAGTCAGATCATAGAGAAAAACCACAACCCAGGCCCACTCTTCCCTGCTGCAGGCTCCCGTGATGTCAGCCTAGCGAAGGCAGACACTGCTCCTGATGAGAAGGTGCTAGACTCTGGTGCCCGGGAGATTGAGAACAAAGCCATTCAGGATCCCAGGCTTTTTGCAGAGGAAAAGGCGGTGGCAGATACAGGAGATCAAGCTGGTGGGAGCAGAGCATCTGTGGATTCCGGCAGGTGAGGAAGGATTCAAGGCTCACCACTCGGAGAACACCCCAGAGCCAAGCACCTGAGGCTGAGCCACCAGGTCCAAGGAGGAAAGCCCGTCTGTCTCTTAAGCACTGGGGCAGCCCTCACTACCTCTACTTATACTTGGGAGGGTCCCGTGGTACCCTCTGCCCTTCTCCCATGGCTGGGGAGGTGTTTACAATTCAGTTCAATCTTCCAGGCCTGGGATGCAACAAGGCCCAGTGCGTGCCTTTGCCAGTCTGGGAAGGCTTCTTAGAAGAACAGAGCTAGGGAGCTGCATCAGCAGGATGGGGTGGATCAACCTGGGAGGAAAAAGGACCAAGCCAACCTTGCCAGCACATCCTCGGGCCCCCAGATCTCCCTTCCAGGGATGAACTAACTTAAGCCTTCTTCCAGCTCTGAGGAACAAGGTGGGAGCTCCAGAGTGCTGGTCTCCACCCTGGTGCCCCTGGGCCTGGTGCTGGCACTGGGAGCCGTGGCTGTGGGGGTGGCCAGAGCCCGGCACAGGAAGAACGTCGGTGAGTCCCTGGGATACTCCCTGCCTCCCACCTCCAACCCGAGCCCTCAGTCCTGAATCATCCACCCACAGAGGAAGCTGCTGTGTCTCTTCTTTTTCATGGGCTGAAACAAAGAATCCCGAGAAAGCAGGATGGGGAAAGATAAACCCACATATACTCGAAACTGAAATTCAGAGCTGCTGTCCAAATACCAACTCTGAAAAATTATCTCCAATTACCCAGTATCTAGGTTCAGAGGCAGGGCTGCCAGGAAGAGGAGACTGGGTTTCAGGAGACCCTGGGCTTGGACTAATTGGATAACTAATGAGCCGTGTGACATTGGGCCATCCTTATGCCATGATTCAGTTTCCTCAAGGCTCAAGTCAAGGATGATAAACACGACCTCACGGGGCTGATGTGAGGACGAAAGGAGATGCTGTGTATTGAAAGGTCCCAGAGTGACAAACAAAGATCAGGGATTACCGAGTCCTGATTACCCAGGAAAAGGGAATGGGGAGGAGACTCGGATCATTTCCATCTCCCCGGGTCATAGTCAGAGGTGCACCACCTCAGCTGTCCTGCAGGGCTACAGTGGATCTGCCCAGAGAGAAGTAGCCCAGCCTGGCCTTCTAGGTCCCAGCCCCTGTCCCTACACCAACTCCTCTTCCTCCCGGACAGACCGAGTTTCAATCAGAAGCTACAGGACAGACATTAGCATGTCAGACTTCGAGAACTCCAGGGAATTTGGAGCCAATGACAACATGGGAGCCTCTTCGATCACTCAGGAAACATCCCTCGGAGGAAAAGATGGTATGACCCTCACTCAAGGGAATGCTCAGCCCCTGGGGAGAGTAAGAATTGGTCCCACATCTGGGTTGGGAAAAGGAGGCTAGTAAGGGCTAACCTACCCTCTTTCTTCACACAGAGTTTGTTGCCACCACTGAGAGCATCACGGAGACCAAAGAACCCAAGAAGGCAAAAAGGGTGAGGAGGAAGAAGGAAGCCCCACTATGTGACAAGGAAATGCAGCATGAGGGGCTGCAGTTAGACTTCAGGATGAACTACCTCAACATGGGGGCCGATCCCAGAATAGGGAGGATGGTATAAACAGTCCTCAGGAGTCCTCAGGAATTTTTGAGGAAGAACTATATCTTACTGCTTGTGGGACACTGATGTGGATAAGGCCCAGGAAGGAGGTGAGCTATATGATTAGGCTGTAAAACTGCAGGAGAGAGGCAGGCTGGGAGATGAGGAAAGCAGGTACATAAAAGATGGGAAGCTACAATGCCAAATGCTGGTGATTAAATGGATGCTCTTCCTGGGTTGGGGGACCCAAGGACCTCAGGCCACCCATCCTCCCTTGAGGGTTTGCTCAGGACCAGCTTTTTGCCTGGGCCTAGGAGACATTTGCTTGCGGTGGGCTGTTTGAGGCTAGAAGCCCCTGCTCACTTCTCTTGAAGCCCCACCAGAGGCAACTCCTGCCTTTGGGTGCCATATACCATCCCCTCAATCTTCCCTAGGACTCAGGGGACCCAGAAAAATAACACCTCGTGCCTTTAATCCCAAGGGGATAGTTTTTGTTGTTGTTGTTGTTTTTATCATATCTACTTTTTCTTGAAACATCTCTGGCATTTAGCAAAGTTAGAACGAGTTATTCCTGGAGACCGCCTTCCGCTTTAACTTTGTGGTGCCAAAAAGCTACCTCTCTGGGCTGGTAGAGAAAGAAAAACATACACCACCGTGGTTGACCCCAGCCTAGGCCACCTTGCCCGTGGACTGCGTGGGCAGCTTCTGGGGACACGCCCGGGCAACAGAGGCGGTTCCACTCCATGTGTCGGAAGGAGGTAGTGAGACAGAAGGAGATATTTTTAGAGGCTGCAACTTTCCATTTCTCAAAGTGCATCCTTCTTGGTGAGCATGGGGGCTGGGATGAGAACAGTGGGCCCCACAGGCCTGTGTTGCTTGGACCAAGATCATGGATTCAGGACATTTAGCACCTCCCCTCCCCCGACTCCACCCACTGAGCCAGTGCCCCCAACACTGACGCCTCTCCTCTTGCCCCTTAGTCATCCAAGGAGGAAGCCGAGATGGCCTACAAAGACTTCCTGCTCCAGTCCAGCACCGTGGCTGCCGAGGCCCAGGACGGCCCCCAGGAAGCCTAGACGTGTCGCCGCCTGCTCCCTGTACCCATGACAATCGCCTTCAGAATCATGTCGATCCTGGGGCCCTCAGCTCCTGGGGACCCCACTCCCTGCTCTAACACCTGCCTAGGTTTTTCCTACTGTCCTCAGAGGTGTGCTGGTCCCCTCCCCAGTGACATCGAAGCCTGGCCTAATTGCTCCTATTGGGGATGAGGGTGGCGTGAGGAGGTCCCACTTGCAACTTCTTTCTGTTGAGAGAACCTCAGGTACAGAGAAGAATAGAGGTCTTCATGGGTCCCTTGAAGGAAGAGGGACCAGGGTGGGAGAGCTGATTGCAGAAAGGAGAGACGTGTAGCGCCCCTCTGCACCCTTATCATGGAATGTCAACAGAATTTTTCCCTCCACTCCATCCCTCCCTCCCGTCCTTCCTCTCTTCTTCTTTCCTTCCATCAAAAGATGTATTTGAATACATACTAGAATTCAGGTGCTCTGCTAGATGCTGTGACAGGTATGCTACCAACACTGCTCACCGCCTTTCTGAGGACACCAGTGAAAGAAGCCACAGCTCCTCTTGGAGTATTTATACTCACTGAGTCTTAACTTTTCACCAGGTGTGCTCACCTCTGGCCCTATTGGGAGAGGTCATAAAATGTCTCAAGTCCTAAGGCCGTAGGAGTCATGTATGATGAGCATACACATAGGTAATTATAAACCCACATTCTTACCATTTCACACATGAGAAAATTGAGGTTTGGAAGAGTGAAGCGTTTTTCTTTTTCTTTCTTTTTTTTTTTTTTTTTTGAGATGGAGTCTCGCACTGTCGCCCAGGCTGGAGTGCAGTGGCGCAATCTCGGCTCACTGCAACCTCTGCCTCCCAGGTTGACACCATTCTCCTGCCTCAGCCTCCCAAGTAGCTGGGACTACAGGCACCCGCCACCATGCCTGGCTAATTTTTTGTATTTTTAGTAGAGACAGGGTTTCACCGTGTTAGCCAGGATGGTCTCCATTTCCCGACCTCATGATTTGCCCACCTCAGCCTCCCAAAGTGCTGGGATTACAGGCGTGAGCCACCACGCCCAGCCTCTTTTTTTCTTTTCTTTTTTTTTTGAGACAAAGTCTCACTGTGTCACCCAGACCGGAATGCAGTGACACAGTCTCGGCTCACTGAAACCTCTGCCTTCCAGGTTCAAGTGATTCTTATGCCTCAGCCTCTCAAGTAGCTGGGACTACAGACGTGGGCCACCACGTCTGACTAATTTTTTTTTTTTTTTTTTGTAGAGACAGGATTTTGCCATGTTGACCAGACTGGTCTCGAACTCCTGGCCTCAAGTGATCCGCCCTCCTCTCCAGCCTCTCAAAGTGCTGGGATTACAGGCATGAGCCACTGCACCTGGCGCTGAAGCATTTTTCTCAAAGGTCCCCAGTGAGATAAACTAGATTTGGCATCTCCTGTCCTGGGCCAGGGATCTCTCTACAAGAGCCCCTGCCCCTCTGTTGGAGGCACAGTTTTAGAATAAAGAGGAGGAGGGAGAAGAGAAATTGTAAAGGAGGGAGATCTTTCTCAGGCCCCACCATTTCTGTCACTCACATGGACCTCAGATAAAAGAATAGCCAAACCCTCACAACCCCTCATGTTCGAAGAGTTCCAAGTTGAAGGGAAACAAAGAAGTGTTTGATGGTGCCAGAGAGGGGCTGCTCGCCAGAAAGCTAAAATTTAATTTCTTTTTTCCTGAGTTCTATACTTCAACCAGCCTATAAGCTGGCACTTGCTAACAAATCAGAAATATGACAATTAATAATTAAAGACTGTGATTGCCACCAACAAGGCTCAGACTGTATTTGTCCCCAATACCTTCTGTCTCCCAGACAGCCCCTTCAGAGCTTTTCTTTTCTTTTTCTTTTTCTGTCTTTCTTTTTTTTTTTAAGACAGGGCACTCTGTTGCCCAGGCTGGAGTGCAGTGGTGCAATCACGGCTCACTGCAGCCTTGACCTCCTGGTTTCAAGTGATCCTCCCACCTCAGCCTCCAGAGTAGCTGGGACTACAGGCATCCGACACCACACTGGCTAACTTTTTGTATTTTTTTGTAGAGACAGAATTTCGCCATGTTGCCTATGCGGGTGTTGAATTCCTGGGCTCAATTGATCCTCCCACCTCTGCCTCCCAAAGTGCTGGGATCACAGACGTGAGCCACTGCATCTGGCTGCCTTTTGCTTTGGTCCCACTTTTAGGCACCCCGGGACCCCCTTGTCTGTTAAGATCATTCCTAGGTTCAGGTGCTAAACCATGTCATATCCTATAAGGGCTGCCCGAGCTGTCTGTTGGCAGCTAGCCCCCCATCTCACCCCTAGACTCTTCCACAGGGCTTCTGTGTGTGGAGAGTTCTCTCTGCAAGAGAGTTCTCCCCAGTCTGCCATCCTGCCTGATGTGAACCTTTGCTTCCACCCAGGCCTTAAACATAATGCTGTGGATGCTATGAGCTTCCCAAGCCTACCTTTTCCTGGGACTCAGACTTCAGGCCTCCTTTGGTCTCCCCTCCAGCCCCACTAACTGCAGTACTCAGTCTCAGTTCCCAGGCCCTGACCTGGGTCAGAGCCTTGAGCTTCTATCCAGCCAGAAGAGGGGACATCAGAAATGTGTATTTCTCTCTTCTGTGATGGGGATGCATAGCTTCTGGAATGACAGCAAATCATTCCAGGAGGATCAAAATGACAAGGTGTGTCAGAACCTACCACGGTCTTACCCTTCCAAGAAGCTGTTCTCTGACTCACCAGAGGGCCATGTTTATGGTAGAGGATTAAGATGCAACTTCTGTATGCATTGCAATAACCAGCGAGCCAGTCCTGAACTCGTGTAGCCTATCCCAGCCCTTTGAAGCAAAGGTCAAGAAATGTCACTAAAGCTAAAAGCAATCTTATATTATTCCTAAGTGATATTGTCAGTAAGGCCCAAAGTCCGTCTGCTCCTCGTGTAGCACAAGAAACCCTTTTAAATAAAGAAGCTAGTTCATAGGTTCCGGTGGACATGAGTTTGGAGAGGATATGAGTCAGCTTAGTACAGGGGAGTGACAATAAACTGCAGGATTGATGATGATAAACCAATTAGCAATGGTCAGTGGCCCTGAGCATTCAAGGAGCTATTTAAACATTTGATGACAAGGAAATCTTCCCCAAGTTTTTGAATTATCTTAATGTTTATTCTTTTTTAAAGTCCAATATGTAAAGATAGGACTATTATTAAGGCCCAACAGGACTATTATGAAGGCCCAACTATTATTAATGCTTAACCACTGCTGGGCATTATTAAGGCCGAACAGTGGTTAGGATTTTTTTTTTTTTGTAGAAACAGGATCTTGTTTGTTGCCCAGGCTGGTCTGGAACTCCTGGCCTCAAGCAATCCTTCTGCCTCTGCCTCCCAAAGCATGGGGATGACAGGCGTGAGCCACTGCACCCAGCCAGGAATTTGTTTATAGCAATTGATTTTGTTTTGTAAAGCTAAAAAATAGATCTCTGATTTAGACTTTTCCAAAACTCGAGACAGAACATCTCTCCTAAGAACATTAAACAGCAGCGAGAGGAACTGACTGTGCTATGGTCTATGAAACCGGTCCCCCAGGCAGAGAAACAAGTAGAGTTTCCCACCCCATCCCTCCCAGCTTTCCTAAAATAATTATCTCTACTAAGGAGTCTGTGCAACAAAAATAAGAGATCATCTCAAAAAGGCTACATGTCTAAGTGGACAGTGGACACACTGAGAGGCAAGCTGTGAGACTGAGACCAAAGGTCCCAGCAGGCTGTGGAGCAAGGCAGGCATGGAGAGAGGATTGTCAGTATAGGAGCCAAGCAGCTCTGGAGTGTCTCTTCCAAGGTTGATTCTTAAAAGGGCAGCCAAGCCACTCTCCCTAGAGCCAAAAATCTTTGTCCTAGATACAGGGACATGAATATCCTAAAATCCAGGTTGTTGCTGTTATGTCACATTGAAGTTGATCCAAAAGTCCTGCATATTTGGAGTTTTCACCTCAGAACTCCAATAGGAATATGGCCATAGTCAGGGAAGAAATCTTAGTCACCAAAATCCTACCATTTATTATCTTTAAAAAAGTCACATGGCCGGGCGCGGTGGCTCACACCTGTAATCCCAGCACTTTGGGAAGCCGAGGCGGGCAGATCACAAGGTCAGGTGATCGAGACCATCCTAGCCAAGATGGTGAAACCCCGTCTCTACTAAAAATGCAAAACTTAGCTGGGCATGGTGGTGGGCGCCTGTAATCCCAGCTACTTGGGAGGCTGAGGCACGAGAATTGCCTGAACCCAGGAGGCCGAGGTTGCAGTGAGCCGAGATCGTGCCACTGCACTCCAGCCTGGGGACAAAGTGAGACTCTGTCAAAAAAAAAAAAAAAAGTCACAAATGGGCTTATTGTGGTAAAGGTAAATGCTCCGAGGCCCTACTGCTGTGGAGTGGCTTGCTCTGGGACAGGCAAGCCTGGGGTCCTGTGGTGCTTGGAAGGACGGGACAACAGGGTCCCTGAGTCAGGTACCTCTACCTGGGGTGGGGGCTTGTTCTTGGTGAGTCCACCAGACAAGGAGATTCTTGTGGAAAGTCATTGCAGAGGACAGCGTTGGGTCATGGAGAGGACCCCCTGAGGATGGAGACCCTCAGTTTGGGAAGGCCCAGAAAATGGCCCTTGTAACCCGGCCATGCGGAGGTCAAAGCAGAGAAAAGCAATAACCAAGCAGAACCCATGACAACAACCTCCACCCAGTGGCGGTGGCTCATCTCCACTGCACTCTGACCACGTCGCAGGCTGTGTGCTGAGTCCCTTGTAACACTTGCCTCGTGATCCTCACAACAGCCTTAAGAGAAACGTTCTTCTAAGCCCATCTGTAACATAGGGAGGATGGCAGAGCCTAAGCTAAAAGGTCATCATAGAGAGTGAATGAACACACCACCTCAAGGACTTACACTTTCCATTGTATCTGGCATTATTTATTCCCTCCAGCCGCTGTCGGGGGGCTATGAATGTTTTCCATCAGGTTCATCCCTTCTGGCCCCTAGAGGGTGCTGGGCCATTGGCTCCCTTGCCCCATGGTGTGCTCCAGCCTGGCAGACACTCCCTGGGAGTAGGAGTGCCAGGACACCATGGCAGCCCTGTGAGTCAGAAAGGAGAAATCGAGCGTAGATGAGAAAAAAAGAGAGAAGAAAATAAGGATGTAAGAATTGTAAACTTCACAATTTCACCAGCAGTCAGTCTTCCCTTGGGCCCCAACCCCCATTACCCAGGGGCAACAGCTGAAAGTAGATGGAACAAGCCCAGTTCTGGGGGTTTTGATCCCCTCAAATTCCAAATATTCGCCTCCTGCCCAGCCGTCCTCAGACCCCTAACTCTTAGTCTTACAACCCAATGGGATGTTTTCAGGGTTTCATTTGGGCCACACATGATGCAAAAAGCTCTCCTACCCACTCCCATCCTACACACCTTCCGCCCTGCTCGGCAGTTCCCAGCCTCAGCACAGCCAAACCCTGATCTTCACAGACATGCACACACACTCACACTCCACAAAGCGCACACACAGCCACACACCACACACACACTCCACAGAGCACACACACACTCATGGACACACACCACACACACAATCATACACACATAACCACACACCACACACACTAGACAGAGCACACACACACTCATAGCCACACACCACACACACTCCACAGAGCACACACACACTCATAGCCACACACCACACACAATTACACACAAATAACCACACACCACACACACACTAGACAGAGCACACACACACTCATAACCACACACCACACACTCGCACACTCACAACCACACACTCACACACTAGACAGAGTGTAGAGTGCGCACACACATAGCCACACACCACACACTGACACATACTCATAACTACATACCACACACACAACAGAGCACACACACACTCATAGCCACATACCACACACTTACACACACTCATAGCCACACACCACACACACACTCCACAGAGCACACACACACTCATGGACACACACCACACACACAATCACACACACATAACCACACACCACACACACACTAGACAGAGCACACACACTCATAACCACACACCACACACTCACACATTCCACAGAGCACACACTCATAGCCACACATCACACACACACTCAGACACCACACACACTACACAGAGCACACACATACTCATGGACACACACCACACACACACACACAACCACACATCACACACTCACACACTAGACAGAGCACACACACACACTCATAGCCACACACCACACACTCACACACTCCACAGAGCACACACACACTCATAGCCACACATCACACACACACTCAGACACCACACACACACTACACAGAGCACACACATACTCATGGACACACACCACACACACACACACATAACCACACATCACACACTCACACACTAGACAGAGCACACACACACTCATAGCCACACACTGACACACACTCATAACCACATACCACACACACAACACAGAGCACACACACACTCCTAGCCACACACCACACATTTACACACACTCATGACCACACACCACACACTCCACAGAGCATACACACACTCAGCCACACACCACACATTCACACACACTCATAGCCACACACCACACATTCACACTCACGCACTCATAACCACACACCACACATTCACACTTACATATGACACACAGTGCACACTCGTACTCATAGCCACACTAGAGCCAAAAATCTTTGTCCTAAATACAGGGACATTAGTATTTTAAAATCCAAGTTTTGCTGATATATCACATTCACACACTCACACATGCCACACGGCATACACTCACACACTCAGCCACACACCACACATTCACACACACACACACTACACACATCACACACAGTCACACACCCTACATTCACACACACTACACAGCACATACACACTCATAGCCACACATCATACATTCACATAGACACACTACACATAACACACTCATACTGTCATAGCCACACACTACATGTTCACACTCACTACACACACTCACACTGTAGCCACACACCACACACACACACCACACACGTATCACACAACACACATTGCACCTTCACACACCACACCTCAGTCACACACCACACATACTTCACACGCTCAAACGTCAGAGTCATACAACACACATCACACGCTCACACATTCATTCACACATACATTCATACTCACACACTCTTGCCCCCACACACATCATGTTCATTCACTCGTATTCTCCTTCTCTGTCTCTCCAAGACAGCCCCAGGCCTCAAGCCCAGCGCATGGTGGAGCCTAGCTGTGTGACAGCTCTGGGGCATTGGGAAGAGCCCGCTAAGTAGGGAAGGGTAAGGCTGATCCCAGCTGGGAGCTCTGGCACTAAGGAGAGGCCCGAGGCTGCCCTCTGCCATCTTGGCCCATTTCGGGGCTGGAGGACATCACAACCACAACTGCTCTGGGCCAGGGGAGATTCAGATACGGATGGGGCAGGGCAGGCTGCCCACCCCCACACACACTTCCTCTGCACCTGCTCTGAGCGTCACATTCAACTTCCACCACGGATGTTGTTGTTTTAGAGAACATGTGACAAATCTGCTGTGTGGGGGCGAGCGGGGAGTGGCTGACACGACCACTGTGGAACCCGGCTCTGTGAGTCACATCCCCCCAGAAACAGTATGAGTATAGCCCGGATCCTCCAGGGGCACAAGAGGTCCTTGCACCTGGAGTTGGGGCCCTGAGAACTGACCTCCAGGGATGAAACTTCCAGGAACAGAGCCCTGAGAATGCCCTCATAAGTAATACCCCTGCGCAGCTCACAGTGAAGGCTTCTTAAAGCACTTCCATGCCTGTGAGTTCTGCTGGGCCTCAGAAAAGCCATGTGAGGTGGGCAGGGTAGGGGCAATCCCTACTTTATCAAGGAAAAAACCCAGGCCCAGGGAAATTTGCCCAAAGCTAGAAAGTGCCAAGCCAGGACAAGACCTGAGGTCTTCTGACTTGCATCCAAAACTCTTCCCAAGATGCCCTGTGGCCTCAGCATCTCTCTCCATCAGTCATGGGCCTTACCCTTGGGCCCTTGGGGTCCTGAAGGAGGGCTCTACCAGGGTGCCGTGACTTCAGGCAAAGTGGCTGCATGACCTGTCACACCCCAGTTCTGGCATTGCCATGGTGGTCACTGGACAGAGGCCTGAGCCCTTGCCACAGGGCAGCACCTTGGGACACTTGGGGGAGTTGAAGTGTGAGGGACGGCTGAGGTGCTGGGGAGCTACGGTGAAGTCCCCAGGAACTATGTTCTACAGGAGGGAATGCCAGGGATCATCTAGTCCCAGCTTCGTTTATTTCCTAGATGAAGAAATTCAGGCTCAGAGAAAAGTAATGGATTGCTCAAAGTCCATAGTTAGTATCCCCACATAGTAGGTGCTCAAAAACGTTTGTAAAGATGAGTTAACTGGTGACTGGTAAGGACTACAGTCAGCATCTTCTGACTTCAGGCCCAAGTGTCTGCCCATATAGCCTTTCTCAGGCCGGGAAAATTGGTGATAAGGCTCTTTTATCCCGAAGACAGAATGAAAGCAAATGACCCCAGCACGGAAGCCAATGAGTATACATAAAGCACGGGAGGCCCTGCTAAGAAAAAGCACCAAGACAAAAGAATATCAGGCCTGGTCACTGCTAATAGTCTGGAGGAACTGCTTAGATGCCTTTTGAACAGGGTGACCCTTTCTTACTCCACACAACATGTTTTCTCAGCTCCTGACTTCCGCTGTGGTTTGTCAGCACTCTCTTTTTAGCCTAAGAATAGTTAGCAAACAAGGCAAGTTGTCATTTCCTCATCGTCAAGCTTTGTTCCTCGTGGGGGCTAGAAATCTCTTTCCAGCTCCAGATTGTGAAGGGCTCCTGAGTAAGCAGCGTGTCTCCGTCCCCCTCTCTAGGGGCTCTTGGATGGACCTTGCACTCTAGAAGGAACAATGGACTTCTGGCTTTGGCCACTTTACTTCCTGCCAAGTAAGTACTGTGGGGAAACACTTCAAACCTCTGAATGAGGCTTGAATTGGCCACAAGTAGAAGAATTGCCTGGTAGCTCTAGCTCTGATGTTCCTGGATGGATTCAGTTGCAAACCAACACCTAGGGCAGGACAAGAATGGAGACCACGTGAGGTGTTGGATGCCCTCCCCACTCCATGCTAATGCTCCTTTCTCCACTCCAGACACTCTCCTGTTTCAGTCAGGTGTTAACTCTATCACCCAGGCTGGAGTGCAGTGGTGTGATCACGGCTCACTGCAGTCTCGTACTCCTGGGCTTGAGTGATCCTGCCACCCCAGACTCTCTAGTAGCTGGGACTGCAAGTGCATGCCATCATGCCCAGCTAATTTTCAATTTTTTTGTAGAGATGGGGTCTTGCTATGTTGCCCAGGATGGTCTTGAACTTGTAGCCTTAAGTGATCCTCCTGGCTCAGCTTCACAAAGCACTGGGATTACAGGTGCGAGCCACTGTGCCCAGCCAGGTGTTAACTCTTAAGAGCTGAAGGTGTCATCTCTCCTAAACATATTAGCCTATTAATATGGGATCTTAAAGCAAGTGTCTCCGTACTTCTTTCTTCTTACCTCTACACTCTTTCTATAGATCTTTTTCAGTCCCGAATTTCCAGCTTTCAACCCTAAACGAAAATTCTGTAATCCATTCAGTGGCTCTAATCTATTTCCTGAATTCCATATCTCAATTTACAACTGTCTCCTGGGCAACCCCTACTTCAACATTCCACCAAGATTTGAAATGTAAACTGCCTAACCTTACCTCAAATTCCTCATTTATCACCATCCAAACCAGCTATTTCACCTGTCTGAAGTATCTCTGATCATCAGCCACAAAATGCCAGAATGGCTAATTACCACCTCTTCCCATGTATCCTCATTCAGACCTTAATCCAGTCAATGGCCGAATCATTGCAGTTTCGAGATCCATGTCTACTGGGATAAGAAGCAGCAGCAATTGATACTAGGAAGGTAGCAGAGGAAATGGACAGGAAAAGAACACACAATCCCCTCTTAACTATCTTTCCCACTTTCTCTAACTCAGGATACCTGCAGTGCCAGATTAATTTTCTCAAACTTGACTTCTAATCACCGGATTACCTCTCCCAAGAACCTCTAATGACTCCTACTGCCTACTGAAGTCAATATACCCTCCTCCCTGTATCCCCTTTCATACTCTGAGCCAACCATACTCCCCAACACTTTCCTAACCTGTGGCCAACAGGACTCCTCCTTGAACACAAGTCACACACTCCTGACACCATGCCTTTGCCCATGCTGTGCCTTCTGCCAGGAACACCCTTCCTCTTACCTTCACCGTTTTTTTTTTCTTTTTTTGAGATGGAGTCTCGCTCTATCACCCCAGCTGGAGTGCAGTGGCACAATCTCACCACACTGCAACCTCCGCCTCCTGGGTTCAAGCAATTCTCCTGCCTCAGCTTCCCAAGTAGCTGGGATTACAGGTGCGCGCCATCGTGCCTGGCTAAATTTTATATTTTTAGTAGAGACGGCGTTTCACCATGTTGGCCAGGCTGGTCTTGAACTCCTGACCTCAGATGATCCACCCGCCTCGGCCTCCCAAAGTGCTGGGATTACAGGCTTGAGCCACTGCATCTGGCCACCTTCACTTTTTATGGGCTCTTCGAAGTCCATCTCAAACTTCACCTCCTTATTGTAGACATTCCTGAGCCCCCTCTTCTAAGCCCAATAGCTGCCTTGTATTATGTTCAACGTGTGTCCATCTTAATTTGGCTTATTCGGTGATAAGTTCCTTGTGGGTTAAAATGGCTTCCTATTGATGTTTGCTTTCTTTGCGATGTCTTGAGTATGAAAGAAACTCAGATATTTGTTGAGCTGAAGATTGAAAATCTCTAAAAGTCCGACGGAATGGAGTTTACATGAAACATCAAACACTGTGAGAGGTAGTAGGACATAGGAGGGCATGGTGGATGGTTAACTAAACTTAGGCCTGAAGAGGAAGAGGGGATTTGGTGGGGAGTAGAAGACCTAAAGGAATGAAGGGTTGTCAAATTGCACCACTTCGGTCTGTCTTGAGAAGTACCCTCATTCTAGCTGGGCCAAAAGGGATCCTGCTGTGGGCCCCACCCTTCTCCACTCATGCCCATACCCACAGGGTGAGCAGTTTGCAGGCCAGGGGGATGCACATGCCCCAAGCCCACACCCAACCCCACTTTTTTTTTGAGACAGGATCTCACCCCCGTCACCCAGGCTGGAGTGCAGTGGTGTGATCACGGCTCACTGCAACCTCAACTTCCCAGACTCAAGTGATCCTCCCACCTCAGCCTCCTGAGTAGCTGGGACTACAGGCACATGCCACCACTCCTGGCTAATTTTTGTATTTTTAATAGAGATAGGGTCTCACCATGTTGCCCAGGCTGGTCTCAAACTCCTGGACTCAAGTGATCAGCCTGCCTCAGCCTCCCAAAGTGCTGGGATTACAGGCCTGAGCCATCATGCCCTACCCAAACTCTCTCTTTTAGAACTAGAATTCCCCGTCCACATGACTCTGGGTCCCCTTTCAGTGATGGTGCAAGCTTCTATCCTGGCTCTTCCTCTTGATGTTGACCCCTGGCCTATAAAAGGTGGCCATGGGTGGCTATTTGGGAAGAAGGTGGGGGTGGACAAAGACTGTACTTGCAAGCTGGGGTATCTACTATGTATATACCAGGACCCTTGTGCTGTGGGCAGGAGGAAGGGATGAGAAGGAAGGTGGGCAGAGGCTGGGGGCAGGAAGCTTGGGGTTGTTTTCCCTGCATGGCCACGGAGTAGAGTGGACATCCAAGGAGGGTGCATTAGTCAAGCTAGGGAAATAAAGCGAATTTTATTTAACAGTCATTAGCTTGATTTATAACTTAAAAATATTTGGGCCTTAATTTGTACTCCTACTCCAGGTCCTGCAAATGCTGGGGTGGGTCTCCCTAGGGCCCAGTGCATGAGGCACAAACTGTAGACCACTTTGCCTGGAGCCCTGTGTAGAGCTCTATAATAAAGCAAGGCAGTGTCATGCAGTGTGAGCTTTCAAACCTTTCTACCTTGACTAATAATAATAATACATACATACATACATGCATACATACATGCATACATACATTTGATGCTGGGACCCAGCATACACAGACATGCACACACACACACACACACACACATACACACACACATTTAAAATTTATTCTTGATTCTTTAACATGAAGATGAGTTCTAGGCTTCAGCAGATGGGTGGATGATGGGGTCATTGGAAGAGTATGTGAAGGTCAGGTTTTGGAAGAGAAATCAGCTCTTTCTCAGCTGTCCTAAGTTTGGCATAGATCTTACACATTCAGGTAGGGTCCAAGTGGAGATGTCAGAGCAAGTCTGGGGCTCAGAGGAAGACTGGAGATCACATTTTGGTGGAATCTGTAGCACTAGCCTTAAAAGCCACGGGAGTCAATGAGCGAGTGAGGGGAGAGAGGGAGGGAGGACAGAGAGAAGAAGAAGTCCAAGGCACAGGCCCTGGGCTAGCCCAGGATGGAGAGGTGGGAGAGAAGGAGAGGAAGAACACAGGCTGACAGGGAGCCACCGTTGAGAGTGTGCACTGGGGAAGCCACACCAAGGGTGTGTTTCAAGCTGGGCCGGTTGCATTCTGTCAACCACCGCTGAGAGGATGAGGGGAAATGAAGACAAAGAGGTGACCATTACATGTGGCAACAGGAGAATTTCAGTGACTCGACAAGAGCAGTTTCAGTGGAATACTGGACACGAAATTGTGATAGGAGTGGATTGAAGAGAAATTGGGAGGTATGGAAGTGAATCCGATTTAGCGAATTTGATGACTGATTTGAGAAAGAGAATAAAGAGGTGTGTTGGCAGGTGAAGGGGAGGCAAAGGTCAACTGAGGGATTTTTAAAGATGGGCAAAGCTAGGCACGGAGGCTCACGCCTGTAATCTCAACACTTTGGGAGGCCGAAGTGGGTGGATCATTTGAGCCTGGGATTCAAGACCAGCCTAGGCAACATGGTGAAAGCCCATCTCTAAAAAAAAAAAAAAATTTGCTGTGCATGCTGGCAGGCGCCTGTAATCCCAGCTACTCAGGAGGCTGAAATGGGAGCCTCAATTGGGCCCAGGAAGTGGAGGCTGCAGTGAGCCAAGATTGCGCCACTGCACCCCAGCCTGGGCGACAGAGAAAGACCCTCTCTTAAACAAAGAAGAAGAAGAAAAGATGGGCAATAGCAGGACATGTGTGTAAGCTATGGCAATGCTAGATGAGAAGGCTGTTTTTCTCCAATAGCCAGAGAAAGAAACAGGATCATTGCAGACAAGAAGTTCTAAAACAGGTGAGAATGATGGGCTCGGGATACAGGTGGAGGGGCTGGCCTTTGAAAGGAGGTGGACACTTCATTTGTTGTGACAGGCTGCAGGCCTGGACACACCCAGGTTACTATATTTGGAAATAAGAAGCTGAGTGGGATGTTTCTCATCCTTCAAAAAAAAATCCATGCCCTGTTTGATAAACATAAAAATCACAGGCCAGCTCTCCTCTTCCTGAGATCTGCTCTTATTTGAGTTGACTAGGTCCTCATCTGCACTTCCACCTGGAAAATCACCCCTAAGTGGGTGCCAGAGTCCCTCTCCAGAGCTCCCCAGCCACGAAGGACCTATGGACCTTGACCGTATTTTGTATGGTGAAAATTTTTTCCGATTTTCCAATCATGTATTTACATCCATTTATATATTGAGAGTGATTCTTTAAGCCACATATCTCCCTCTTCCCTACCATAACCACTGAAAATCAAGTCACCAATTTAGAGATTAATGTCACTTACTTAGCAGCCTCTCAAAAATACTACCATTGAACAGGTTGGTTCCTTTCGATGCCTTCTCTCATTCCTCCCTTTCTTCCCCAGAATCATTTGTAAACGTTATATAGCCCATGATTGCAGAAATGCAAGAGTACCTGGGACACCTGTTTAAAAACACGTATTTCTAGACCATGCCCTAGACAGATGTAGTCAACTTTCCTAAGCATGGGACCAGGTCATCTGCATTGTAGCCATTCTCCTCAGATGAGTCTCATGCACACTGTGCTGCTTTAGATATCTAAACCAGTAGCTTATATCTGTCTTTTCTCTGTTTTCAAAATCTGCTTTACTAAGTCTTGGGAATAGGTTAGAAGCTACCATGAACTTGAGGAGAACTAGTTTCTTTTTCCTGGGGTCTGGTCATTTTCACATCGCCAACTGCTGCTTCCTTGTGGACCAGAGCTCAGCATAGCCAGCAGGTTTCCTTGCACTTCATCCATCCAGGGTCTGCACAAGGAGCTGAACAGGCAAGCCAGGGATTTACCGAAAGCTCAACCCTGGGCGGCCTGAGGCTGCTGGAGGTTGCTACATAGGTGATAACCCCATCTCTGCTATCTTCCCCTGCCCATTTTGTACCATCTTGCTCTTGGGAAAGTGGCATTCACACCCCCTTCCTGGCTGGGTTAGTCTCATTTGAATACTTCCATGTGCTTCCACCCTCGGCATTCAACTTCCCACACAGGT
This sequence comes from Symphalangus syndactylus, assembly GCF_028878055.3. Taxonomy (NCBI): domain Eukaryota; kingdom Metazoa; phylum Chordata; class Mammalia; order Primates; family Hylobatidae; genus Symphalangus; species Symphalangus syndactylus. Next base: position 16,151,028 of record NC_072434.2, read on the forward strand.
GGGGGCTGTCTGGATGCACGAGGTGATTCCTCCAGATCTTCCTTTGATTGGGTCTTTGTCTGTTGATTGACACTTTGTGACAGGTCACCTTTCCATTGCAATGTCTAGTTATGAAGCTACCTCATGACTCAATTTCCAGTGGGTTTAAAGCAGTGCTCGGTTTTTCATGTGAGGGTTTCCATGTCAGAACTCGTGGCTTTGGCTGGTCCATCTGCCTGTCCCTACCACGTTTACATCAGCTACACTTTTAGATCTCAACGTGCTCCTGTATGTCCTCCCTCTCCAACCCTCCCCACCCGCCCCGACCCCCTTTTCCCCTCCCGTGATTGTTTTTACCTCTCTACCATTGTCAGAATTCTTCTCTTTGCCCAGAATGTCTTTATCCCAAAGCCTCAAGCCCCACCTCTTTCCTAAGCTATCCCTGACTCTTGTTTGACTAAACTCGTTAGTGCTCTTCTTAATGTGTGCCCTGTGGCTAAATCTCAGTACCTTTGCAAATGTCTCTCCGTCCATGGACATGCTATGTTCTCTCTCATATCCCGGACTGTTAGGGGACTGTTCTGGCTATTTGGAAGAATCTCTTCTCCCCGCTTCAGCCTTCCAGCCCCACCTCACCATACACACACACTTTACCCTATGAACTTTCTTCCCAGAAATATGCAGACACTTATGGGATCCACTTAGTTGGCAATTAATCAGACATGGCCTTACCCTCTTCTGTAGCTGGCTCAAGTGCATTAGACCTGACCTCTCTCACTCAAAACATAAGCTTTATGATGTCAGGGACTCATGAACCACATCTTTTATCCCTCCCCAGCACACATACAGTGTGTGCACACCTATGCACACATGCACACGCACCCTCACTTCCCCTCCTATGTCCCCTGCCTCCATGATGAGCATCGTCACTCTCTCAGTTGCCCTCCATACCCATTCCTTCAGATCACAACTCAGACATCGCTTATTCCAGAAAGCCTTCCTCCGACCACACCACCCCCTGCAACAGCCTACATCAGGTGCCCGGGTTTGCTCCTTCCAGGGAACCCTGTGCAATCTCTCTCATGGGATGTATTACACTGCTCACTGGCCATTGATTGGTATCACTCACTAAATGATTTGTGGCTGAGGGAAGGATGCCGGCTGGTTTACTGTCACAGGAAAGGCATTCAATAAATGCTTGTTGAATGATTTAATAAATGGAGCTGTGGATGAATGGCTGGATGGATGCGCCTGAGCGACACCAAACTGGAAAGGAAAACCTGTTGCAACATAACCACACCACGCTCCCAGCACCACACTGAGGTCACATGGGGGCTGTATGCTGTTTGGGGTCACCTGAGGCATATTATGTCTCTTTGGAGTGGGTGATATACTTTTGATTATCATCTCAAAGGTTTAGTGTCTGGGTCCTTATGGGTTTGGATTTGGTGGTGAGGCCAAAGCTGGGGGTTAAATTAAGGTAACGCTAGGGCATAGGATTGGGGGTGAACATAGAGCTGGCCTGAGGTTGTGAATAGGGTTGGGGATGGGACAAGGCTGAAGTTGAGACTAAGGGTAGAAACGAGAATAAGCGTTGGGCATGGTGGCTCAGTCCCAGCACTTTGGGAGGCCGAGGCAGGCAGATCACTTGAGGCCATGAGTTCGAGACCAGCTTGGGCAACATAATGAAAACCCCATCTCTACAAAAAAGACAAAAATTAGCCAGATATGGCAGCATGCACCTGTAGTCCCTGCTACTTGGGAGGCTAAGCTGGGAGGATTGCTTGAGCCCAGGAGGCTGAGGCTGTAGTGAGTCGTGATCACACCTCTGCTCTCTCCAGCCTGCATAACAGAGTGAGATCCTATTAAAAAAAAAAAAAAAAGAAAAGGAAGGAAAGAAAGAAAGAGAGAGAAAGAGAGAAAAGAGAGAGGAAGGAAGGAAGGAAGGGAGGGAGGGAAAGAAGAAAGAAAGAAGAAAGAAAGAAAAGAAAGAAAGAAAGAAAGAAAGAAAGAAAAAGAAAGAGAAAAGAGAGAGGAAGGAAGGAAGGAAAAAGAAAGAGAGGAAGGAAGGAAGGAAAAAGAAAGAAAGAAAGAAAGAAAGAGAGAGAGAAAAGAGAGAGGAAGGAAGGAAGGAAGGGAGGGAAAGAAGAAGGAAAGAAAGAAAGAAAGAAAGAAAGAAAGAAAGAAAGAAAGAAAGAGAAAGAAAGAGAAAAGAGAGAGGAAGGAAGGAAGGAAAAAGAAAGAAAGAAAGAAAGAAAGAAAGAAAGAAAGAAAGAAGAAAAGAAAGAGAGAGAGAAAGAGGAAGGAAGAAAGGGAAAGAAAGAAAGAAGGAAAGAAAGAAAGGAGAGAGAAGGAAAGAAGGAAGGGAGGGAGGGAAAGAAAGAAAGAGAAAGAAAAAGAGAGAAAGAGAGAAAAGAGAGGAAGGAAGGAAGGAAGGAATGAAGGAAGGAAGGGAGGGAAAGAAAGAAAGAAAAGAAAGAAAGAAAGAAAAAGAAAGAAAGAAAGACAAGGAAAGGAAAATAAAAGAAAAGGAAAAGAAAAAAGAAATGAGGATAAGCCTGTGGCTAAGGACACGCTGAGGCCAGGCTAACAATGGGGACAGGGCTGGATCTCGGGATGAATGTGAGGTTGGGCTGGGGCCTGGGCTAGGGTTGGAGAGACAGCTGGAGCTGGGAAGTAGATGGGGCTGGGATATAGCTAGAGATGGGGCTCCCTCTGCATTAATCTACTCTCCCTGCAGTATCAGGGGCCCTGAGGATCCTCCCAGAAGTAAAGGTAGAGGGGGAGCTGGGCGGATCAGTTACCATCAAGTGCCCACTTCCTGAAATGCATATGAGGATATATCTGTGCCGGATGGCTGGATCTGGAACATGCGGTACCGTGGTATCCACCACCAACTTCATCAAGGCAGAATACAAGGGCCGGGTCACTCTGAAGCAATGCCCACACAAGAATCTGTTCCTAGTGGAGGTAACACAGCTGACCGAAAGTGACAGCGGAGTCTACGCCTGTGGAGCAGGCATGAACACAGACCGGGGAAAGACCAAGAAAGTCACCCTGAATGTCCACAGTGGTAGGTTCCTCTGCTGATTGGAAGCTCAGACTACCCAGAAAATGTTTCCACTTGGGAAGATTGGGACAGCCATCTAACTGTAACAGTCCCCTAGACTCTTACACTGTTGCCATATAAGCCACATAATGATTGAGATCCATATGAAACCTCATAGTCAATTAACTCCATGGTCCACAGGATTTTCTACCCAACATGGATGAAAGGAACAAGATAGGTGCTCTCTTTGTATTGTTCATCCTACCCAGGGCATGAGGGGAGTGGAGACTTGAGATTGAGGAGAGGCTCTGAGATGGAGGAAATTGGAAGCAAAAGGAAATAACTATCCTACATAATTGTCCCATGAGAAATAAAGGAAAGACACTAATTTATCCAGCCACATTTATAGGCCAATCTTATTACTCTATGACCTGATCCTTTATTTCTCTGGAATCCCACCTTTCTGCTTTCCTCCTCTGAGTTCCCCACACATATGCAGCAGTAATTCAACAGCCTAGAATCCCAATGACCTTTGCTGATTTTGCAGGGAATGTTGACTGGACTGGGGGAACCAGTATTTCCTCCAGGGAAGCCCCCAACCCAGCTCCTTTTCTGCTTCTTTCAGTGGACCCTGCCCTCATCCCCTCACAGTCATCCACTTGGCTGAATTAGCTTCAGTTTACACCCAAGCCTCAGTCTCCTCCTAGAGACCACCAACATATTCCTCTTCCTTCCAATAGAATACGAGCCATCATGGGAAGAGCAGCCAATGTCTAAGACTCCAAAATGGTTTCATCTGCCCTATTTGTTCCAGATGCCTGCATATACCAGTTCTTCCAAATTTGTAACCAGAGGTCAGTTCACCATAGCAAGGGTAGGAGAGGTGGGTGAGATGCTGTGGCAGTGTGAAAATGGAGGAGGGGGTCTATGTTCAGTTCATAGAGTGGCTGGCAGAGCTGAGCTGAGTCTTAGGTGTGTATTCCCTGCCTTTAGAGAGGGTACATATCTGCCTGAGATCTACTGTCCATGTCCTTCAAGCCTGTCCGACAGTCAGGTCACCTAGTCCTAGCTGCAGAACTTCATATTACCACCAGGTGGCACCACAAGCAATGACGTTTGTGCTCCACTCACAAAATCTAGCTCTTTTTATGAATGACTGCGGAAACCAAGACTGGGCAGACATTTCCCAGCTGGAGATCATCATGTCTCGTGCTTCCCGTAGGGCTGTCTTCCACCTGCTGGCATCTAATGATTTTAACTCTATTTTGCAACTAAAAGATTAAGGATGTTCATACTAATGATACCTTTACATTTTGATATCATCATCCAGTTTTAAATGCATTTTGGCATGCAATATTCCCATCATATTATCCCATATGCCTATGAGGTCGACACATTAATTGAACATTATTACACTAGGTAACCCTGCTAAGAGCCAAGAGGGATAGTGTAATTGAACAGATCATGTAGCCAAGGTTGTGACTGATAGGTGTGAGATGGGGAAGAAGAGATTAGCACATAAATACAGCACAAGGCAGAGCGGGAGTAGAACTACAAAAAAAGGTTTTCCCCCTGCTCTGAGAGAGGCAAGCTCTTCTACCTGGGAAGTCAGGGAAGACTTCCTGGAAGAAATGGTATTTGAAGCAAATATACTTGGAATTGACTAGGCCTAGATGGCATGTTAAAAAGGATTTTAGGCCCTGAGGACTGCAAGAATAAAAGTAGTCTGCATAAAAGGGAAAGATATGTTGTGGAAAGAGGTGGTGACCTAATCCCGTTGGAGAATAGAGTTATAAAAGGAGCATCACTTTTTCCTGCTACCTCCTGCAGTTACCACACCAGCTCAAAGGACCAAGGTCCCTCCAGTCCACCACTCCTCCCCCACCACCCAAATCACCCACCGCCCTCGAGTGTCCAGAGCATCTTCAGTAGCAGGTGACAAGCCCCCAACCTTCCTGCCATCCACTACAGCCTCAAAAATCTCAGCTCTGGAGGGGCTGATCAAGCCCCAGACGCCCAGCTACAACCACCACACCAGGCTGCACAGGCAGAGGTAAGAGACCACTGTCCAGGATCTAGAGTTAGGCTAGAATTAAGAGATCCAGTGAAACCCACTGCAATGTCCATTATTAGACACCCTCCTTGGCTTTGTCTCTAGGCCACTGCGAAATATACCACCTATGAGTATAGCTCATTAACTCATTAGTTCCTTTAACAAAAACACACTTGTCAATGCCCCAGCATTGATCCTGTAGAAAGAAGTGAGACCCAGCTCTTCCGGTCACTTAGATTCATTCAGATCTATTTTTATGGGGAAGAACTAAATGAGAATAAAAATAAAATTAACTATTAAACTAGTAATATAAAATTACTTTCACCCATTTCTTGTTACTGTTTTAATGTGGCTACTAGGAAATTTAAAATTACGTATGTGACTCACGTTTCTCCTGGACAGCACCAGTCTAAAGGCTGAGGTGCAGTCCAAGGAAGTACTGCAATATACCACTAGGGAGAAGCATTATAGCAGACTCCAAAAAAAAACCCCTATAATAATCAAAATTGGTTTTGCATAAGCAAAGACAAAGGTGGTAGTGAGAAAGAGGACCTCCAAAATCATTTGGGTTCTATAGGTAGGAGAAACTGGGGCCATGAGAACCAAGTGGTTTCAGATAGAACCAGGACTCTTGATTCCTACCTATTGGTAGGGAAAACATCAAGTCCAACCAGCATTTTCTTATTCTCTACTATGTGGTGGGCATTGTGCTATGTCCTGAAGATATAAGAAGATGACAATATGCAATATCCAGATCTTACTAACATAAGTCTGACTGTGATAAAGTCTGAAACAGGCATGACCACAGAATTGGAAACCCAAAGCTCTCACACACACACACACACACACACAAATCTGGCTTACCATAATTAGGAAGAAAAGAGGACTTACACAATGTCCTTTAAGAAAAGTAAGATTTCAATATGCAGAGAAAATTGAGGGGAAAACTAGGCAGAAGGAGCACTATGAGAAAAACAGCCTTTTCCCCACCATTATAAGGAGCTAGCCCAGTCAATATCTGCAATAATCTCGTGAAGAAACTGAGGTGCTGAACACTGGAAGGTGCATTAAATTCCTTATATCCACTCTTATTTCATCCTCATAACAGTTCTGTGAAATAGATTTTACTATACCTATTTATGGAGAGATAAGGCTCAGAGAGGTTAGGAGACTCGTTCAAGATCACACGACCAGTAAAAGGCGGAATATGAATTTGAATTCAAGTTTCGTGACTCCACAGGCAAGTCTTTTTGAGGGGGGAGTGGAATGAATTCTGTTAACAAAAGGACAAACCTGTAAGCCATCTCCAAAAACGTTGGCTACACAGGAGCACGCCCTCAACCCACCTCCTTTAATAATCTCTTCCTCCCTCTCTCCCTTTCCTTCCCTCTCCAGAGCATTGGACTATGGCTCACTGTCTGGGCGGGAAGGCCAAGGATTTCACATCCTGGTCCCGACCATCCTGGGCCTTTTTCTGCTGGCACTTCTGGGGCTGGTGGTGAAAAGAGCTGTCGAGAGGAGGAAAGGTGAGCGGCTGGGCTGGGGGCTTGGGTAGGGAGAGCTGAGCTGCCCAAAGAGCCCAGAGCGTTCAGAACCCCCTTTTGAACTTCCATGGGAAACTCAGGGAGCTTTTGATGAGCAGCCTGGGGTGTAGGGAAGTGGTGGCCACTGGTCTGAGGAGGAGAGCGGCCTGGGCCCTTTGGTCTTCCGGGCAGGGCGAGGCCGTGCCTCGTACATTCCCCAAGCTTGGAGCATCTCCAGGTCAGACACTGCCAAGCCCGAGGGAGGAGGCAGCCTTTCGTTTGGGGAGGGTGGCACGGGCCTCTGATGCCATTTTCCTCCCTCTTCCTGTGGCTTTGTGGGGAAGCCCTCTCCAGGCGGGCCCGCCGACTGGCCGTGAGGATGCGCGCCCTGGAGAGCCCCCAGAGGCCCCACGGGTCGCCGCGACCGCGCTCCCGAAACAACATCTACAGCGCCTGCCCGCGGCGCGCTCGTGGAGCGGATGCTGCAGGTGAGCTGCCGGGCGGGCCATGGGGAGGAGCGGAAAGAGTGCGCTGGCTCCGGGAAAGCCGGGTGCAGCGTGGGGGCGCGCTCCTAGGTGCCAGGGCTTCCCGCAGGGTGGAGCTGGGGGTGGGACGGGGTGGAGCTGGGGGCAGTAGCATGATGGTGGGGCAGGAGCCTCGGCCACCGCCTCACCTCGCCCTCGCTCTTCCCCAGGCAAGGGGGAGGCCCCCGTTCCAGGCCTCGGAGCGCCGTTGCCCCCCGCCCCGCTTCAGGTAAGCTCCGCTCCTGCCCTGATTGGCAGCCGCGGCCCGACTGGGAGGCCCCAGCCCTGGGCGGGGACCCAAGTGTGGCTTCCCGCGACGCCGCCGCGATCCCGAGAGCGGGTTTCCCAGCAGCTCCTGGACCCTGAGCCGAGGAACAAGTTGTTTTAGTTTCCTCCTTGTTTGGTGTCAGGAGGTTGAATACCGGGAACTGTGGAAGACCTGGTTCCGGGCTTCTAGCCAAGCAGTTGTCATGGGATACCTGCGTGCTGGGTGCAGCTGGCTTAGCAGAGAATGATAGGTGGCAGCTCCACAGTTAGGTGAAAGGCTTTCTCCTGGAGGAGATTAGATTTCTAGGGGGTACTAGGGAGGTGGAAGCTACCTAGACAGTTTCACCTTCCTGTGCGCGAGAACTTTCTAGTAAACTCTTGAAGGTGAAAGGAGGTAATTTACCCTTCTCTGGAGGCGGTTAAGCCTGGTCTAGAGGATGACTTGGGAGAGATGTAGACAGGGTTCAACACCTTGAGAGAGGAGGATTCATCTTTAAATCTAGAGTGGATGGAGGGAACTCGCGTTTCCACTCAGGGTCACTGATGGTTGGGTAGAAAGCCTTTATCCATTCATTTTTGTTTAAGAATTGAGATGAGAAAGCTTTTTATTCTCTAAAGCAGCCTACAGTGTCCAAAACATGCAGAACCCAGAATAAAGTTTTTTTAAAGGGTGTGGTAAAAATCCCTGTTTTTTTTTTTTTTTCTTTAACAATAATTTATTTGATTCTGATTACAAAATACAGGTGAGGAGCACAGGCAATGCCTGTAATCCCTTGGTCGTACATCTTCCCAGTCTATGCTTCTATAAATACCCTTTGTACAACAGCAAGCTCATGTTGTCTGCAAGCGCTTGCACATTCTAACAGCTGCAGAGTTATATGACCAGGCGGAAAGTTAAACAGACACCCCATTCACAAGGTAGGGCCCCTCCAATTAGTCTTCCGGCTCCCTTTTGCTAATAGTAACTGGTTGCTCTTCCTATTGGTCATAGATAAATTACACCTGCACAATTCTCTGAGTGCTTTCAAGTAACCTCAGAAAGCAGTGACTAAGACCCTTTCCTTGCTCCCAGCTTCCTATGTCCCAGGCTGCCTGTGGTACCCGGACTGCTGCTGCCCCTGGGTCCCGCACATTCCAGGGCAACGATGGAGGAAGGGCAGGCCAGGCCCAGCATGAGGAATTAACAGTCTTTATTGGGCTCAGACCAGGAGTCCGTGGGTCTTGAGGACCTCTGTGTATTTGTCAGTTTTCTTCTCCACGTTCTTCTTGGCCCGTTTCCGTAGCCTCATGAGCTGTTTTTTCTTCCGGTAGTGGATCTTGGCCTTCTCCTTCCTCTTCTCCTCCAGGGTGGCTGTCACTGCCTGGTACTTCCAGCCACCATCGTGAGCCAGGCGCTCCAGATAGGCAAACTTTCTTGTAAGCTTCAGACGCACGACCTTGAAGGCATCAGGAACCACCATCCGCTTTTTCTTGTCATAGGCAGGTGGGATGCCGTCAAACACCTTGAGGCGGTCCAGAGCGGCCTGGCCTCACTTGGTCTCGTGGGGCAGCAAGCCTCGCACGAGTGCCAGAAGATGCGGCTGGGGGCCAGGAGGTGGTAGGGAGCTCGCGAAGGGTTGGTGTTCATCCGCTTGCGGGGGAAAGCCAAGTACTTCAACTTGTTTCTGTAGAAATTGCCAGAAATGTTGATGCCCTCGCAGCGTACGACCACCACCTTCCAGCCTAGCAGTACCTAGTTAGCCACGATGGCCGCCAGGGGGGCCCAGGAGATGGCCTCCATCGTCAAGCACCAGGACCTGCACCTCCGCCACCTTCAGCAGCTGCCTGGGAAAAGAAAATCCCTTGTTTAATTCCCGTGTAGACTAAGCTAATGCAGCAGACTCCAAAAGACAGGGCCCACACGGTGGAAGCCTACTTCCCCCTCCCCAAGTAAAGGCTCAGAGACAGGGACAGGAAGAGGTGGCCTGAGCCAGTGAGCCAAGAGGTGGTCTCGGGACTGACACTCCCTCCGTCTGGTTGCTGCACCAGCTTCTGGAGTCTTGCCGGCTCCATGGTCAGTACTCAGGCACCAGGACCGTGTGCACGTCCCAGCTTACAGGAGGGAGGAAGAGAATGCTGCTTCTTAAGCCCGTGACCCTGACTTTTCCCACCATTTCCACTTGCATCCTAGAGGCTGAAACTTAACCATGTAGTGACCCTCCCTTCAAGGCAGGCTGAGAAATTTAATCCCCAGCTGGCAATCGTGGGCCCGGCTACAAAGAGGAGAGTGGTACCCAGCAACAAGAGGCAGTTCTGCGCAGTCCCCTCCGGCTTCTCCGGCTTGCCCTTCCCTACCCCCGCTAGAGAAGGTTCACACCCGCGTGGCAGTGTTCAGCAGCCCGAACATAGTAGGCATTCAGTAAGTACTCATTGAAAGGAACTTTGATGTATTTTGTACTTTACTAAAGAGTGAAGCAGCAGCAGCTTGCTTCGAAAATATGTGCACAAGGTCCTGGTACCTGAATACTGACCATTGACTCCAGAGGATGGTGCAGCAACCAGGAGGGACAACAGACGCAACACTGTCTACTCCTTCTTTCCAGCAGCCCTTTTCTCTAAAACTGCCCTGTGGCCACACAGACCCTCACCTGGGCCTGCACCTCGTTCCAAGCTGACCCTGCCTCTCTACTTGAAACTCTCATTGCCACTATGAGGGGCAAAAATCTTGATGGAACAAATTTACGAAAAGGTGCCTATGCTTAATGGCTCATTATTATAGCTTCCATGGAGAGCATTTCCATTTCTTAAGCCAAATAAGTTAATCTCAAATGATGAATTATAACCGGCAGTGAAAGATAAATTTTTGTTTCTTTTTAGCAAATCTAAAACCATCTCTATTATCAGACAAAGAAAGTTAATTAAAACATAATAGAAGATTGTGTGAAAAACTAACAAAGGGCTTGCTCACTTTTTTCAAAGTTCGTTTAAGTTAACAAAAACGGGCCGGGCGCGGTGGCTCACGCTTGTAATCCCAGCACTTTGGGAGGCCGAGGCGGGCGGATCACGAGGTCAGGAGATCGAGACCACGGTGAAACCCCGTCTCTACTAAAAAATACAAAAAATTAGCCGGGCGCGGTGGCGGGCGCCTGTAGTCCCAGCTACTCGGAGGCTGAGGCAGGAGAATGGCGTGAACCCAGGAGGCGGAGCTTGCAGTGAGCCGAGATTGCGCCACTGCACTCCAGCCCGGGCGACAGAGCGAGACTCTGTCTCAAAAACAAAACAAAACAAAACAAAACAAAAAAAAAACAAAAACGAAAAACCATGTCATACATCGAGGATTTCCTCTGCCTCATCCTCTTCCCCATCCTCAGCCTCATCTTCTTCCCTGTCCTCAGCCTCTTCTTTGGCCTCTAAAGGAAGCTCAGATGTTACCACCTTCCTTCTCACCCTGGAAACTTTATCTTGATCATCTCTCTTTTCTCTGTGTCACCTCCAACTTTGTGTATCATTTCTCCTATTGTTATGTGCTGGTTAATTTGCTTCGGGTTGACATCTTGAGCTGTTCTGGGATCCAGGTCTTTCTCGACTGGTCTTATATCATCTAAGTGGAGTGCTACCGACATGTGCTTATTAGCTGTCTTTCATTGATTACTTGACTGAGTTTCATCCTCACTGACATTTATACCAGGACCATGTAATTTTGTTTCTTAGTTTTCTTTGCTCTCACTATTACTTTTCTTTTCAAACTTCTCTCTTTTTTTCTTTTCTGCTTTGTGGCTTCTTACTTCCTTGACTGATGGAAGACATATTTTCAAAGCAAGTTGCTGCTGCTGCTTCCCTCTATAGTAAAGTACAAAATATATAAAAGTTCCTTTCCATGAATACTTCCTGAATGCCTACTATATTCAGGCTGCTGGACGTCTAATGCTTAGAGCTTGTGTTTAAATACATAACCGTCCCCCTTGTGGCCTTCCTCAGTGGATGCGATAGTAACTGTGCCATGTTGGGGTCACTGGCACAGTCCTGTCTTATGAGAACTGACTGTCCTCAAGGTGGATGATCCTGAAGTTTCCGTCCGGAGAAGAGGAGCACCAGTGTTCCATGTGGGCTGCCATCTTATCCCCTTCACCATCCATCCCCCTTCCTGGAATGCACTGTCACGATGCCACATCAAAGCATCTCTGAGCCCTTAGAGAGGTGCCGAGGATGACTCACTCTACTTCTGAATAACTCCCTAAGAAGATGCATATTTATTCCATAAGTCACAGCATCTTATCCCCGAGGGGATACTCCTCTGGCAGCCGGGTCTCTATCAGGCCCATGCTTAGCCACATGATTTTACTCTGAGCCCCATTTAAGGCATTTCCTGCCCACATTAGGTCTCAGTGTTTTCCAGTTATCTCAGGTAAGGCACTACCCTGAAAATCCCCAGGGCTACTCCACTTGATGAAGCTGAACCATCTCTGTGTCTTTGCCTTCTGGAACTCAGCAGCCATGCCCATGCCCATGCCCCATTGCCCGCTATGAAAATCCACCTGGGGAGATATTAAAATCACCCTACCCAGATCCAGTGATGCTTCTTTCATTGTCCCCAGGTGTCTGAATCTCCCTGGCTCCATGCCCCATCTCTGAAGACCAGCTGTGAATATGTGAGCCTCTACCACCAGCCTGCCACCAAGATGGAGGACAGTGATTCAGATGACTACATCAATGTTCCTGCCTGATAACTCCCCAGCTGTCCCCCAACCCCAGGCTCAGACTGTGGTGCCAATGGGTCTCATCTGTCCGCTGATGTGCAATACCTGCTTCATGTGTTCTCAGAGCTCTCACCACTTCCCATGACCCATCTCGACTCCCACCCCATCTATCTGTGCCCTGAGCATGGCTCTGCCCCCAGGCCCTCTTGCACACCTTGGCAGCCCCTTGTAATTGACAGGTAAGCTGTAGGCATGCAGAGCAATTGTCCCAATGCCACTTGCTTCCTTTCCAAGCCATCGAACAGGCTGTGGGATTTTCAGAGCATTTCTTCCGTATCTTTGACCACAGGGTTATTGCTGTCCAGGCTCTAGATCAGATGGCATCAGGCTGGGGCAGAGGCATAGCTATTGTCTCGGGCATCCTTCCCAGGGTTGGGTCTTACACAAATAGAAGGCTCTTGCTCTGAGTTATGTGGACATGCCTCAGCCCCATGGACTAGGCAGGGGTCTGGTATAAAAACACTCCTGGAAATGCCTTTGCCCTGATCCAAATGTTAGCACTTGCTAGTGAATGTCTACTTATCTCAAGTTCTATGCTAAAGGCAATTTGTCTTGATGTGATGATAAACCAAACTTATTAGCGAGATATGCATATACATCCATAAATTCTCTTTACTCTGTCTCCATCACTCGATGCATATAAGTGCCCTGACCTCAGCATCTTCCCTCTAAAAAAAAAAAAAAAAAAAAAAACTATTTGTCATCTCTTTATCTTTCTTCCATAGCCTGACACTGGTATTTGTGCACTTACCTTAACTTTGGTCTATTTTATTCATCCAAAACCATTACATTTCTTGGCTTTCACAAATGTTCCCCATTTCTTAGCCAGTTCCAGACAATGTATAGCAAGGAGGGGAAGGAAAGCAGTCAGGAGTTTCTGGGTGGCCACGGCTCTGCAATAGCACTTATGTCATGGAAGAGATATCCCACCTCCTACATATACTCTTTGCCTAGGTTTTTGGAACAAGATTATAGTCGCACACTGTATCTTTAGATTGATATCGACCACAAAGTTCAGCCAGAGCTTGAGGCTAGATGCACAGCCTTGCTATTGGGAAGAAGGCCTTTTCCGGCTGTACAACACAGTCTCACTGGGCATTCATCCAGAAATAGAGAAGAAAGTCTGCCAGACTTGAGTTATGTTGTCTTTTATTAGCAGGGAATGTCATCACACATTGGACAGTACATCCAGGTGCAATGTCACCATCAGGAAGGTCAGCTTGACACTCAAGTGGCAGATTAGGGAAGAATGACTAGGATAAAAAAAAAGGAGGGCACCAAGGGAAAGGGATGATGGGGTGAGCTGATGAGTGTGGGTGGGAAATGAAATGTTTATTGAGGATCTGCTTTGTGCTGGGCAGTTTAATCCACATTTTATCATTTACTTTTCAAACCGATGCACCTTACCCCCACCCCAATGCTCTGTCCCTGTAGATATCAGAAGACAGTGTGATTTTCATGCTCTAAAGCTCGGTTTTACATCCCAGCATCCCTCTCTGTTTTTTAACAATCCAAAGACAGGCCAAAAAAAAAAACAAAAAACACCACAGCTTATTAAGTACTTACTAAGCACCCATCCACTGCCCCACAGTGTGGCAAAGATTGTGAGGGGTAAAGAAGCATGGGGCACAATATTCTGCTGCCTTCATGTAACTTACAGTCTCATGAATAAATAGAACTTCAGTTGAAATACTGACATTAATTATAAATAGAGTTGTAATAAATACAGGAATCTTCTTTGTAGACTCTTCACAGCATCCAGAGGCACCTTCCCTGACTGTCACTGGTGCTGCTTAAAGAATGACTTCTTTGACAATAATCCTGGGCCAAGAATGGGACCCATGGCCAAGGGCGTGAAGTGTCCAGTGAACAGCATAGGAAAGGAGACTGTTTGAAGTGACACAGGGAACGAACCAGTGCCAGGGGCAGGGAGATCCTGGTCTAGACATTCAGAGCTTGTAGAATTTCTGCATCCAGGTCAGAAGAATGTCCACTTCCCCAAGGGCTTTGGTCAGAGCTGCTTCTATGTCCAACTAAAGGGAAAAGAGGGTTGAAGGTCAGCCATGTTAGCTATGAGAATAGTCTTTCTTCCAACCTGCCATGCCTAAAATAGACCTGACTCCAATCCAAGGGATGGGTCACCTTTGGGATGGCCTCTAATGAGCCCACCTGCCTGTCACTTTTCCTCCATCTACACATGTTTATCTGCTTCAGGAGTGAGAACAAACAGGCTAGTGAGTATCAGTGGGCAAAGAATAAGGGAAAGATGTATGGCACCCCTAACAACAGGAACCACAAACTGCAGTATGGGGTGGATATGGCCCACCACCTGAATCCACTGTGCAGGTGAAATGAGCCCAGGTGGCCCATCTCCATCAGATAGTATTGCTCTTCACCATTTATTTAAAGGCTGATGCATCTCTTCCTCAAAAAAAAAAAAGTGATCAAAATCATTTATGTTTTGAGGGAGGCTGGGGATGAAATTTGGGTTTTCTTTGTTGTCATAATTTTGGAAAAGCAAAAATAATTTCCCATAATTGTTTTTCACAACTAGACCAGTTGAGCATCATGGAAAATACTGCAAATGTGTATGGGGTGGGGGTAGGGTGTCTCCCTTCTTTCTCCATCTCTTCTGACTTCAGTTGCCCAGCTCGAATACCTACAAAACACAGGGAAAGTTCCTCTAGTAAAATCATCTTGTAGGGAAATATAAAAGCACTTTAACTTGAAGACTGGAAGAAAAAAGACCACTTAGTTTACGATGATTCTGCAAATATACCTGTGCACCTGCTAAGTCAGGGGGCTTTAGGGCAAAGCTGATGGTGTCCCCTGCATTACATTCTGCATTGGGTCTCTGAGGAGCCCTCGTGTGGTGGTTCAGACTAGTCCATTCTGCTGGATGGGCAAGCTCTCAGGTCTTGGCCTTACCTGTTTGAATGCTCTCCGGAATAGCAGAAACCGCCTGTGTGCACTGTCTCTGATGGAAAACATCTCGTTTTCTTGCTGTATAACATGGGAAAAGAAGTTGTGCCAATTTTTAGGTAGGAGCTGGTGATGCCAAAGGGCCTCCCAAAGCCTGAGAGCCCAGGGCTGAATCCTGCATCCCCAAGGCAGCCAATACCAAACTCCCACCTTGTGAAAGGGGCTGCCTGCTTTAATTCTCGCAGCAATCCTGCCAGGCAGGAGTGATCATCCCCATTTTACAGATAACAAACTGAAGCCCAGGGAGGTGGAGTACTTTGCAGAAGGTCACCCAGCAGATTGGAAGCAGACCTAGACTTGAACCCAGAGCTGCCAGTATCCAGAGCCTGTGCTACTCACACTGGGTTGCAGTTGTGACATGATGAGAACAAAGTTGTTGGCCAGAGTAGAGACTGACTTCAGAGTCCTGACTTCAACTGTTCTATTGTGGTAGGTTTTGAAAACAGTTTTCAAGTAGAACTCCAGCAGGGTGTGGACAAGGTAACAGCTCTCAGCATCCTGGGGAAGGTCTGGGTCACTGCTGAGCCAAGGCCTCTGCCCACCCTGACCCCCTGAAGGAACAACCCACATGCCACCCAAGGCAAGATAAGCACAGCAGAGATAGGGATCTTCTAGAAGGTGATGATGAACCTTAGATCTGTAGGAGCCTTCAGGGGCCATGGAGAGCAGCATCTTTGTTTGAGAGGAGGAACCAAGACCCAGGGAGAGAAATGACCTGCTCCAGGTCACATAATCAATCAGTGGCAGATGCAGCCTAGCTCCCAGGATTCATGACTGCCCATCTGGTTAATACTCTTTCTTCTATGCCACATGGCCTCTTTAACAGCTATGGGGATGTGATGGACCCTGAAAAGGGCTTGAACTTGGACTTGGTGATATAGAGTTGGCTGGAAAATGACTGAGAACAGAAGAAATGAGGAGAAACTACTATCTTTGGACACAGCAATTACACTCTAGCCCCCTCAAGCTCCTGAAGTGCCACATCTTTCAGGGCTCAGGGCTCAGTAGGTTTGTGCCCACTAGATGGGTGATGAGAAGATGGTGACCCATCCTTGATAACATACTCTACCTGATTGTGGTGACAGA
Source organism: Symphalangus syndactylus (assembly GCF_028878055.3). NCBI lineage: Eukaryota > Metazoa > Chordata > Mammalia > Primates > Hylobatidae > Symphalangus > Symphalangus syndactylus. The sequence goes on from NC_072434.2 coordinate 16,167,227, forward strand.
AAAGATGAATCCTTTTGTTAGGTATTATTTTAAGTCATGAGCTCACTTTGCAAACAGAAAGAAAACATATCTCCAGGTTAGGGGTCAGCATAGAAACCAGCTCTGCAAATATGTGCTGCTTCCCTAGACCCCTAAATCTATCTAGTCTGTGAGATCTCAAAGGCCAGAGGGACCAAAGGAGGACCCAGAGAAAAGGATGAAAATGGAAGACAGGACATGAACCTGAGTAGATGCCTATTGGGCCTACACAAGTAAAAGAGAAATATATAATTCTCTGGCTAAATGGAGAAAGATGTTTACAAGCCTCCACCCTCCCCATCTCCCAGTACCACTGCACACACATACCACATAGCAATAACCTCAGACACTGACTTCCCTGGCTCAGAGCCTGGCCCTGTCCTGTGTAAGGTCAGTCCAGGGAAGAAGTGAAGGGCTTTCATCAACCTCCCCTAAGAAAGCCTTGCACTCCCACCCACAGTAGACCAGTCCCACAGAGGGTGGTGTCCCCGAGGTCTGATTACCGAGACGTTCTGCAGAACATCCTGCTGCAGCAGCTGGACACTCGTGATGTTATCCTGAGCTTGCTTTGCAAACAGAAAGAAAAAAGACGTCTCCAGGTTAGGGGTCAGCATAGAAACCAACTCTGCAAATATGTGCTGCTTCCCTAGACCCCTAAATCTATCTAGTCTGTGAGATCTCAAAGGCCAGAGGGACCAAAGGAGGACCCAGGAAGGGCTGGGCTGAGCTGGCCCATGGGGAAGGGAGACAAGGTTGCAGCCACGAAAATGACTAAGCTTGGCACCCCAGGAGCAAATGGAGTCCCAGGAGTTCTTCTTATTCTTAGAGCCTGAACATAGATTTGATAAGGAAGCTGTTTGATGCCTCTGGTCATTTGAGATGGGAGGAAATAAGCCTATCTGCTTTAAGAACCTCTATGGGCAGGATTTTGGCTCCATATTCCATGTGGTGAGGAAGCAGGATGTGAAGGAGGACAGCCTACACCCCAGAGCTGCCTTTTGCCCTTGGAGCTTCCTCTGCAGCTCAGCCACTCATTCCAGTTCTCTGATTTAGAGCCGAAGACTCCATTAGGGACGAAGCCTGGATGAATCTAACTCTCTTCGTGGTTTCCCTTGGGCACTGCTTATTTCACTCGAGGCTGCCCACATTTTTTCTGAGCCCCAGTTTCCTCATGTGTAAATGGGGCTTGTGGTGCCTTCTGACCTCATAGAGTTATTATATGGGAAACTGGAAACTGATTAGCAAGCTGTGAAGGACTCCAGAATCATAAAATAGCATCCCCTCGCCCCACCGGCCCCCTGCCCCCAGGAACCCCCGCGACGGGGTCCAGAACAGCACTTTACTCACCAGAGTGTCTTTCACAGACCAGAAGGCTTCCCACAGTTTCTGGGGAACAACCCCCTTCACTTGGCAGGGCCCAAATTGGAATTCTTGGCCCTCGGCCCCTGGTACCTGGCTCCAGAGAAGCAGGGTAAAACCCAGGCAAGGGAGCGCAGCCATCTGCATTTGAGAGGCCGTCGCCATCAAAGGAGGGCAGGAGGGTCTGCTGAAAGAAAGGGAGGCAGCCTGTGAGGCCAGCCCTCTGACCCAGAGTGACATGCCCTGGGAAAACGCTTTGAGGGTCTCCCCGGGCCAATCTCGAGCGCTCTCCAATGGGAAAGTTGAGACTGTTGCAAACCGGCAGCCTTGCTAGGGTGCACTGGGGGTGAAGCAGGGGTCTTTCTGCCCCTCAAACTTAAGGCCGCTCATCTTGCCATCTGTCCACCTGCTCTTCCCCACCTTGCCCATCCACACCCACACGCCCTGCACCTCCTCCTTCTCCATCGCAGTTCTCTCTAGCCTACAACCTACGAGTCAGAATTTGACCCAGAAGAGTGGAGAAATGGGAGGTTCTAATGTGCCATGTCTGGGGAGCCCAAACCCAGGAAAACAAAGAGCTGAACTAGACATGTGCTTATCCAAGTTCTGCCAGAAGCCACCAGGCACACATAGGCAGGCAGGTCTTTTTCTCCTCCCTAGGAGATGGCTGTCCCTCACTCCTCATCACAAGGGAGCGAGGGGTTAATCCTGGTCCCAGGGAGGGGCACAGAGGGCAGGTCAGGGTCACACACAGACTATGCCACCTCCGCTAACCACTCATTCTTGAGTCTAAAAATTCACTTTTTTTAGTAACCAAATGAGAGAGAGGCATCAGATTTCCAGATGAATAATCTCTAAATCCTTCCTCTGAAGTGCCAGTTGGGAAGGACTGTGTGAAGAGCCTCCAAGCTGGGGAACCTAATGCCATTATGTATTTATTATAACTGATGAAGAGAATTTCTTTCCCCCTGCCTTCTTTGCCCTTTGTCCTTTCCCTCCCTCTCTCCCTCCCTCCTTACCTTTCTTCCTTCCTTCCTTCCTTCCTTCCTTCCTTCCTTCCTTCCTTCCTTCCTTCCTTCCTTCCTCTCTCACTCTCTCCCTTTCTCACTTTCTCCATTTCTTTCGTACGTCTTTACACAATCATTTAAGAACCTTTTCTTACTCCAGGCACTGGTCTGACACCTAAAGAAACTGCCTCCCACCCCTACACCAGGAGGAAGACCAGAGAAGACCCGGTTCTGCTGGCACCCGGGCTAGGGAGGCGGCGACCCCTGGGTTACGGGTCACGGGGGACGGGGGCCATGCTTCAGCATCTCCCTCAATGTCTTTTCATTCTGTTCTTTCAAACTGCACAGGCTTTTTTTTTTTTTTTTTTTTTTTTGACAGGATTTCACTCTGTCACCCAGGCTGGAGTGCAGTGGCATGATCTTGGCTCACTGCAACCTCTGCCTACCAGGTTCAAGTGATGCCCATGCCTCAGTCTCCCAAATAGCTGGCATTTTTGTATCTGAAAATATCGAAAACACATGCCCAACTATTTTTCTTTTTGTATTTTTAGTAGAGACAGGGTTTCACCATGTTGGCCAGGCTGGTCTCGAACTCCTGACCTTAAATGATCTGCCCACCTCAGCCTCCCAAAGTGTTGGGATTACAGGCATGAGCCATGGCTCCTGGCTAAACTCCACAGGCTTTGCAGCCTCTGTTGAAAATTCATCTCTCAGTCTCGTGTTGCTCCTGGCCTTCCTCCCATGCAGCCTCAATTCTTCTTGGTGTTAAATTGGCGAAAGCAGCTCCTCGTCACAGTCATGTCTTGTCCCTACATCAACACTCAAAAAAATTGACTTCTGCTGTCCCCCCCATGACCCCCTTTCACAAATAAAGTAGAGGTCTAGTCCTTCAAAGAAAAGTAACCAAGAATCCCCCATGCTCACCTCTGGTCCTGTAAGTGATGCTTGAGGGCTGGCTGCCTGAAGGCAGCTGGTTCTTTTTACAGAAAAGAAAAGTTAGACAGGCACCCTCACCATTCACCAATCAGAAGCGTAGCTGTGGGTGGAAGGTTCCCGTCCAGCCATGGAAGTCGTTTCGGAAGTAAAGGTTTGCAGGCAAGCAAGGCTTTGTGGAAATTTGGGTATATATATGGGGGCTGAGGGGGGAGGGGTGGAGGAAAATGAAGGAGGTGGAGAAAGGGAAATTGGTCATGCTTTCCTAGAGAATTACTTCATTGCCTAGTCACCCATCACTTTAAGACAATAGAGCGATGGGGAAAGCAGCCCCTGAGGTGAGATGAGACCTGGGTTTGAGTTCAGGCTGTGTGTGCAGGGGCAAGTCTCTTAGCTTCTCTGAGCTGCAGTCTCTGCATGTATAAATTTTTTAAAAATCTGTCCCACCTCCCGCCAAGGGCAAGTGTAATAAACAGATGCAAAAACAACACAGAGGTGCTTGGTAAACTCTGTACACATGTAAATACATTATTACTGTGCAGCATACACCAGTCTCCTTCCTGTCAAAATAATTCAATAATGATGCCCTATTCATGCTGGGACAGTAGTCCACAGCGAAGAAATAACCTGTAAGTACCTCTCCTTTAATCCATCAGGGCCAGGAAGTTGAGGAGTGTTTCCTGACATGCAGCTACCCATGGTCCCTAGGGTTACAATCACTCAACCAAAATGTGCCTCTCCTTAGGTTCTGGAAACCAGGAAGAATAAGGAAGTGTATGCATGGACAAGCCCAGAAAGCTGGGAAGCCTGGTGCTCTGGTGAGCTAGTCTTGGCCTGTGTGGCTCTGAACCACTCAGGGGACACAGACAGCATGAGGTGTCAAGAGTGCCACGGAAGTCAAGAGCTCTGACCCTATCTCCAGCTAGCAAGGCGCTCAGCTCTAGATTCTACCATGTGCCCAGTGAGGGCATCAAGCAGAGCAGTGTTTCCCAAAGCACAGTCCTCAGACTCTAGGCTTGAGGAATTCTTGTCTTGCAAGATCCTCCATGAAACAGATGAATCCTAATGAGGTCAGTTAGAGAGCCCTGGCATGTGCTAGCCCATCCTGGAAATGTCTGATGCTTCTTAACTCTGTTTAATCCAGCATTTCCCATAAGTATTTGCCCACATCCCTGAGGAATACATTTTGGGAATCAGGGATTGGCCAACTGTAGGTCACAAGCCAAATCCAGACTGCCACTGCTAAGCTGAGAATGGCTTAACCTTGCGACCTAAGCGTAGTTTTTACGTTTTTTAATGATTGGGGAAAAAATCAAAAGAAAGACATTATTTGCAGGTTTCCGTATCCATAATAAATAAAGTTTTCATGGGGTCACATATGTTTGTTGACATATTGTTGCTAATTGCTTTCGTGCTACAGAGGCAAAGATGAGTAGTTGTGACTGAGACCATATGGCACACAGAGCCTAAAATAGTTCCTATCTGGTTCTTTACAGGAAGAGTTTGCCCAACCTGAGTCCAGGCATGGGAAACGGGAGTAGGAATGTGACGTGGGGGACAGGATAACTGCCTCCAGCTCAGTGGAGATGAAAGAAAAGAGGAGAGTGAGTAGAACACACCCTTGGCAGACTCTTCCCAATCTCTCTGGCACCACCACCCCCTCCCTCCATCTCATACTCAGTGTTGTTTATTTTCTTAAGCAAACGAAATACTCCTTAGCAATCCCTGGCCAGCAGTCTGCTCGGCTATAGCAGCCACCAGCCAGAATCCTTTGTTCCTGGAGGTCCCGAGTCTTACCCTCCAATAGTAGAAACAGCCCCACAGCGCACTCTCTTCCCCCACTCCTCCCTTCCCACCATGAGGATTTAGGGCATTACCAAGAACCCCTAACTAACTACTATGAGATAAAGATGTCAAGAGGCAGTGATGAGACAGAAAAGAAGACCAGGTGAGAGTGCTGGAGTAATAGGTGAGTGGGAGGCAGGAGACAGCTAAAGCAGGAAGCTGAGAGGGAAAATGAGCCCCCGGGGCAGCTGAAATCCTAGACTACTGTCTGCAGATAGGCGGGGAGGGCAGGCAGGTGGGATGAGCTGTTAAAGGGCAGGCTGGAACAGAGGCATGAGGTCATGCATACACCTTGGCTGGCCTCAGTATACACCTGGGATCGTTGAGTAGCTCACTCTGTCTGAGGAAGGAATCATGTAACATGGATAATTCAGGCAAACATGTGCCTGGGCCTCAGCCTCCGATGAGCTTATCATAGCATTATTACTTGAGAAGGTTGGGCACGGAGAGCACCTAGGAACCTTGGCCCAACATCACTTGAAAATCTAGTTATGAGCACAAGCTTTGGAGGCAGGCAGACCTGGGTTCAAAAGGTGATCGAGCCACATATGAGCCCTCTGAGCCTCACCTTCCTCACTTGTGAAATACAGTCCTCATAAGACCATGAAGATGTGATGACCTGCAGCTTTGCTCACCAAGTGTGGCCCATGAGCCAGCAGTAATAGCATTATCTGGGACCTTGTTAGAAATGTACAATCTTGGTCTGGGTACAGTGGCTCACGTCTGTAACCCCAGCACTTTGGGAGGCCAAGGTGGGAGGATTGCTTGAGCCCAGGAGTTTGAGGTCCTCCTAGGCAACATGGCAAGACCCTGTCTATAAAAATAAATAAAAATTAGTTCGTTGTGATGGCACATGCCTGTGGTCCCAGCTACTCGGGAGGCTGAGGCAGGAGGATCATTTGAGCCTGGGAGGTCAAGGCTGCAGTGAGCCATGATCTTGCCACTGCGTTATAGCCTGGGTGACAGAGCAAGACCCTGTCTAGAAAAAAATAAATAAAAGTAAAGTAGAATCTCAAGCCCTTCCCCCCAAAAAATGACTGAATTAGAATATGCAGTTTAAGAACCTTCCAAGGTGATGCTTATGTTCATTAAATTTTGAGAACCATCAGCATAAAACACATGAAAGATTTAATTCAGTGTCTTCTCCGTGATAAATGTTTAATAAACATGAGCTCCGGATGAAGGGAGGAAGGACTGGTTTAGGGGATCTCAATAAGGTGACTTCATACTCAGGGGACACTGGGCAACGTCTGGAGACATTTTTGGTTGTCATAACTGGGAGGTGCTATTGGTATCTAGTGGAATGGGCTGGGAATGCTGCTAAACATCCTATGGGGCACAGGACAGCCCCTCATCACAAAGAACTATATGACCTAAGGTCGATAGTGCTGAGGGTAAGAAACCCTGGATAAGAAGGAAGCAGTGGCTATGGGGGAACTAGCTGGAATAGGAACAGAGGAAGAGAAGAACATGACCTTTATTGGGAAGGGAGGCAGTAGACTGATCAGATGATCAGGGGAATGGGAAAAACAAGGTGACAAGTTGGAAGGCAGTGCCCAAAGGCCACCAGGTGGAAACAGTGGGGAGGCCTGGCTCACCGGCCCACCTCTGGGAAAGCCCCAAGTCTCAGACTTTAAGAGGTTGAAGGAAGTGGGGCTGGCCCTTTTGTCCAGATTCATGTATTTTTATCCAAATTCTCTCCTAGACCAGACCTAGGTCTGAGGCTCTGCTAACCTCTACAAAAGGGTGGAACTTGGGGAGTTTTACAAAAATGTTGGGTGGAAGAAAAGTTTATCTAAAGATAAATCTTCACATGCAAGACCGTTTTTTTTCTCCAAAATACTCCTTATTAGATTCAGAGGTTTTATTCTAATAATCTCATTCCATCTCTGTCCTGTATATCTCTCTGCAGAGCCTGAATTTCACATTTGAGAAATAAATATACTCACATTCCCCCTACAAAATCCTCTAAACCTAAAGGGAGAGAAAGAGACTGAGCCATCATGGAACAGAGTTCCTTCTCCACTTCCACTTCTGTGTGAGGCAATAAAGAGCTCACTCTTAAACTCTTAAACCTGATTCTCCCCTCTTTCCGATGGATGCAAAGGCCCTGGAAAACAGAAGTAATTAGCATATTAATTAGAATTTCCTAAGAGCAAAAAGATAAGAGGAAATTATATCGTCATCTTTCTTCCAGTGAATTGAGTTTAATTTTCACTCAAGAACAGATTTTTATCTTCCCATTTGGCTGGGAAATGCATGTGGTAATGGATGTGGGATAACCAGGGCATTTGTTAGCTCTTTTCCCTGAGTTCGTTGCAGTCATTCCAGGAGCCAATATCCCACTGGTTGATCTCCTTAGACTGGCATTCTGTTGTTCTTCCTCCTCCTTGTGTCATTCGTGTAATAAGTGATTTATTTTTATAGGCATTTCAAGGGATGAGAGTAAACACAAACATAAATTATTCTTACATCTATACAGCCTGCTTAGAGCTATACAAAATATTTCCAAGTGATTTTTTTCATTTGACACTTACTGTGGACTTTCGAAATAAGGGGGGCAGATATTATTATCCCTCCTTTACAGACTAGAAAGCTGAGAATCAGAAAGGTCAAGTGATTTTCCCTAGGTCACAAAAATAAATGACATAACCAGGCCTAGAGTGCAGGTCTTCTGGCTTTTGGTCCAGTATTCTTTCCCCGGTGCCACGCTTCCAAGCAATTTCTCAATCTTCAGTACATTCATTCATTCATTGAACAAACATTTCCTAAGCACCTACTGAATGGCAGAATAGAGTGTACAAAAAATAAATTACTATGAAAACATTTATGTAAAATGTCCAGAAAAGGCAAATTTATAGAGACAGAATATAGATGAATGGTTGCCCAGGGCTGAGAGTTAAGGATAGGGTAGGTGGGAGGAAAGGGAGTGACTGCTAAGGAAAACAATGTTTCTTTGGAGAGTAACAGAATGTTTTGAAATTAGATATGGTGATGGTTGCACAACTCTGTGTCTATATTAAAAAAAATTGAACTGTGCACTTTAAACAGATAACCTATGTTGTGTAAATTATATATTTAAAAAGCTATTTTAAAATAAATTAAGACACAGTCCTTGTACTTTAATGACTCAGTAGAGTGGAGATACACTTGCAAACAGATAAATGGCAACACTGTGTCATGGGTACCGCTATGGTTTGAACATTCCCTCCAAATCTCATGTTGAAACTTAATCCTCAGTGTGGCAGTATTGAGAGGTGGGACCTTTAAAAGGCGATTGGGTCTTGAGGGTTCTGCCCTTACAAATTGACTCATCTATTCCTGGATTAATGGATTATCATGGGAATGGAACTGGTGGCTTTATAAGAAGAAGAAGACAAAGCTGAGCTGTCTTACTCAGCCCCCTTCCCATATGATGCTCTGTGCCACCTCGGGACTCTGCAGAGTCTCCACCAACAAGAAAGCCTTCACCAGATGTGGCTCCCTGACCTTGGACTTCCAAGCCTCCATAACTATAAGAAATAAATTCCTTTTCTTTATAAATTACCGAATTTCAGGTATTCTGTTATAAGCAAACAAAAGCAAACTAAGAGAGGTGCTATTAGCAGAAGGATGGAGCCTGTGGCAACAGCAAGGTGAGGCAGAATCTCCCGCAGTGCTGGCAGAGTGCTGGAAGGTGCGGGAAGGCTTTCCAATGGAAGTGACATTCGATCTGAAGTTTGAAGCCTGAGTAAGAGTTCACCAGCAAAAATAAAGCTGGGAGAGGTGCTTGCTGGAGACCCCGGTAGCCTCCACATTTGGCATCCACATAGTTACAGGACAGGACCAAAGAGAAGGTGGTTCTGGTAGCTGCTAGAAGAGAGAGGACCACTGATTGTTCTTTCGTGTAATAATTCATGGAAATCAATGGGAACAAGCTATGTAAATACAACTTCAGGGCTCCCAAGGGGACCTAGGGTGCCACTGACCCCACAGGGCTGCAGACAGGAATGGGGAGGGGAGAAGAAGGGTCAGGGTCTCAACTTTCTAAGCCAAGCCTTCTGTACAATTGCAGGAAAAAGAACCGCAAGAGAATGCCAGTTCTGAACTGCAACTGCCTCCCAAGAGTCAGGATCCCGCACCTCCCACAACCTGTAGAACATCAACTTTGAGTCACAAGGACATGAGTATTCAAATAAATACATGGCGTGGTACATGTTGGGGAAATGGTAGCTACAGAGTCTTCTGAGTAGATCCAGGTAAAGGACTGTGGTTCATTTCCCGTGTCACCCTGCCCCCCGTCTCATATATCCAGGGTTGCTTTTTTTTTTTTTAAGGAGAATTTTTTAAAAAGAAAGAAAGAGTGGAAGAAAGGAAAAAGGCTTTCGTGTGAATGAAATAACATCCCATTCTCAGGCATTAATCAGAATCAATACAGTAGACTCCCCTTATCCATGGCAGACACGTTCCAAGACCATTGATCAGTGGATCATGCCCAGTAGGTGCCTGAAACAGCAAATAGTACCAAACCCCATGTATCTGATGTCTTTTCCTATACATACATATCTATGATGAAGTTTTAACACAGAAAGAGATTAACAAGAATAACAAATAGTAAAATAGAACAATTATAACAATATGCCAGCGTCACTACTCTTGTGCTGTGGGGATGTTACTAAGTAAAATAAGGGTGACTTGAACACAAGCACTGCCGTACTGTGACTGTCGGATGCGCTGGACAAAGGGAGGACTCAACGTTCCAGGCAGGACGGAGCGGGATGGCACGAGACTTTATCACGCTGCTCAGAGTAGCACGCGATTTAAACTTGTGAATTGTTTATTTCTGGAATTTTCCATGTAATAAATATTTTCAAACCACTGTTGACGTCAGTAACTGAAATCACAGGAAGTGAAACCACAGATAAAGGGGGACTACTGTACTCTTAAAATAGCACCCTCCCTTTCCTCCTATCCAAGTCCATTCTCCACACCTACAAAGAGATTTTCAGATTCCTGGACAGTGTTAATCTCCCCTCTCCTGTGCTCCTAGGAGTGCTGCTAGTCCCCCTTTGATGGCACCCAGGCGATCCTTCCCTGCACCCTGGTTGTGTCTCCTTCACCAGGCTGTGAACTCCCTGGGCACTAGAACTGAGTTTTATCCATCTCAGAATTCCCCTCAGAACCTGGCACAGGACGGGAGCTTAGTAAGCATTTGTTGAAATCGTGAATTTTATTTGACTGGTGTGACATAACCCTCTCCCTTTCTTGGCAGCTTTTAAAACCCTTGGAATCTCACCAATGATAGTGTCTTTTTTATGCTAATACATGACTGATGGCTGGGGGTTCCTGGATAGCCTAAGGATGGGAGCTGTTTGCCAGGGAATCAACCATGAGATGAGAGGGTTGGAGCTTTCAGCCCTACTCACTCCACCCCACCCCACCCCATCCCACCTCCAGGAAGAGGAGGGAGACTGAAGACTGAGTCAACGATCAATGGCCCATGATTTAATCAGCATGCCTCTGTAATGAAACCGCCACAAAAACCCTAAAGGAAGAGGTTTGGAGACCTTCTGGGTTGGTGAACACATGCTGGTACTGGGAGGGGGGTGCCCCAGAGAGTGCACGGAGGCTCTGAGCCCGTTTCCCCATACCTTGCCCAATGCATCTCTTCCATCTAGCTGTTCTTGAGTTGTATCCTTTCATAATAAACTGGTAATCTGATAAGTAATTTATTTTCCTGATTTCTGTGAGCCATTTTAGCATATGATCAAACCAGAAGACGGTGTCATGGGAACCTCCGATTTATGGCTGTTTGGTCAGAAGCACAGGTGATAACTGGGACTTGTGGTTGCTGTCTGAAATGGGAGCAGTCTTGTGAGATTGAACCCTTAACACGTGGGATCTGATGCTATCCCCTGGTAAATAGTGTCGGACTTTAATTGAGTTGTAGCCATCCATTTGGTGTCCACTGAGAATGAAGAATTGGTTAGTGTGAGAAAAAATCTCACACATTTGGTGGTGGAAAGTATTGGTCTGAGTCTAGTCGTATAATTACTACTATGTAATTAGACTGGTTCACAAATCTAATTATGTACAAGGTCAAATTGTCTCCCAGGCTATTTGCCCAGAGACCTTTGCCAAATATTTCTCATTTTTGCTCAGGCTCTGGCCACAGGCTGAGATGTGGCCTGCATCCAATGGCATTATTAAATACTGATCCGCTTTGCATGTGTTCCCAGTGTAAGAGTAAAAACCCAAAAAGTGATGCCATGACCACCCGTCTGGACATAGAAAGCCAAGGAAACAGAATTTGCAATTAGGCCAGCACAGGAGAGAGTTCTGGGACTGTGGATGAGGATATCATAGTCTTATCCCTAGAGCAGCCGTATCCTGCCACCTTGAACAAGCCACTTACTTTCTCTGTGCCACCTGCCTCATTCTGTCCAAGAAGAAAAATGATCCCTATCCCGTCTATCTTATAGACTCTCTTCCAGTCTCATTCCCCTTTAAAATCCCTCTCCCTCATTTAGGAGATTCTTCTAAATGCACAAGTCTGATCATATTATTCCTCAGCCACCAAATCATTTTTGGTTTCTGATAAGGAAAGTTCCTCCCTCCTCTCCCCACAACCCATTGCTCTTTTGTTCTACTTTTGCAAATCCTCCCACCCACCCAGCACACTGGGTGGGTGGGAGGGGTTTATAGAATGTATGTGTTCACGAAATTAATGTTCATCAAATGGTCATGAATCAATTTTTAATTTCAAAACCAGGTAAATGAAATGTGTTTAAGGAGGAGGATAATTCAATTGCTTTTTCCTTTTGTGTGATCCTTAATTGGTTATTTCTATGGGTAAAAATCCATGTAATAGAATGCTATTCCACCACTCAAAATAATTTATATTTACATTCTTAAAAAAACTTTTATAAAATTTTAGGTTTAAAAAAATCAGGTTACAGATGGCATATGCAGTAGGATCCCACTTTTGTAAAGGATAAAATGGGCACAAGTGTTGAAAATGACCTAGAAATATAAACGCTGAGATGTTAACAAGATTATCTTTGAGTGGTGAGATCATGGGAGTTTTCCTTCTCTATAGCTTAACTGTAGGTTCCAAGTTATACAAAATGCAAGGCTTTTAGAAAAGCTGTTGTAAATTTAAGTAAATCTTTAGTTTCACTATTGTCCACTGAAAATTTTTTAAATTCCCCTACCTGACACTGCACATTCTCTGAAATCCAATCTATTCACCTTCCCAGATTTCTCTCTTCTGCACTTCCACACACCATGGTACCAGCAAAACTGAGCGGTTCATCTTCACCTTGTGCCTCCATGCCTCCGTTCAGCTGGATCTGAAATGTTCTTGCCACCAGCCAAACACTAGCCACCCTTTATTGCTTCAACATAGAAACATGGCATATGTTGCTGACTGTCAAAAGCAGATTACCTGTATATGTATGTATACGTATACATATATGCATATACAAGCATGTATGTGTACATATGTGTAATACACACACCTTTTTAAGAATGCTTATTTTGAAGGAATAAGGTTACAGACTTGGCAGGCTTTTATTTTCATCTTTAAGCTATTTTGTATGTACAAAACAAAGAATAAAAGAATTCTACAAACACCAATTTAGAAAGGGAGGTTGAGACTTATGTTAAAAATTTTTTTAGCAGTACTTCAAGGCCAATTCTTTGAAGCCATTCCCAAAAGCTGCAAGGAATTTCTGTCGCCTCTAAACAATGCAGCAATTTCAACTTCTTTTGTGGCACTTAGTCTTCTCTCTCTTTCTCTCCTGGGCTGAGATCATGGGAGGGCAAAGGAACAGATCTTATGTTCTTCTCTTTTGCTCACACTGCTCAGCACAGTGTAGCAGCTAGTTAAATAAACAAGCAAATCGTGAGTAAGATACTTGATGTCAGAAGTGTTCAGGATGACTTGAAATCTGCATTTGGCAGGTTAATATCACCGCAAGAATAAAGACTTTTAAACCTGAAGGTATTCAAGGCTGGATATCCACTTAAAGGTATGATAGACATTGCAGTTGTTCCCTCACATTTATAGTCTTCCACTTCTTGGAACACAGGAAAATTGCACTTCACTGTTCCATTGAAGTTAGACGTGGCCATGTGGCTGTTTAGACCAATGAAATATAAGTGAAAGAAACACATGTCATGCTTAGAGGAAGCATTTAAGAGCCAGCACACAATCATCCACACTCTCTCATCCCCTGCCATGTTGAGATGGCAGCATTATTACAGGATGATAGCATTTCCTGCAGCCTGTCCCTGAGTACCCATGATGAGGAGAGTCCCCATGCTAACATCTATTCCATATATAAAATAAGTGAGAAATAACTTCTGTTGTAATACACTGCTGAGAGCCATTAAGGAGTTGTTTGCTACTACAGCATAACTTAGCCTAACCTGACTAATGCAGAAGGGATGTTAGAAAGGAGAAGGATTCTAAATGCTTTAAAAGCATTTAGAATGAATTTAGGCTTTGCTAGGAGCAAATGAATTTAGACTGCTATAGATAAAGCTCTAGAAAGCTCAATGAATTTAGACTCTGCTATAGGTAAACTTTGATTCTATATGCTATTTAGTCAACTCATTTTAAGTCACAGAGATTCTCCAATTCCTTCTTTAATGGAAAGCATTGCTTTCTCCTTGAACACAGAGTTAATGATGCATTCAACTGGGTGAGGTCAGGTTATAGCATGATGCTGACCACTTTGGGATTTAGCAGTGGGCTGCTGAGTTCACTTAGGGGTCACATAATGAGAAGAAAGCTCTGGAAGGGATGATGGATGGAAGACTGAAAGCTGACCTGCAGAAAAGGGCCTTTCGCTCCTGGTAGGAGTGATGTAGAGCAGCAGTCTGCAACCATTTTGGCTCCAAGGACCAGTTTCATGGAGGACAATTTTTTCACAAACAGGAGTTGGGGGTTTAGGTTTCAGGATGATTCAAGCACATTACATTTATTGTGCACTTTATTTTTATTATTATTATTACATTGTCATATACAGTGAAATAATTATACAACTCACCATAGTATAGAATCACTAGGAGTCCTGAGCTTGTTTTTCTGCAACTATACAGCCTCATCTGGAGGTGATAGGAGGCAGTGACAGATCACCAGGCATTAGATTCTCATAAGGAGCATGCAACCTAGATCCCTCGCCTGCACAGTTCACAACAGGGTTTGTGCTCCTATGAGAATCTAATGCTGCCATTGATATGATAGGAGGCAGAGCACAGGTGGGAATGCAAGGGATGGGGAGTGGCTGTAAATACAGATGAAGCTCGGCTCACTCACCCACCCCTCACCTTTTGTGCAGCCTGGTTTCTTTCTTTCTTTCTTTCTTTCTTTCTTTCTTTCTTTCTTTCTTTCTTTCTTTCTTTCTTTCTTCTTTCTTTCTTTCTTTCTTTCTTTCTTTCTTTCTTCTTTCTTTCTTTCTCTTTCTTTCTTTCTCTTTCTTTCTTTCTTTCTTTCTTTCTTTCTTTCTTTCTTTCTTTCTTTCTTCTTTCTTCTTCTTTCTTTCTTTTTGGAGTGCAGTGGCACAATCTCAGCTCACTGCAAGCTCTGCTTCCCAGGTTCATGCCATTCTCCTGCCTCAGCCTCCCAAGTAGCTGGGACTACAGGCGCCCGCCACCACGCCCAGCTAATTTTTTTGTATTTTTAGTAGAGACGGGGTTTCACCATGTTAGCCAGAATGGTCTCGATCTCCTGACCTCGTGATCCACCCGCCTCGGCCTCCCAAAGTGCTGGGATTACAGGCATGAGCCACTGCAGCCGGCCGCAACCTGGTTTCTAACAGGCCACAGGTGGATACTGGTCTGTGGCCCAGGAGTTGGGCACCCCTAATGTAGAGGATCTCCTACTTGCAGAAGCCTAAGATGCCAGTAGAAAGTTTAGGATGAGCCAACAGCCACACACACACACACGCACACACACACACACACCCATACACACAAAGACTCACAGCACACACACTCACTTACTACATGGATTTTAAAACTGGCAAAGGCCTGGCAGGTCCAAGCTTGCCCCAGAATAAGAGCAACTAGAGTCTGTGTCCCTGAAAAAGCTTACATATGGTACTTGAAATGCAAATGATGTGATTTCTTACACTGAAATCTTATCTTTTGGCTTCTCATCTCCAGCCTTTGCCCACCACTAAATAATCAGATCCAGGGAAGCATCAAAAGTCAAAGAAAGGATGAAGAGAAGTTGCTTCCAGCAACAGTGGGTGGGGCTTTCCATTTAAATTCTGCCTTC
Organism: Symphalangus syndactylus; assembly: GCF_028878055.3. Taxonomy (NCBI): domain Eukaryota; kingdom Metazoa; phylum Chordata; class Mammalia; order Primates; family Hylobatidae; genus Symphalangus; species Symphalangus syndactylus. The sequence goes on from NC_072434.2 coordinate 16,182,656, forward strand.
AACTTCCAAAAAATATCCTCTTGGGAAACTTATTACTCATGAAAATGAAGAGAAGGTGTTTTCCTCAATGGAGCAATCTCTGCCTTGAAAAGTCTCCATCCCTCTTCCTAGCCCAGAGAGATGATCCCACAAGGAAGTGGATTTTATTGCTTAATCCTAGTTGACTGAATTCTGTTTTCCCACAATAAAATAATAAAAATAATTTGGAATAGCATAACCTGAATGTTCATATTTCCACAGCCTGTGATTAAAAATTAGAAATAAAAAATCTTGAAATTCTGTCATTCCATCTGCTCATATAAACATAGCAGGCTCTTGCAAAGCCTGTCCCTAGAGTGTTTTGAGAATTCTCAAAGGGATGTTTCTTCCAAGCCCATGGCGCAGTCTGTGCTTTCAGGGCTGGCTGAGCCAGCTATTGCAAGCTCCATGTGTGACCCCACTGGTGGTGAGAAGAGGGTTCTCCTCAGCAGCTTCTCAGTGCTAATTTGCTCCTGCCAAAAAATTTTGCGAGGTCACATTCACCCCAATAGGGAGATTGAATCCAAAGTGTTGCAGAGTTCAGTGAAGCAGCTTTCTCAATGTACACTCTGAGCCCTTCTTGGCCCCAGGATGCCCACATACCTCCACAGTGGTTGGTTTGGAGAAGTTTCTCGTAACATGGGACTGGAATTCATCAATATCAGTGACATTGGTTCCTGTTACTGAGCACAGCTCACATGTCACGCTCCTTTCTTTCTCAAGGTGAATCCTCTTTAAGGGGTAGGGGTTCCCATTAACCCCCTGTAATCTGGATTCTGTATGCTCTGATCTGTCAGCCATGCCTATGAGTGTTGAATCCCAAGTGTGAACGGAGTTCAAGACTTTTCCCCAGAAAGTTCTTCAGCCCCACTGTAATTCAATGAAGGCAAATGAATACTTGTAAGGGAAGGGGAGCTAGCTCTCCTGGCTGGGTTTCTTGGAGGCGGGGAGCAGGGGAGTTTCAACTCTAGTCCAGTGAGCCAGTTGGTCGTGCAATGCTTTACAAAGTACTTCTACAATTTGATACCCACAAAAACCCTATCAGACAGAGCAGATATCATTATTTCTGTATTATGATTATAAAACCAAGGCAAAGGGAAATTTGGTGGTTTGCCTAAGCTCATAGAACCAGAAAATGGAACTACCCAGAATTCATCCCAGGTCTCTGACTCCAAGTTTAAATACTTGGGAGGCAGTACAGTGTTCTGGAAAACAGGCAGACTATGGAGTCACACCGTGTGTTTCTATTCCTGGCTCTGCAACTTATTAGCTATGTGACTTTGAATGATTATTAAAATAATTGAATAAGTTACTTGATTCTTCTTTGATTCGGTTTCCTCATCTGTGAAGTGGGAATAAAAATATCACCTGCTTCGTAAGTATTTATGAGAGTTAAATGAGAAAATACAGACAAAGCACAGAGAAGAGCGCTGGACACATTAGTAAGCACTAGAAAGAGTAAGCTATTATTGGCTGGGAGTGGTGGCTAACACCTGCACTTTGGGCAGACCAAGGTGGGCAGATCCCTTGAGCCTAAGAGTTCGACACCAGCCTGGGCAACATAGAGAGACCCCGTCTCTATTTTTTTAATACTTAAGAAAAAAATAAAAATTAGCTATTATTAACAATTGCTAATTTTATTTTTATATATTCCTGTGCCACATTCAATGCCTTTCCCTAACAAAAAGAGCTTAGATCAGAGAGGCTAGACAATTACAAGCAACTTTTCACCCTTTAACTATATGATTTTTAAAAGACAACTACCTGGTAAAGTGTTCATAACAGTAACCCAGATAGAAACAATAAAATATACTGTGGTTAATCCCAGTTCTTACCAGTCTGTTTCAGGAGACTGTAAAGTTGCTTTAAAATGATAACAGGAATCTAATACCAAAACAAGTCATAAGAGAATATGACATGAAAACTTCAGGACCAAATTCAATGAGCAAGCTCTTTTTTGATTAACAATAGTAATGAAAGTAGATGTGAATGCAATCATCTTCTAACAAGCCAAATCATTTTGTTCTAAAATCATTGTGAATTAAATAACTATTTCTACTTTCCCCTAACGTTTGATGACCTGAAAAAGTTTTTATTTCATCTTTGTTTTTTAATAATAGCTTTATTGAGCCATAATTCACATACCCATAAAATGCATCCTTTCAAAGTATACAGTTCAGCAGTTTTTAGTAGTTTCACAGAGTTGTGCAACCAGCATCACTAATTTCAGAACATTTTCATCACTCCAGAAAGAAGCCTCATACCCATTAGCAGTCATTCCTGACTCTTCCCATTCCTTAGTTGCTGGAAGTCTGGTTCACTTTTTGTCCCTATAGATTTGACTGTTCTGAATGTTTCATATAAACGGAATCATATTATAAGCATTTCATATGAATGGAATCGTACACTATGTAGCTTTTGTGACTGGCTTCTTTCACTTAGCTTAATGTTTTCAAAGTGCATCCACATTGTAGCATGTATCAGTTCTTCATTCCTTTTTATTGCTGAATAATATTCTATTGTATGTATGTACCACATTTCATTATACATTCATCAATTAAAGGATTTTGCATTGTTTCCACTTTTTGACCATCATGAATAATGCTGCTATGAACTTTTGTGTCCATGTTTTTGTGTGTGCCTCTCTTCAATTCTCTTTCAATATCTGGGTGTGGAATTGCTAAGTCATATGGTAACTCCATGTTTCACATTTTGAGAAACTGCCAGACTGTTTTCTAAAGTTTCTGCACCATTTTACAATCCCACAGCAATGGGATTGTAAAGCAACGTATGGGAGTTCCAACTTCCCCACATCCTCATTAACACTTATTGTTGTCTATGTTTTTATATTTGAGCCATCCTAGTGGATGTGTAGTGTTACTGCATTGTAGGTTTGGTTTGACTTTCCTTAATGACTATGATGTTGAGCATCTTTTCATGTGCTTATTGGCCATTCATACATCTTTTTTTTTGTGGGTTTGGTGAGACGTCTATTCAATCTGGATTGTCTTTTTATCATTCTGTTTTAAATGTTCTTTATAGTTTCTGTAGACTAAGTTCCTGTATTAGGCTATTCTTGTGCTGCTATTAAGAAATGCCAGAGGCCAGGCACTGTGGCTCAAGCCTGTAATCCCAGCACTTTGGGAGGCCGAGGTGGGCGGATCACAAGGTCAGGAGATCGAGACCAACCTGGCTAACACGGTGAAACCCTGTCTCTATTAAAAATACAAAAAAATTAGCCGGGCATGGTGGCAGACACCCGTAGTCCCAGCTGCTCGGCAGGCTGAGGCAGAAGAATGGCGTGAAGCCGGGAGGTGGAGCTTGCAGTGAGCTGAGATTGCACCACTGCACTCCAGCCTGGGCGACAGAGCAAGACTCCATCTCAAAGAAAAGAAAAAAAAGAAAAAAAGAAATACCAGAGACTGGGTAATTTATAAAGAAAAGAGGTTTAATTGGCTCACAGTTCTGCAGGCTGTACAAGTATGGTGTTGACATCTGCTGGGCTTCTGGGGAGGCCTCAGGAAGCTTTTACTCACAGCAGCTGAAGCAGGAGCAGGCACTTCACTTTGCAAAAGCAGGAGCAAGAGATAGAGAGCTGGTGGGGAGGTGTCACACACTTATAAACAACCGGATCTCGCAAGAACTCACTCACTGTCATGAACACACCACCAAGCCATGACAGATTACTCCCATAATCCAAACACCTCCCACCAGGCCCCACTTCCAGCATTGGGTATTACAATTCAACACGAGATTTGGGAGGGGACAAATATCCAAACTATGTCAGTTCCTCATCTAATATAATTTGCAAATACGTTCTTTCATTCTGGCAATTGTCTTTTACTTTCTTGATAGTGTCCTTTTTTTATGTGTGTGAGATGGAGTCTCACTCTGTCACTCAGACTGGAGCGCAGTGACATGATTTCGGCTCGCTGCAATCTCTGCCTCCCGAGTTCAAGAGATTCTCCTGTCTCAGCCTCTCAAATAGCTGGGATTACAGGCATAGGCCACCATGCCTGGCTAATATTTGTATTAAAAATTCAACTAAAAAGTGGAGATGGGGTTTCACCATGTTAGCCAAGCTGGTCTTGAACTCCTGACCTCAGGTGATCTGCCCGCCTCAGGCTTCTAAAGAGTTGGGATCACAGGCGTGAGCCACCATGCCCGGCCAATGGTGTCTTTTAAAGCACAACAGTTTAAAATTTTCATGAACTCCAATTTATCTATTTTTTTTTCTCATGTTGCTTGTGCTTTTAGTGTCATATCTAAGAAAGCTTTGCTTAATCCAAGGTCATAAATAATTACTGGTTTCTTATATAAATTTTATACTTTGGTTCTTTTTTTTTTTTTTGAGATAGGGTCTCACTCTGTCACCCAGGCTGGAGTGCAGTGGCATGATCACAGCTCACTGCAGCCTCACTCTCCCAGGCTCAGGTGATCCTTCCACTTCAGCCTCCTGGGTAGCTGAGACTACAGGCACACGCTGCCACGCCCAGCTAACATTTTATATTTTTTGTAGAGATGGAGTTTCACCATGTTGCCAAGGCTGGTCTCAAACTCCTGGGCTCAAGCAATCTGCCTGCCTCAGCTTCCCAAAGAGCTAAGATTACAGGAATGAGCCACCAGCCCCTGCCATTTTTAGTCAATTTTTGTATATGCTGTGAATAGGGGTCCAGCATCATTCTTTTACTTGTGAATATCCAGTTGTCCCAACACCATTTGTTGGAAAGACTATTATTTTCCTCATTGAATAGTAATGTCACCCTTGTTGAAAAATCAAGTGACCATAAATGTAAGGATTTATTTCTGGGCTCTCAACACTATTTCATTGATCTACATGTCTAGTCTCTTACCAGTATGAACCTGTCTTAATTACCATAGCTTTGTAATAAGTTTGAAACTGGGAAATGTGAGTTTTCCAACGTTGTTTATCTTTTTCAAGATTATTTTGGCTGTTCTGGGTTCCCTTGATTTCATACGAATTTAAGATCATGTGATGTTAATTTTATGTGTCAACCTGACTGGGTCATAGGATATGCAGAAATGTGGTTAAACATTATTCTGGGTATGTCTATAAGGGTGTTTCTGGATGAGGTTAACATTTGAATCAGTAGACTGAGTAAAGCAGATTTTCCTCCCCAATGTAGGTGGGCCTCATCCGATTTGTTGAAGTCCTGAATAGAATAAAAGCTCTGAGGCTGGGCACAGTGGCTCATATTTGTAATCCCTGCACTCTGGGAGGCCGAGGTGGGAGGATTACTTGCACTCAGGAGTTCAAGACCAGTCTGGGCAACATGGTGAACTCCATCTCTGAAATAAATATAAAAAATTAGCCAGGTGTGGTGGTGTGAACCTGTAGTCCCAGCTACCCAGGAGGCTGAGGTGGGAGAATCACTTCAGCCCCCAGGAGGTCGAAGCTGCAGTGAGCTGTGATTGTGCCACTGCACTCCACCCTGGGTGATAGAGTGAGACTCTGTCTCCAAAACAAAAACAAAAACAACAAAACAACCCTGAGCAATGGAGAATTCACTCTCTCTGCCTGACTGTCTTCAAGCTGAGGCATCGGTTTTCTCCTGCCTTCAGACTTGTACTCAGACTGGAACTTATAAAATTGGCCCTCCTGATTATCAGGCCTTTATACTGAAACTAGAACTATGCCTTTGGCTTTCCTGGGTCTCCAGCTTTCCAGCTGCAGATCTCAAGACATCTCAGCTTCTGTAATCCATATATACTATTTGTTCTGTTTCTCTGGAGAACTCTGACTAAGACAGATCAATTCGTTAATTTCTGCAAAAAAAAAAAAAAAATGCCAGTTGAGATTTTGGTAGAGTATATTATATCTGTATTCACCATCATTTATGAAGCATTTCTCCTCGGGTTATAGAACTTTAGGTTGACAGTACTCGTTTTTCTTTATAGTTGTTTTTTCCTCCCAGCAATTCAAAGATATCATTTCCTTATTTTATGGCTTTCACTGTTTTTGTTGAGAAGACAGTTGCTAATCTTAGTCATTTGAAAGTAGTTTTTCTTTTCTTCTGATTGTTTCTGAAATTATATTTTTATCTTTAATTTTCAGCAATTTTACTATAATGTGCTTAGATGTGTTTTCTTTGTATTTTGATTGGCTGGGGTTGTGGAGTTTTTAAAATCTGTGGTCTTATAGCTTTTATCAGCTTTTTAAAATTCCCAGTTATTATCTCTAGAAATATTGTTTCTGTCCCACACTTTCTCTGCCTCTTTTTCAGGGAATTCAATTACATGTATATAGACTTCACTGTGTTCTCTATTTTTTGTATGATTTTCTATATTTTCCATTTCTTTGCCTCTCTATTTCTTTCTGGATATTTTCTGCCTTTATCTATATCTAATCTCTATCAAGTTTCATCCATTGAATTCTAAATTTGTATTATCTTTTCTGTTCTAGAATTTCAAATAAGTTTTTTTATAGTTCCAAGTTCTCTGTTGAAATGGTCTTGCTTTATATTTCCCTGTATGTATTTTTCATAGTTACTATAAAGCCTATATCTGATAACTCTATTATCTGCACTCCCTGTATATCTATTTCTATTGTCTGTTATTTTTCTTTGAAAACTAACATTACTTTTTCCATTATTTTATATCACATTATTTTGTCTCCTCATATGTTGTTATTTGTCTTTGAGCTCCAGATATTGCATATGAAAAATTATAAAAATAATGTTAAACTTGGAATAATATTATCTTCCTCTGAGATGGATTTACATTTGCTTCTGGAAGGAAGCTAGGGGATTAGTAATCCCATATTACCTTGATCTAATCATAGACTGAGATGATTTGAAGGTGGCTTTCTGTCCCTGGTATAACTAGCCTATTTATGAATTACCATTTCTCCTGTTACCACCAAGTGGGTTCTTCTTGTCTACTGCACAGATAAAGCCAATCCACCAAGACAGTGATATTGCAGCAGAGAAAGAGTTTAATAATCATAGCGCTAGGTAGCTGAGCAAATGGATAGGCGTAATTGTTACTCAAATCAGCCTCCTCAAAAACTCAGAGGCTAGGGCTTTTCAAGAATATTTGGCAGGCAGGGATCTAGGGAATGGAGAATGCTGATTGGTTGGGTCAGGGATGAAATCATAGGGGATCGAAGCTGCCTTCTTATGCTGAGTCAGTTTCTGGGTGGGGGTCACAAGACCAAACAGGCAAGTTTCTTGGTATGGGTTACTGGTTCAGGTGGACCATCAGCTGGTCCATCAAAATGCAGGGTCTGGAAAATACCTCAAATACCAATCTTAGGTTTGACAATAGTGATGCTATCTATAGGAGCAATTGGGGAGGTTACAAATTTTGTGACCTCTGGCTACATGACTCCTGAACTATAATACTAACCTTATTGCTAATTTTAGTTTTGCACAGGTAGTTTCAGTCCCTGCGCAAGGAGCAAGTTAGTTTCAGGAAGGGGGTATTATCATCTTTGTTTTAAAGTTAAACTATAAACTAAATTCCTGTCATAGTTAGCTTGGCTTATGCCCAGGAATGGACAAGGGCAACTTGAAGATTACAAGAAAGATGGAGTTGGTTATGTCAGATTTATTTCACTGTCATAATTTTTCTATCAGATTTCTCTCACTGTCATAATTTTTGCAAAGGCAGTTTCACTCCTAGGTTGTAGCACCTTGAGATCCCAACCCAAAGCCTGGAAAGGAGGTTGCCAGAGCCTTCTTTAGCAGGCTCTGAGAAAAATACCTTTATTCGCAGCTTCTCAGTCTTCCAAACTTACATTAATTTTTGTGAATTTAGATTATATCCCTAGGGGAACAGCATCCCCCAACACTGGGCTCACTTCTGTGAGTTTTCATCTCCCAAACCTTGGCCCTATAGTTGTGCCTGTTTTGTTACGTCTCTAATACTTTCAGATGTTTTCATATTGTAATAATACTATCTTCCTCTGAGGTGGATTTACATTTGTGTCTAGAAGAAAGCTAGGAGATTAGTAATTCCATATCATCTTGATCTAATCCCCCGAGATGATCCAAAGCTGGTTTTCTTTTCTTCTTTTTTTCTTTTTTTTTTTTTTTTTTTGAGATAGAGTCTTGCTTTGTTGCAGGTGATTGTGCAGTGGCACAATCTTTGCTCACTGCAGCCTCCACCTCCCAGTTCAAGAGAATCTCCTGCCTCATCATCCCAAGTAGCTGGGATTTCAGGTGTCCACCAGCACACCTGGCTAAATTTTGCATGTATGGGGTTTTGCCATGTTGGTCATGCTGGTCTCAAACTCCTGGCCTCAAGTGATCTGCCCACCTCGGCCTCCCAAATTGCTGGGATTACAGGTGTAAGCCACTGCACCCATCCCCAAAGCTAGTTTTCTGTCTCTGAAAAGAATTTTTCAGATTCTTTCTGGATCCTTCTCAGTGAAAAGATTCATTTAAAGACCAGCAGCAGTTCCCTCCTTTATGCACGACAAACAAGGAGCTACTTCCACATATTAACCATCTCCACGACAGCTCCAGAAATCACTGATCTCTACCATCTGTAGGAAAGACAGGCCCACTGTTCAGGGTATGTGAGGTTTGAATGAGTGAATCTAGACAAAGTGCTTGGTATGTTGTTTCTTTTTTCTTTTCCTTTTCCAAGTTATTGGTAAAGAATGCTCTGTACTTTTTGTAATGAACATGCTTCTCTCTTTGTTCCATCCTTTAGAAAGTTCAGAGCCAAATTTTAATCCTTCTACCAACTTGTGATTCAGAACCTTATCATATATCCTTTGTGGAACGATCTTAGCACAATTTCATTATATTGTCTGTATTCCAAGTGTTTCACCTATTTTCCTTAACTCTTGTTGTATTGCATGTGTTCATATAAGCCTCTCTCAATCACTTTCATAGGAGGTGGTACATAAAGAAGCAAATTAAATAATTTAAATAAAAGTGAACTACAATACGCTATAAATGTGATAGGGAATATTGATATTAGTTCAGGATTGAGCCACTTCCCTGGGCTAGCAGGACTTCAAGGTCCCTGTCTTCCCATGCCACTTGCTGACATCAAATTGGACCTTAAAAGTCCAATCCAAGATCCATTTTTCAGAAAGCCTTCCCTGACCTCCCTGCATGAATATCTTGCCTTAATCACATTGGGCCTCATATTGCTGGACATGACTGCCCTACCACATACTCTCTTTATGCATTTGTAACATCCACAATGCCTAGAAAAGAAATTATCTTGAATTGAATTTTTCACACCTTTACTGGGCAATAATTAGCATGCAATAAACTGCACATATTTAAAGTATACAGTTTGATAAGTTTCAACATATGTATACACCTATAAAACCTTCACCACCATCAAGATAATGCACATATCTACTGTAATTAGTTAATCTATTCACTTGTTAATGACATTAAGATTGTTTGAAGTTGCTGACTATTAAAAATAAAGCTGACATGAACATTCTTGCATAAGTGTTTGTATGGACATATTCTGCCTTTTGTCTTGGATGAATATGTAGAAGTGGAATGGTTGGGTCATATAGCTTTTTAAGAAACCACCAAGCTGTTTTCCAAAGTGGTTTTGCCATTTTATGTTCTTATCATCAGCAGTATAAGACAATTTTAGTTCTTCCACAACCTCTCCAACACTTAGTGTGGTCATTCTTTTTAATTGTAGCCATTCTAATAGGTGTACTATCTTATTGTGGCTTTAATTTGCACTTATATACTGACAAATGATGTTGAGCATCTTTTCATGTGTTTTTTGGGGGAGGGGGGAGGGCAGAGGCAGGCATTTAGCTATCTTCTTTGGTGTCCAAATCTTTTGCTCATTTAGAAAATTGCATTGTTTTCTTGTAATTGAGTTCTGAGTATTCTTTTTGTTTTCTGGACACAAGTTCTTTATCATATATAAGATTTATACATGTTTTCTCCTGACTATGGATTATCTTTTCATTTTCTTAGATGCCTTTTGAAGAACAGAAATTTTTAACTTTGATGAAGTACAACTTTTCAGTTTGTTGTTTTATAGATTGTGCTTTTGCTGTTAAATCTAAAGAATTTTTGACTAATCCAAAGTCACAAGGGTTTTCTTTGAGAAGTTGTGTAGTTGTACACTTAGATCCAGGGTCCATTTTTAGTTAAGTTTTAATTACGAAGTGAGGTATGAATCCAAGGGTTTTTGTTGTTGTTGTTGTTTGATTTTGGTTTTGGTTTTTTGGGTTTTTTGTTTTTATTTTATGTTTTTTTGTTTTGTTTTGCCTTGTTTTTTTTGCTGTTTGGCTACCCAACTACCATAGCACCATCTCTTTAAAAGACTATTTTATCTTAACCAAATTGCTGTTGTACTTTGTTGAAAATCAATTGTCCATATATACATGGGTCTTTTCAAGACTTTCTATTCTGTTCCATTGACCTATTTATCGATCTTCTACCTTTACATCAATACTATACTGTCTGAATTGCCATAGCTTTATATAAATTTGAAATCAGATAATATTAATCCTCCAATTTTGTTCTTTTTAAAAGTTATTCTGGCTATTTTTAATCTGTTTCATTTTATATTAATTTTAAAATTGGTTTATAAATTTTACCTAAAACAAAGTGGCTGAAATTTTTATTGTGAATGCCTTAAGTTTATAGATCATGTTGGGGAGAACATCTTAATAAAGTTGCATCTTTTAACCCATGAATATGGTATATATTTATTATTTAGATCATCTTTAATTTCTCCCAGCAATGGTTTGCAGTTTCCAGTAGAGATTTTTTAAATCTTCTGTCCCTAATTTATACCCAAGTATTTTCATTTTTTATGCTATTGTAATTAGTAATCTTTAAAAATTTCAAGCTCCAATAGTGTGTTGCTGGTGTATGGAAATACAATTTGTTTTGGCATATTGATATTGTATTCTGCAACTTCACTAAGCTTTCTTATTAGTTCTAGTTGCTTTTGTTGTTATTGTCGAGACTGGGTCTCCCTCTGTCACCAAAGCTGGAGTGCAGTGGTGGGAACACAGCACACTACATCCTTGGCCTCCTGGGCCCAGGCAATCCTCCCACCTCAGCCTCCTGTGTAGCTGGGACCACAGACGCTTGCCACCATACCTAGCTAACTTTTTGTAGAGATGGGGACTTACTCTACTGCCCAGGCTGGACTCGAACTCCTGAGCTCAAGTGATCCTCCTGCCTTGACCTCTCAAAGTCCTGGGATTATAAGCATGAGCCATTGCACCGAGTTTGTTGCTTTTTGTAAATTCCATTGGATATTTCTACCTAGATAATCATGTCATCTATGAATAAATACGTTCTTAATTGGTAATCTGGATAACATTTAGTTCTTCTTGAATTGAACTGAGGTTTACTGGACCTGGATGTACAGGGACTTGAATTTTTTTTTTTTTTTTTCCTGAGGCTTACTCTGTCCCTCAGTCAGGAGTGTAGTGCAGGATCACGGTTAAGTACAGCCTTAATCTCTCAGGCTCAAGAGATCCTCTCACCTAATTTTTTTTTTTTTTTGTAAAGGCAAGATCTCACTATATTGCCCAGACTGGTCTCAAACTCCTGGCTAACAATCCACCCGCTTCTTCCTCCCAAAGTACTGGGATTACAGGCATGTGCCACCATGCCCAGCCAGGAACTGAATTTTAATGCCAACTCAGCCATAACTCACTGTATAACCTTTGGCAAATCACTTTTCCTCTCTGGACCCTCGAAAATGATCTGCATATTCTCTATGTAGAACTGCATATTCTCTATGTAGATCTGCATATTCTGTATGAACATTCCTTCCCACTTCTAACATTCTAGAAGACTAAGAATGTACACAGAAAGGTGTGAGCGCTCTTACAATTCATGGCTTCCTGCCTCCAGGCCTCTGAGTCCTACTCTCTTCCTGTTAAGTGATTGACTCACTGTGCTCCTGACAGTTGAATTGAACTGGCAAATGCCACCTTTTTTGTTCCCAATCTCCCAGTGAAATAAGGGAGTGGCTATATTCAGTCATTCTTTTGCCATTTATTGTACTGCCTCCCGTGAGTAAGGCCCAGTTTGCAGAGCAGAGTGGATTATCTGTTTTCTAACAAAGGCCAAAGGCCTTTAACTCGTGAAAAAATTAGCTAACGGCCATTTACAAATAAAAAGCAACTACATTTGATATATTTTTTAAAAAACACTTTCCATTATCTTGCTTTCAGATTCAGTCCTTATTAATAATGAGGCATTATACGGTGCTGAGATGGGGTAGGGTGTGGCAGGCTAAAAAGCTAAAAAGACAACATAGCCCTATCCTTCAGGAACTTAGGAGTCCACTGAGGGAATGGTCCATTTGTTCTCCATCCATATGGAGAGGGACTGGCAGACAAAGTTACAGTGGAGTATGTTAGAAAAGACCCGAATCTTTGCAAATAGGGAATCTGAGCAATCTCAAGCCATGGTGGAAATGAGGGATACAGTAGACTTTTTAAAGTCTTTTTGGTCACCTGGGCATGGACCTCATTCCTAAGTTTGGGATGCCTCTCCCTTTGAGAAAGAGCCTGTCTCCTATCAGAGGAAGCTTGTCCAGCCTCCTTGTCATCCAGAGCACATGGCCTCACCTCAGCCTGTGCAATCAGGTGCATTCATTGAATTCTGAATCCAAAGCTGGTGATACAGAAACCATGCAGGTTCCTTTTCACCAATGGAAGGCAATGGTGGCAGCAGCTACATCTGGTTCCCTGAGACAGTGGTAGCACATCTAGTTTCTAGAACCCAGAATCATCTGTTCCAATCCTGTCATTCTACAAATGCAGTGTGGAAATAATTGAAAACCAAATGAGAACAAGCAAGGCTATTTATTCAGACCTTCCTCTAGCGAGGGAGTCAGCCATCATCACCTGCATTTTGGCAGAGATGTCAAGGCAGGCAGAGGAGTAGGAGAGCTTTAGAGTTGAATGAAGAAAAGCTTCAGGTATCTCCTGATTGGAGGCTGTTTGCATGGAGAAGCTGTAGGCATGCTGACTAGAAGTGGCCATGCTTTGTGATTGGGGTTTATATTTTTTACTTTCTCTGGCCAATCCTAAGTTGGAAGCAGGGACAAAAATTAGGGAAGCTGTCAATTATTAATCAAGTCCTGCCCATTTGGAGCCAACTTTTTAAGGTGTTATTGCTTCCAGGGCTCATTGCTAGTGATAGTGATCTTACTTCCTGCGAGTCTGACATAATGAGAGTAGGCCGGCTTCCTAGGCTGGTTACTGTAGATAATGGATTGGTTTCCTGGGCTGGTTGTTGCAGATTTTGGGTCAGAGTTCTATTTTCAGATATGGCCTGGCTGCTGTCTGTTTGTATATTCAGTCTCTCAGCAGAATATATACTCCCTCCAGAGAAGGGGAGTGGCCTATTTAAGGTCTAACTGCTAATACTAACCAGAGCTGCTAGGTCAACCTGAGATTTAACATATTTATCTTGTCATCTCCAAAGGAACTTATGCTCTGCTTGTTGAAGAAACAAGATTTGGACCCATAGAAAAACAAAATTCAACACAGATGTCGCAGAGGTAAGTTGCACCAGGAAGTTAATTGTTAGTGCTATAGCTTGGCAGGAAGCCTCATCATTTTCCTCTGATAATGGCCAGAGCTGCTACTGGTCAGGTGCTTTCTATGTCCTGGGCATTCTACCCATCCAGCAAAGTCCAGGGGTTAAAAGCATGGCTCTCCAGTCTTCCCACCTGCATTCATATTTTATCTCCACCATTGGTAGCTAGTGAACTTGAACATGATATTTTACCTCTCATCTTCAATTTCTTCATCTGTAAAATGAGAATAATAATGGAAACATCTCATCATGCTCTTGTGCAAATTAGATGGGCAGATATTTGTAGCACACTTAGAACACTTACATTATAAGTACTGGTACAAATTAGCTATGGCAATCTCATTTAGTCCTCATATCCATTCAGTCTGGCAAGTAATATCCCCAACTTGCAGATGAAAAACTGAAGATGGTGATGTCACTTGTCCACGATAGTGAGAGTCAGAGTCAGAATTTTTACTCATGTCTCTAGAAACCAAACCTCATTATTCCTTTCTGCTGTGTTTCTGAAGACAAGACGCCATTGTTGGGAAAAAGGACAAGAAAGTCCAAAAGTATGTAGGGCTGTAGTATCAGACCACCCACATTCATATTTTGGTTCTGACTTCTATTAGCTGTAAAACCTTGCACAAAGTACTTACCATTTCTGAGCACACTGTCATTTGCAAACTGGTAATAAGATCAGTTGTTTCAATAAGACTAGGGTTGTTTTAAGGATTAAATAATGTACTATATGTGAAGTTTCCATTACAATGCCTGGCACATGCTAAGTGCTTAATACTTGACAATAATAATTTTGGTTATTGTAAGCGGAAGTGACTATCATAAACCATTCTTCAGTGTCTGTCCTCAACGGTCCTATCTTCATGCAGTTTTCCCTTAACCTCCAGTCTAGCTTGATGTCTCCATTGTTGAATTCCTCATTATTCAACATTGTTGAATTCCCTCATGTAGTGCTACAGTAAGTCAGGAAGAAAAGAGACAAATGACTTGGAGGAGAAGATGGGTTCTGCAGGGAAGAAGAATAGACAGGCAAAGAGGTAACAAGTCAATGGCAACATAGTGACATGGAGTCCCCAAAGACCAAGGCTTCCTATCATCCAGACTTTCAAAAGAGTCGAAAATGCTTCCTAAGGCTGGGCATGGTGGCTTCAGTCCTGTAATCTCAGCATTTTGGAGGCCGAGGCAGGTGGATTGCTTAAGCTCAAGAGTTCAAGACCAGCCAGGGCAACAGGCTGTCTCTACAAAAAATACAAAAATTGGCTGGTTGTGGTGGTATGCACTTCTATTCCCAGCTACTTGGGAGGCTGAAGTCAGAAGATTTCTTTTTTTTTTTTTTTTTTTTGAGACAGAGTCTCGCTGTGGCCCAGGCTGGAGTGCAGTGGCACAATCTCAGCTCACTGCAGGCTCCGCCCCCCAGGGTTCACGCCATTCTCCTGCCTCAGCCTCCGGAGTAGCTGGGACTACAGGCGCCCGCCACCTCGCCCGGCTAATTTTTTGTATTTTTAGTAGAGACGGGGTTTCACTGTGTTAGCCAGGATGGTCTCGATCTCCTGACCTCGTGATCCGCCCGCCTCGGCCTCCCAAAGTGCTGGGATTACAGGCGTGAGCCACCACGTCTGGCCAGAAGATTTCTTGAGCTTAGGAGTTCAAGACCAGCATGGGCAACAGAGCAAGACCTGTCGAAAGAAAAAAAAAAGAAAGAAAGAAAGAAAGAAAGAAAGAAAGAAAGAAAGAAAGAAAGAAAGAAAGAAAGAAAGAAAGAAAGAAAGAAGAAAGAAAGGAGAAAGAAAGAAGAAAGAAAGAAAGAAAGAAAGAAAGAAAGAAAGAAAGAGAGAGAGAAAGAAGAAAGAGAAAGAAAGAAAGAAAGAAAGAAAGAAAGAGAAAGAAAGAAAGAAAGAAAGAAAGAAAGAAAGAAAGAGAAAGAGAGAGAAAGAAAGAAAGAAAGAAAGAAAGAAAGAAAGAAAGAAAGAAAGAAAGAAAGAAAGAAAAAGAAAAGCCTTCCTAGGAAGCAAATAGAGGAGCTGTGTCTTTAGCTCTGTGGTGAAACTCAGACATGGCCATCTGGGAGACACTCACCACATCCTTAGCAGATGAAACCAGCTTCCTCCTTGCCATGTGGCATCCCTTGGAGGTGATGATTCTAATTTTAGCACTGAGTTCCATACAGTTGACCTCTCAACTGTGTTTCTTCAGAGTTGAAGCCAAGTTGTTTATCAGATTGGTCAGAGAGAATCAGGAAACATGCAACTGAAAAATCTGATAGATAAAGGGTGAAAAGGGGTAAAAACCTGATAGAAAATGGGCAACAACAGTGGGGAGTATGAACTTATAAAAGCAAGGGAGCAAATCAAAGGAACATAAAAGAGCACCTCTTCCGTCACCCTGTAAAGTAGATATTACCATTCTGTTTCCCAAAGGAAGAAATTAAGTCCAAATAAAGTTCAGTTTTGCTCCCACAAATCACTAGGTAATGAGAGCTGAGTCATGATTTGAACCCATCAAAAAATATCTGGAAAAAATAAGCATAAATATTTAAAAGTGGTTGTCTGTGGGTGGTGGGATTACGGGTGAGTTTAATTTTCTTCTTTATATTTCTGTTTTCTTCCAAATTTTTTTTCTTTGGGCAGTTGTTACTTGTATAATGAGAGTTATTAAAAGTTAAAGTCATTGAAACTATGTCAGGGCCCAGGCTAAGAACAGGGAGTAGAAATTAAAGCAGTAAGGAGAGTTACCTTTAGGACCCAGGGAATCAGCCTGAGACTATTGTTTCTGAGACTGAGAAAACTAAGCAACTAAACTGGGGGTGCACTTCAGAGTGAGGTGGGGGAAGAAGGAAGGAACCAGGCCAGGCCAGAACTCTGGCTCCTCGGTGTCCAGGGACACTCAACCTGAAGGGGGCCTGGAAAGAAAACACTGACTTAATAGTTGGACACAAAGATAAGGACTTGATCTGGTAACAACCTAAACTCTGAGGCTGGACAGAATCCAAAATGGAAGGGCCTCAAAAGGGGGCTCATACACCTCCCTGGGCAGGACTCTAGACCTACACTTTGCACCTGTGTGTTTTTAACCTTTATAATAGAGCCTCATGCCCATTGTAATTTGTGTTGCAAGAGTATGGGGTGAGAAAGAAAACAGAGGTATAGATAGGACAGTGTTCCAAGCCAATGAGGCGAAAGCAGAGATGGCTGAAGCCCCTCACTCTGTCACAGTCCTTTTGAGAGGAGGGCAGTCGTGGGGTCAGAGCAGTGTGAATTAGGAGATAGAGCTGAGGATGAAATCTGCAGGAGAGAGAAGGTCCAGGTTCCTACATCTTCTTCCTCAAAGGAGCAAGAGGACCTGGGGTGAAATGAGATTCAAACTTATCCTCAACGTGGTCTCTGCTCTTGAAACATTTGCAAACTCCAAGCAGTTGTTATGCAAAGAAAACTTTATTTGTAGAAATACATGCTGGCCGTGTAGGATTCCTGGCTGGAAGATACACAATTATGGGACTGGGGAGTCTACTGGGGATGGTCAGTAATTGTAAGGTAGATGTGCAATTCCACATCAAAACTTATTACACGACCCATCCTAAGTAGTCATTGGTTCAATTTCAAATATCTCACAGAGTATCAGCAATGAGTAAATATGTCTTTAGTTGAATACAAATGAATAACCTCCCTAGCCACTCTTCTAGAATTTACAAGGTTTTTTTTTTACTGTATAAAAATACATCACCTGCTCTAGTCAGGTTATAAATACAATCTGTGAATTTTTTTAAAGTCTCATGTCCAAGTACAAAAATAAATACATTAAATAGCAAAAAATAAATAAACATATGAACTAATAAATATATCCAGTAGTAGAAAGATATTACAAAAATCTTATACAAGTATGGTCTCAATTAAGATTGGGGATGCATAAAGACAATCACGAAAGGAAACAAGTAATGCATAAATAAGATACACTGTGACCAGCACTAGACTAGTGCAGTAAAGAGATGGTGGTTTGGGGTCATGCCTCTGCAGGTATTGAGGACTGGAGCTCTTGATCTCAAATACTCTTAGCAGCATCATCACTTTCCTCCTATTCTGTCTCCTCCATCCATTGCAGAAGAATGTCTAGTTCCCCCAAAGCCTTCACAACTGCTGCCTGAGGTTCCAGCTGAAAGAGACACACACCCATGTGGTTAGCAACTCATGAGACAACATTTGCTCCAGGGTTAATTCTCTCTTTTATGGATAGGTCGCTGACAATTGTGAGCACAGCATTCTTTTCAAGATGAAGCACTTAAAGAAGTTATAGAATCTCAAGATATCACACAAGGAAGGGAAATCATTGAGTTCATCACCCTGGTCTTATGCACAGAAACTGAGGTGCAAGGGGGTAGCAGAAGCAAAACTGCTACCTAAGACTCTTGAATCACAGAGATCAAAGTAATCAAGCTATTTTCTTTAAGAAACGTATGTGTGTGTGTGTGTGTGCCTGTGTGTGTGTGTAGGGGTTGCCTATGGTGCACACATCAGTTGAACAGATATTGATTGTGCCAATCACCTGGCTGATGGTTAGGGATGAAAAGGTGAATGGCACAATCCCTATCCACAGTTGAGTGAGGAGACCGGCAAAAACAGGCAACTAAAATGTAGTGTAGTGAATAAAGGGATGAAATTCCCACAAGATGATGTGGAAGGCGTCTAACTCTGAGAGAAGGAGCCAGCACCTTCCTGAAAGTGATGCCCAGGCTGAGTCTTTAAAGGATGAGTGGGATTTAGTCAGTGAGGAGTGAACTCCAGGCCTTCCTGGCAGACATGAGAAGGTGTGAAGGTGAGAAATTGAATGATATGGGTGTGTGCGTGAAATTGTGAGTGTTTTCAAAGGTACGTACAAGTGTGTGAACATTGAAAAACTATTGCCTCTGGTTTGTGCAGCTAAAAGATCCAGATGTCATTGTAGTGACTTGATGGAATCATGGCCATTCCCTTTCCATTTCCAGAGCATCACCCAGCGAGGGTACTCTTCTAGAGCCTGGATGGGTGTCTCCTGGGTTAAAGCAAGGGCTTGTCCTCATGATTTCAGAGGGCCATGAACCTGAAGGCTACAGGATGTCTAACAGTGAATATCCATCCCACCCACCTATGATCTCAGTTCTTAAAACACACCCATCCCAGTCAATGCCAAAGTTGCACATACCTCTTCAAAGTGACTCAGAATCTGGCTGTATTTCTTCATTGCGTCCTCCCCACAATGGCATGTCATGTGGGCATGCTGAAAAGGACCCATAGAATAATAGATTATATTACGGATTCTGATTTTTTGCGCTTGCCATTGCCATGAAGCAGGTAGAAATTCTACTCTTTCACGCACAACCCTGAGGATACTTATTCCTATAGAAAAGCTGTTTCAGACCTCACATTTGGAATCATTAAGTTCATCACCAGCTAGGAGAGGAAGCCACCTTTTAGGCTCAAACATGAAACTCATCACTTCTTTTTTAGAAATGGGCAGGTAGTACTGAAGGCATTTGCCATCCCTGCATCCCATCTGGCCTCCCACAACCCCCAGCTGTAGTCTAGGAGCTCTATCCCAGAGCTCTTTGAGCACCCATAAGAAAAAAAAAAGAATTGAATTCCTAGGTCGTATTCAGACTATATTCTGAGGTCAAGCTCAATGGTCTACTAATTGACTGCCCAGACAGAGGATGCACTAATATACTGTAGGATACCTCACCTGCAGAAAAAGTATAATTTCAAAGATAACAGAGTTATCATTAATATCAAACAGTTAGCACCTTATAGTTCTTTAGACTTTGCAAAGTACTTTTTGCCTAGAGCATATATTCAAAAGTCAATAAAACTGAGTTCTTATTACCTAGTCACATGTCTCAACACAGATTATTTGAACTTTTGGACTCAGTTTCTCCATCCATTAAATGGAGGTAGGAAAGACAGTTTAGTTGCTAAGCCATTGAAGCTGTATGCTGAGATGTGTCCTGTCACCCAAGACCCACACTCACACAGAGCCGGAGGTCCTTCTTGATGGAAAGAAAGGAATTGGCGAGGCTGCTGATCTTCCGGAGAGTATAATCGTCAGGGGTCTGGTAGTTTTTAAATACTCTGTCCAGATAGAGTCTTAGCAAATGGCGCAGGAGGCAGCACCGATTCGCAGGCTGCAAAAAAACACAGGTATATTGGTGAGGGGAAAGGGGAGAGCAGAGACAAGACCGCGGTGATGGAGATGCTTCCATCCCACCTCTCCTCCCAGAGTTTGTCTGGGCCAAGCATATACCTTTGTGTCTTGCAAAGACTCAGTCCTCCTTAAGATTCTGATGTCAATGTTTCCATCTTTGGCTTGCTAAACAGAGGAAGACAAAACAAGCAAGGATGAGTCAGTGACTGCTGCCAGGGTCTTCAATATCAAGACTTCTCATCTACTCCCTGCCAAGAACTAGTGGGAGGTGTCCTTTCTCAAAACATTTTACATATTTGAGCTACAGTTATTTCTTGGGAATACATCCCCTGGGCAAGCAGTCCCCAGCCTGCCTCTTTTCATGATTACACTGCCAGGACTGCCAGGAAAGAGAAACGGACAAGGAAGGAAGAGAAGAGGCTTCCAGGAGAGGTAGATACCTGCTTACGTACCACACTGCCCCGTATCTCAGAAAATCCATTTCGTATCTCCTGAAGGTTTGTGGCTATCACACAGCTTCCCAAATTGAGTGTCTTCAGTCCAGTGGAAGGAGTCCATAGGAGACAAAACACAGCAGAGAGAAGGCTGAAGGCAAGACTAGAGGCTTTCATCTTACGCCTGAAATCTGGAGACCACAGGAGCTAGGAATTCAAAGAAGAGAGCGTGACTTACTGATTTCCCTCTCCTCCAAGTGTCCACGGGGTGGGGGGTGGGGGGACGGGGGAACAGAACAGCCTTATCTGGCCTCAGACAGTGTGGCCTATCCACGTAACTTACTAAGAAAAACTGCCGAGCCTCCCGTGAAGAGAAGCTTTCAGGTCTGAGTTCAGAGTCTGAGTGCGAGTTGGTGCCACAGGTCGTGGCTCCTTTATTCTGTCCCCATCCTGGCTGCGCCGTTAGTGCCCAGCAGGTAAGGCCTGGAATGGCAGGCACTTGCAGTGACTAGATAGAGGATGACATTTCAGGGGAAGTGACGCATATAGCCTCCCCTTCCAGAAAGCCAACGTAGCTCACCCTTCTGGTCCCCTCAGACCCACAGAGGAACTGGGGAGAAACGGAATCTCACAGAAGCTGTGGCTGAGCCATCGAAAACACCTGGGGGGAAATTGTCTGGATTTTATGACCACCCACAGGGCAAAGAAACTGAGCTCTGTTTGGCATTTGTCTGAGATCAGATAGGTTATTTGAGGGTAACAGATTCGCTTAAGCCCCAGAGGCAAATAGAAAGTCAATGATTTCATAGCAAGCCTACTGCCAGGGAAAGGCAAGACATGATGGGCAATCAGCCCGATTCCACCTAACACTCAAGTGTCTGGGACTCCACAGCGCCCTCTGCAGGAGGACAGTAGTCAGGCACTCCTGGGTGGTTTCGAGGGTACTCCCTTTCCTGGCCCTGCAACTCAGGTCCTAGACCAAGCAAATGGTTCCAAAAGTCAGAGAAGAAAGGCAATGACGGAACTCACTTATTCTTGGATGAGGCTCCTCAGTAAGAGAGCAGGTTAGGGTGTTTGCTGAGTTTTAAGATAAAATGATAATGGGGTGAGGTTAGGGTAAAACAATTGAGGCACTCATTTTGGGTGCAAAATTTAAGGGAGCACTAAAAAACCTCAGTCATCAAGATAAAAATATTTTAATGCAATATCAAAGTGAATCAAAAAGTTTATGATGAACAAAATATCAAAATTTTAAAAAAAACAAAATTCGACAGTGCCATGCTGAGCCATATTGAAGCAAAAGGAAAAATATGTACTGCTATTCACATGTTTTCATGTTTCATTCTTAATGATTAACTTTGTTTCTCAAAAGCATATGATGAAAATATTATTGATGAATTTCCTTCCCTTAAAACCAGGACAGTAAAATTATAACAAATTTTGTTTGGGGCATAAATAAAATATTTAAACTTAAAGTCATGAATTGTAATAAACCTACTTTTTAATTTTTCAATTTTCTCAACTAGTTTAATATTTTTGAAAGAAATAACATACATAAAATTTATAAAGACATATATATATACACACACACCACATATATATATATATATATATATATATATATATATATGCACACATCCATATATATATGGCTGGCTCCATAGCTTGGCACAGCACTGATAATCATTATCACTTACTGAATTTTTCCTATATGCCAGGCAATATGCTAGACATTTTTTACATTTGTGACCACTCGAGATACTGTCAAATGTAGGAAAAGGAAAAAAGCAAACCAAACCCAAAAGAATCAAAGAGGATTCTGGGTTCAGAGACAAGAGAACTGAGTCCAAATAAATCCTTGCTTTACTAGTTTCCATTGATGTGGGTCATTCCAGTTTACCCAGGACTGAGGTTGGGGGGCAGGGGATGGTTCCTGAGATACAAAAATTTCAGTTTTAAAACTGGAAAAACCACAGGTAAACTGCAATGATTTGGCCACCCTACCTCTATGTGACCTTGGACAAGTCAACTCACCTCTGAGTTTCATTTTCTTAACCCCAAAATGGTGATAATTAAACTTAACCCAGAAATTGTTTTGATTTTAAATTGATTATTTAAATACAATAATCTATGATTTATACACTTAGCACAGAGCAAGTGATCAATTCATTTTAAGTAGAGATTGATGTTAGTTGTCCTGAACTAACAATGTGATGAGCATTTAATGAGCACCCGCTGTCTTGAATGTTGTGCTAGGTACTGAAGTACAAAGATAAAAGATAAACATGATGATTATTTGTCCTCAAAGAGATTTTGTCCTCATGGAAAAGAGTCCTTTAGATGTGACCTTGAACATACCTGGGTAAATGATTAGGAGAAGTAGGTGATCCTCAGAACAATGTGAGCAGTGTCAGTAGAGGGTAAGGTCTCTTACCTGAGCTCAGGAAGGGCTGCTGCTTCTGGTCTCCTAGGAGCCTGTTTCAAGTTGAAAGGCTTCAAGTTATTTATATCTGTATGTACATGTCACATGAAGGAAGTGAGCTCAGGCAGGTGAGGGCTGGAACTACCTTGGAATTTCTCTGGTGGCGTTGTTCTTCCTCAAGCGCTACAGCAGTTTAATTGCAGGACGGATTACCCCAACACCTTCCTCCTGGAAGAAGCACTGCCTGAGGGGATTACTGGTTGTAGCTGTGGATAAAGGATGTACCTCCTCTGGCTCCACCTTCGTGCTTGGTAAAATGATAGGATAGAGAAGATCTGAGTTACTGAACTGGAAGAGAATTCCGGGGGATTCTCCTGCTCTCTCCTCTAAACCCAATTCCCCTTAACCAAGTTTTTCCGCAACTCCAGACACTGTGGGCTCATTCCTGCTGTTTTTCCTCAGCCCTTGCTATCCCCACCATTGCTCTCCAACATGGCCACCCTTCCCTCTAGTCATCATTAAAGACAAAACCCAAATCCTTTATTCCTGAACAACTCTGGGCTATACCAATCCCTCCCTTCTCTGACTTCCAACAGCAGATTTTTCTTTGGCAGTGAAAGCATCTAATGTTGTCCTCTGTTTCATGGAACTTAGTCTTTTCTCACTAATGACACTGGAAAATTTTTTTAGGCTGGGACTAGTCTATCATGTAGGACCATGCTCCCGGACAAAATTAAATTCAAAGAACCTTGGATGAATTACAGACAACGCTTTGGAAATCATAAAGATGGTAGAGACTATCATATGTTCTTTATCAACTTATTAAAAATTAAATATCTAAAATTCTGAAGTCTTATATTTGAGTCCAAAGACTCCACATTACAGGATGACTTTGGCATATGATTGTGTCGTTCTGGATCTCATTTACAAATCTGTAAAATGAGAGAAACAGACTAAACAGTGTGTAAGGTCTTTTCCTGTTCTGACGTTCAATGACTCTTTGTGTTTCTACCTTTTGGATCAGAATGTTCTTTTCAACGTCTTTTGATACCTTCTTAAAGTTTCCTGAAAATAAAGACCATGCCTTTTTATTGTAATGCTTGATAAATGTTGAAAATACGTACAAATATCTAATCTAAATATCTCTTAAACTATTTAAGCTCATGCCTATTTTTCCATCATTGGTGCCAAGTCAACCATTTCTCATGATCATACATAAGTGTGATTAAAGCAAAATCGGGAGATGTGATCTGATGAGAATAGTTGAAATCAAGATTTTCAGTGAATCTAGGCTTGTATAAGCCAGTCATGTCAGTCAATTCCTTTTCATTAACCAAGAAGAACCCAATTGCATTGTTTTAAGTTACCTGTAATGATTAATTAAACTTAGTATTCACACACAATCCCAATTCTATTTTTTTTTTTTTTTTGAAACGGGTCTCACTCTGTCACCCAGGCTGGAGTGCAGTGGCGCGATCTCGGCTCACGGCGAGCTCCACCTCCCAGGTTCACGCCATTCTCCTCCCTCAGCCTCCCGAGTAGCTGGGACTACAGGTGCCCGCCACCCCACCTGGCTAACTTTTTTTGTATTTTTAATAGAGATGGGGTTTCACCGTGTTAGCCAGGATAGTCTCAATCTCCTGACCTCATGATCCGCCTATCTTGGCCTCCCAATTCTATTTTAATAATCAAGTCTCCCCTTTTCCTATCTCAAAATACTTTATCCTTTTTTTTTTTTTTTTTTGAGTTGTTTTTAAGACGGGGTCCCTCTCTGTCTCCCAGGCTGGAGCGCAGTGGCACAATCACAGCTCACTGCAATTTCCTGGGCTCAAGTGGTCCCCCTATCTCAGCCTCCCGAGTAGTTGGGACTATGGTGCATGCCACCACATTTGGCTAATTTTTTTGTATATTTTGTAGTGATGGGGGTTTCACCATGTTGCTCAGGCTGGTCTCAAACTCTTGGGCTCAAGCAATACACCCTCCTCAGCCTCCCAAATTGTTGGGATTACAGGTATGATCCCACACCCAGTTCAAAATACTTTATTCTTTTAAAATTCACTGACCACATTCCACATCACATTCTGTACAGATACCAACTTACCTCATCTCCTCTGCAAAACTTCCCCTGCCCCACCCCAATCTGTCTCTTCATCCCCATTTCCCAAGGCGGAATGGATTCCTCCCACCTTTTCACCTTAACTTTACCTTGTATATTGCTTTTTGTATTTATCACAGTCAATTACAGTTTTTTAGTTGTATGTCTCTATCTCTCACAAACCTGAGAGCTCCTTGTTCATCTTCTTGGTCCCAACACCCAAAGGCTCCTAGTAGCTTCTCAGTGAACATTTGATGACTATGGGATGAATATATTGATTTGTCACTGTTCCTTCTTTCTGCTTTGTTCTAAAGCATGAGCTCTATGATTTAACTTATGAGGGGACCCTGGGGCTCCCCTGACACACATCTTCTCCAATAAGTCCTGAAGGGCCCACAGATTTTTTCAATTAAGGAATTCTACCTCAATGGCAAGAATTTCCTTATCTAATGATAGACTATTCCTCTTGGACTGTTAGAGCAAGAAGTGATTTTTAAGTACAAGTCTAATTCCTTCATTGTATACATGGGGAAACCATAGTTCAGAGAGGTGAAGTAACTTGCCCAAGGTCATTCACCTGGTAAAAGGCAGACCCCAAAGTTGTATTCAGTAAGTGTTCATTCCACTACATGACACTCTTAACGCATGAGAAACTCCTATAGTAAATAGCTTTTCTTAAAAATGAGACTGAGAAGGAAGGCTTTCCCATCTCGTAATTCTGGTAGAAGAAATGAGTCTTCAGTGGAAACAATGTAGAGGGTATTAGCACTGAAGATCACATGGGACTGAGAGCCAGGAGACACAATCCTAATATTCACTTTCTCACCAACTTTCAGGGTGAACTTGGGTGACCCAAGTCTAGTTTTTACACCTTTCAGGCATTCAGAGTTTCATTAATAAAATGGAGATAACACCTACATCGTCTATCTGGCTCACCCAGGAGTTATATATATATATACATATTTATATAAACCTATAAACACATAAGATCATTTTTATCATCCTTGTGTCTGATAGATCTTAAAAGCCATTCTTTCAATAAATATTTATTAAATGCCTACTATGTGCAAGACACTGTGCTGAATGCTGTGAGGATTACAGAGATGCCCCGGGCAGGTCTCTGGCCACTACCTGCCTACAGCCTTGTTGGAGGATAAGAGGTACTTTTGCAGAACCAAGATCAATACTGCTGAGCGCACAGAAAGTTAAGTGCCAAGGGGCACAGAGGAGGGCACTATCACATAGGAGAGCTTGAGATAAGCCTTGAAAGGTAGGCAGAATTTAAATGAGCAGAGATGCCTGGGAGGGATAGAGAGGAGGGCGAAGTTGAACAAAGGACACTCAAAACAGAAATGAGAGGACAGAAAAACCCACAAGGCACTTGAGGACTGGCAAATAGATTTGTTTGGCTGGAGCTCGGTTTCGTGAGGAGAAGCCGTGGAGAATCAAATTGGAAATATGGCTGTAATATCAATGACCAAGAATACCATACCAAAGAATATGAATTTGAGCTGGGAGTCTAGAAACTGAAGTTCTAGCTCTAGCTTTACCTTCACCTCATTGTGTGGTCTTGGTAAAATAACTTCCTTTCCTTATCTGTAAATTCTGGGAAAATAAATGAAATGGTTTATTAAGCCCCTTTCTACTTGGCTTTCTTAATTCTGTAATTCTTGACTTTTCTCCCTTAAGGCCATAGGGCCACTGAAGACTCTTATAGTGGGGGAGAGATGTGGGAATAGCTGCGCATGAACCATGAGGTCTTCAAGGGCAGCAAGTGCTTGGCACCTTGCTAGTGCTCCAGTGGAACAGATGGGGGATGCAACTGTGTTAGAGAAGCCAGGGGTACATTTCATGGGCACGTCAAGCCAGCTTGAGAAAGTGAGGTTCCAAACCCAGGAGTCAGGCTATAATCGGTGCCAGTGGCATTGTAAAGGTAAGCCGGGCAGAAGGAAGAGAAGGAAAATCCCTTCCTAGGAAACAAACTCAGCTTCCTAACCAAGCCATTTTTGGGCAGAAAACAATTTTCTAGACAGCAAGAAGAAAATCCAGCCACTCCTTTTTTTCCAAAGCAAGACCTGAGTTTGCAGTGCAGGGTTTTCCCTGTCTAGGACGTCACAGTTGCTGACAGCTGAGCTCCCTGCCCAGTTGCATCACTTTGCAGGGAAGTACATGGGCCTTCGGTTCTGCTGGAGGAAAAACCTCAATTCAAAAGGTGGGCAGATGAAGGCCCTTGCCACTTCCAGGCTGGTAGTGCTGGGAGCTTTGCCCCACTTGCAGTTCCAGCTGCCTTCCTGGGAGACAGCAGGGTGGGATAGGCGGGGTAGCTGACTATCAGAAGCGTACATTTTCGGTTCCTTGTCCTCAAAGCTGCCAGCATGAGTGACATCATTTCCCTTTCCTGCGTTTTTTCATCATGCTCTGTTTAACCAGCTCAACTTGTTTCCAGGCTTTCTCCTGAGACTTCTTCTGACATAGCTGGATCCCCAAAGTTGGTTAATTCCTCCTGCCCCCTGCCTGCGGAGCAAGAGACACTGGGCATTTATTTCCTCCTCTGGAATTGGAGTTGGGAACAAAAATCCAGACAAGGACTTGACTTAACAGTTTCTTCACCTGAGAGAGTAGGGATGTACCAGTTCTTTCCCTTTTATTTTATTTTATTAATTTATTTTTTGAGACTGAGTCTCACCCTGTCACCCAGGCTGGAGTGCAGTGGCATGATCTCTGCTCACTGCAACCTCCGCCTCCTGGGTTTAAGCAATTCTCATGACTCAGCCTCCCAAGTAGCTGGGATTACAGGTGCATGCCACCATGCCTGGCTAATTTTTGTGTTTTTAGTAGAGACAAGGTTTGACCATGTTGCCCAGGCTGGTCTCAAACTCCTAGGCTCAAGTGATCCACCTGCCTCAGCCTCACAAAGTCCTGGGATTACAGGCGTGAGCCACCACACCCAGCCCGTTCTTTTCCTTTTAATTTCACAAACAAGCACAGAGAGTCTCCCATGTGTGACCACTGAGCTGGATTGACCCAAGGGCTACCAAAGTGGAAAAGATGTGGTCTCTTGGGATCCCCCTCCATGGGACCTCATAGCATCATGAAGGCAACAGACCCTCTAATGCAGGAGTTCTTAACTTGGGAGAAGGTAGATGGGAAGACACTATGTCTTTTCTTCTTGCTAACCGATAATTGAAATTCAGCATTTTCTTCAATTATAAGGATAGGCAACAAATACAAACCACAATAGTATTAGCAGTACCAATGACTTTGCCATTGATGGAAATCACAAATATTTTTGTATCACATTACAGTGGTTTCAAGTATCTCAAAATATCACTTATATTCATTACTACTTAGAAATGTCAGCAGTTTGTAGGCCTACTGCTAGATCATGAATTAATGCATTAATAAAGAAGCACATATATATTACCTATTTGTCATTTCCACATTTTGACAGCTATATTTTACTACTACTGGTTTCCTTTATAACCCTATTGCTTTTACTTTATGCATTTAGAAATATTATTCTGAATTCATAAGCTTCACTGGCATGCCAAAGGGATCCATGGCACACAAAATGTTAAGAGGCCTTGCTGTAATACCTGTGGGCATGGTGACCACAACTCCCCAGTTGTGACACACAGTCTGAGAAAAATGAGGAGACATAAAAGGGGGTGATGCAAAGGATTTTTGTTATCAGGACATTCCTAAAAAATTCAGAGTCTGTGTTCATAATAGGTATTTGGGTGAGGAGAGGAGAAAGGCACTGAGATTCCTTCTGAGGGACAAGGAGGGTATCTGAGATTTCTTAGAGAAAGTCTGGTTTGAGCAAGGGTTAGTATGTCACAAACCCATTGACAGACTAATGGGTTTGTGAGCTTTGAGGATGGAGAATGTGGCAGGGTCAGAAGAACCCTTACCCCTTCCAGTAAGGAAAAGTGGAACAAAATTCCTGAGGCCGGAGAGCAGTTCTACCTCCCATACCTGAGGTATGGTGACCTGTGGATGTTGGGCGGGATTCAGGAGCGGGTATTTCCCCTTCCTAGGAAACAAACTCAGCTTCCTAACCAAGCCATTTTTGGGCAGAAAACAATTTTCATTGCAGAATTGCAATGAACTGTGGGCAAGAACTTGAGAAACTACACTCTGAGACGTTCTAAGAATCAGTGACTGTTTTCCTTTGGTAACCCACTCAGAATCTAGACCAACTTCATACATCATAATAGGTCAACTGACTTGCTTACTGATGTGTTTCCCTAATTTCAAATTCAAAGCACCTTTTTTTTTAGAGAGACATATAGAGACAGGGTCTTGCTTTGTCATCCAGGCTGGAGTGCAGTGGTATAGTCATAGCTCAAACTCCTGGGTTTAAGCAACCCTCACATCTTAGCCTCCTTAGTAGCTAGGACTACAGGCATTCACCACCATGCCTGGCTAATTTTTTATTTTTGTAGCTGTTGTGTCTCGCTATGTTGCCCAGGCTGGTCTCAAACTCTAGCCTTCAAAGTACTTTTTCGTTCACTGGTTTCCTGCAGAGAGACTGAGCTTTCTACTATTCAACCACTTTCACATTAGACACCATTTCTAGCCACCTAGTGGTACCAGAAGGACCCTGCCTGCATTCTGCCTCAGGGGTATCTCATCTAGACTTACACCTTGCTCTTCTTGAGTGAGGTGTGAAGGACATTTTAGAGCCATTGAGGAGGTGAGGAAGAAGAGGTGAAGTCTTGAGTTCTTTCTCCCCACTCATAGGGCGGCTGGTCTGAAAAAGCTGAGGACCTCTGGCCCAAGTGAGAAGGTGCTGCTTCTGCCACTACTGACCTTGTCGGAACAGATGATGCCCTCTAGCCTGCAGGCTTGGGACTGCACCACTCCTAGGTGAGAAGGGCCCCAGTTAGCAAGACACCCAGAGCCCTGGCCAGCCAAGGAGTTGAGTGGAGACACTAATCTTCAGGCTTCAGGATGTGGAGTTAAGGACCATAGGACAATAATCAGGGGTAAAAGAGAAATGAAAGGCAAGAAGGACAGACAGAAAACTGACTCCTTTGCCATGGAGCTAGAAACCAAGGACATGGAACAGAGGTAGAGGATCCAAGTGGAGGATAAAAAGAAGGCTGAGAAGTTCCGAAACCAATGACAAAGCCACAGGCTTCGTTTAAGTGGGCTCCGCCTTTGCTTCATGCGTGCATTCATTCATTCAATGAACATTTATATACTGAGTGCAGCCGTTTACAAAGTAGCTGTACCCTCAGAAGCTCAGAATCTGGAGACAGGAAATGGATTCTGAGATATCTCAGACTTGTCAAGAACTGGAAAACCATTCTGGGTCCCAAGGAACACAACTAGGAGTGGAGGTAGAGAGGAAGGAGCAAGAGGAAGACTGCTTTCTGCCCTGGGGGAAGCGCTGCAGTTCTTGGGAATTTAAGCCTGTGCTAGGGGTAGAGTTAAGATGCACTAGAAGGTGACCACAGGCTCTTTCTTGTTTGTTTGTAGCACTTACTGTGTGCCAGGCACTATGGACTTCATGAATTACTAGTTCCTTTAATTCTCATGCAACCCCATGAAGTATGTGTGCTTATTCTCTTCATTTTCCAAATAAGGATATTGAGGCACAGAGTGCTCTTACAGTGTTAGGGAAGTGATCAGCAGAGGCATCCAGACCGGAGTGTGCTGAGTCATACTTATCTCCTGATATGAAAGCTAGATTCTGAACCCACTCCCACTCCCACGATGGTCCTTCTATGGGACCTGGTGCTGGATCCAGCCTCATTTACAGCACTTGAATTTTCACTGAAGGTGGTTCTGTGGCAGAGCTCTCAAACTGAACTAATTGAATGTCTTTCAGTAACAGAATGCGAAGTATACAGACGTCTCTAGAATGCTCTAGAGCAGGGGTCCCCAAATCCCAGGACATGGACCAGTACCAGTTGGTGGCCTGTTAGGAACCAGGCCACAGTAGGAGGTGGGCTGCAGGCCAGCGAGCATTACTGCCTGAGCTCTCCCTCCTGTCAGGTCAACGGTGGTATTAGATTCTCATAGGATGTGAACCCCAGTGAACTACGCAGGTGAGGGATCTAGCTTGCACTCCTTATGAGAATCTAACTAATGCCTGATGATCTGAGGTGGAACAATTTCATCCCAAAACCATCCGCCCTCCCCACCCTTGACCTGGTGGAAAAATCGTCTTCCACAAAACCAGTTGCTGGTGCCAAAAAGGTTGGAGACTGCTGCTCTAGAGAATGCTCTATCTCGGGCCGAGTTCTGTGGCTCACACCTGTAGTCCTAGCACTCTGAGGGGCCAAGGCAGGCAGATCATCTGAGGTCAGAAGGAGTTCGAGACCAGCCTGGCCAACACGGTGAAACCCCGTCTCTACTAAAAAAATACAAAAATTAGCCAGGTGTGGTGGTGCACACCTGTAATCTCAGCTACTCGGGAGGCTGAGCCAGGAGAATCGCTTGAACCTGGGAGGTGGAGCTTGCAGTGAGCCAAGATCACACCACTGCACTCCAGCCTGCTCCATAGAGTGAGACTCCATTTCAAAAAAAAAAAAACACTCTATCTCTGGAATGCCTTGTCTCACCTGCTACTTAAGAAACAAAAACAAACAAAAAAAAACAATGTAACTTGAGCTCATAGCAACTTTTTAAGAATTTATCCTCTCCCAAAGTTCTTGGCCAAATGTGATATGCTGACTCCTGCTGTGGACGTACATCCAGAAATAATTGTTTTGCCCTGCCAACCACAGTCCGGCATTGCTCATGGCTGCATGGGGAGTATTGAGTGCATCTTATGAGCCAACGGTTGTTCTAGGCATGACAATCAGTGCTGAACAAAGCAGGGGTATGAATAGCATCAAGGGAAGAGTCCTACGCTGATGAGTACTGTGACAGAGGAAGAACAGAGCACTGGACTAGCCTGCAGGAGGGGTACCTGAGTAGCAGGGAGAACCAGGAAGGCTACCTGGAGCCCGGCTGGCCATGCAGAAACTACAAGAGCCATTGCCAGGACACATCAGAGAGCCATCTGGAAATGCAGACCTAGAGGAAAGTGCAGCTGCTCTGGGCCGGAGTCTCTTGCCTTCATACTTGCTAGTTATAAATAAATAAATAAATAAATAAATAAATAAATAAATAAATGTACAAGTAAAACTCTCCTAAAACAACACTGTTACATGGGAAATAAAATTGGAAAGTTGAGAATCATTAAATAGGACAATCAACATTTATTAAAATTTTTAATTTTTGTGAGTACACAGCAGGTGTATATATTTATGGGGCACATGAGATGCCTTGATACAGGCATACAATGTGTGACAACCACATCATAAAAAATGGGGCATCTGTCCCCTCAAGCACTTATCTCCCATGTTGCAAACAGTCCAGTTATACTCTTCTAGTTATTCTAAAATGTACAAACGAATTACTATTGACTATAGTCACCTTGTTGGGTCATCAAACACCAGGTCCCATTCATTCTATTTTTTTTTTACCCATTAACCATCCCCCCTTCCCCCCAAACCCCCTACTACTCTTCTCAGCCTCTGGTAACCATCCTTCTACTCTCTATCTCCATGGGTTCAATTGTTTTGATTTTTTTAGTCACACAAATAAGTGAGAACATGTGATATTTGTCTTTCTGTGCCTGGCTTATTTCACTTAACATAATGACCTCCAGTTGCATTCATGTTGTTGCAAATGACTGAACCTCATTCTTTTTTATGGCTGAATAGTACTCCACTGTGTTTATGTACCACATTTTCTTTATCCATTCATCTGTTTACAGACACGTAGGTTATTTTCCAGATCTTGGCTATTGTGAACAGAGCTACAGCAAACATGGGAGTGCAGACATCTCTTCAATATAATGTTTCCATTCCTTTGAGTACATACCCAGCAGTGGGATTGCTGGATTGTATGGTAGCTCTATTTTTAGTTTTGTGAGGAACCTCCAAACTGTTCTCCTTAGTGGTTGTACTAACTTACATTCCCACTAACAGTGTACGAGGGTTTACTTTTCTCCATATCTTTGCCAGCATTTATTATTGCCTGTCTTTTGGATATAAGGCATTTTAACTGGAGCAACATGATATCTCATTGTAGTTTTGATTTGCATTTCTCTGATGATCAGTGACGTTGAGCACCTTTTCATATGCTTGTTTGCCATTTGTATGCCTTCTTTAGAGAAATGTCTATTCAAATCTTATGCCCATGTTTTGATTAGGTTATTAGATGTTTTCCTAGAGAATTATTTGAGCTTCTTATATATTCTGGTTATTAATCCCTCATCATACGGGTAGCTTTAAAATATTTTCTCTCATTCTGTTGACTGCCTTTTCACTTTGTTGATTGTATTCTTTGCTGTGCAGAAGAACTTGATGTGATCCCATTCATCTATGTTTGCTTTGGTTACCTGGGCTTGTGAAATATTGCTCAAGAAATTTTTGCCTGGGCCAATGTCGTGGAGAGTTTCCCTAATGTTTTCTTGTAGTAGTTTCATGGTTTGGGGTCTTAGATTTAAGTCTTTAATCCATTTTGATTTCAATTTTGTATATGGTGAAAGATAGGGGTCTCATTTCATTCTTCTGCATATGGATATCCAGTTTTCCAAGCACCATTTATTGAAGAGACTGTCTGTCTTTTTCCCAGTGTCTGTTCTTGGCACCTTTGTCAAAAATGAGTTCACTGTAAGTGTGTAGATTTGTTTCTGAGTTCTCTATTCTGTTCCATTGGTGTATATGTCTGTTTTTATGCCAGTACCATGCTGTTTTGGTTACTACAGCTCTGAAATATAATTTAAAGTCAGATAATATGATTCCTCCAGTTTTGTTCTTTTTGGTTAAGATAGCTTTGACTATTCAGGGTCTTTTGTGGTTCCATATAAATTTTAGGATAGTTTTTCTATTTCTATGAAGAATGTCTGTATTTTGATAGGGATTCCATTGAATCTGTAGATTGCTTTGGGTAGTATGGACATTTTAACAATATTGGTTCTTCCAATCCATGAACATGGAATATCTTTCCATTTTTTGGTGTCCTCATCAATTCCTTTTATCAATGTTTTATCATCGTCATTATAAAGATCTTTCAACTCTTTTGTTAATCCCTAGGTATTTAATTTTATTTGTGCTAGTGTAAATGAGATTACTTTCTTGATGTATTTTTCAGATTGTTCACTACTGGCATAGAGAAATGCTACTGATTTTTGTATGTTAATTTTGTATCCTGCCACTTTACTGAATGTGTTTATCAGTTCTAATAGCTTTGGTTGAGTCTTTAGGTTTTTCCAAATATAAGATTATGTCATGTGTAAACAAGAATAATTTGACTTTTTGTTTTCCAATTTGGATGCCCTTTATTTCTTTCTTTTGCCTGATTGCTCTAGCTAGCACTTCAAGTACTACATTTAATAACAGTGGTGAAAGTGGACATCCTCGTGGTGTTCCAGATCTTAGGGGAAAGGCTTTCAGTTTTTCCTCATTCAGTATGATACTCACTGTATGTCCTATATGGCTTTTATTATGTTGAAGTATGTTCCTTCTATATCCAGTTTTTTGGGGATTTTTATGAAGGGATGTTAAATTTTACCAAATGCTTTTTCAGCATCAATTGAAATAATCACATGGTTTTTATCCTTCATTCTGTTGATATGATGTATCACATGGATTCATTTGCATATGTTGAAACCTCCTGGCATACCAAGGATAAACCCCACTTGGTCATGATGAATGATCTTAATGTATTGTGAAATTTGGTTTGCCAGTATTTTGCTGAGGATTTTTGCATCAATAGTTATCAGAGATATTGGCCTGTAGTTTTCTTTTTTTGAGGGGTCTTTGCCTGGTTTTGCCTTTAGTGGTTCATAGTAACCACTAATGATCCTTTGAATTTCTGTGGTTCAGGAGCATATTGTTTAATTTCCACATATCTGTATAATTTCCAAAATTCCTCTTGCTATTGGTTTCTAGTTTTATTCCATTGTGGTCAGAGAAGATGCTTGATATTTCCTTTTTTTTTTAATGTTTTGACTTGTTTTGTGACCTAACATATGGTCTGTCCTTGAGAATGAGCCAATGATAATACTGGCCTCGTAGAATGAGTTTGGAAATATTCCCTCTTCCTCTATTTTTCAGAATAGTTTGAGTAGGATTGGTACTAATTCTTCTTTAAATGCTTGTAGAATTCAGCAGTGAAGTCATCAGGTCCTGGGCTTTTTTTTTTTCCCACTGGGAGACTTTTTATTACAGCTTTAATCTTGTTACTTGTTATTGGTCTGTTCAGGTTTTGGATTTCTTCAAAAGCTTGATAGGTTGTATGCGTCTTCAAGCTTGATAGGTTGTATGTGTCTAGGAATTTTTTCATTTTCTCATTTCTTCTAGATTTTCCAATTTGTTGGCATATAGTTGCTCATAGTAACCCACTAATGATCCTTTGAATTTCTGTGGTATCAGTTTTAATGTCTCCTTTTTCATCTCCAATTTCATTTATTTGAACCTTTTTTCCTAGTTAGTCTGGCTAAAGTTTTGTCCATTTTGTTTAACTTTTCAAAAAACCAACTTTTTGTTTCATTGATCTTTTGTATTGTTTTCTTCATTTCAATTTCATTTCTTTCTGCTCTGATTTTATTATTTCTTTTCTCTACTAATTTTGGATTAGGTTTGCTCTTACTTCTCAAGTTGTTTAAGATGTATTGTTAGGTTATTTTGTTGACATTTCTCTTCTTTTTTCATGTAGGCACTTATAGCTATAAACTTACATTTTAGTACTGCTTTTGCAGTATCCCATAGGTTTTGGCATCTTGTGTTTCTGTTATCATTTGCTTCAAGAAATTTTTCAATTTCCTTCTTCATTTACCTGCTGGTTATTCAGGAGCATATTGTTTAATTTCCATGTATTTGTATAATTTCCAAAATTCCTCTTGCTGTTCGTTTCTAGTTTTATTCCATTGTGGTCAGAGAAGATGCTTGGTATCTCAAATTTTTTAAAATGTTTTGACTTGTTTTGTGACCTAACATATTGTCTATCCTTGAGAATGAGCCATGTGCTGAGGAAAAGAATGTGTGTTCTGCAGCAGTTGGATGAAATGTTCTGTAAATATCTATTAGGTTCTTTTGGTCTATAGCGCAGATAAGTTTCTTTGTGGATTTTCTGTCTGGAAGATCTTTTCAGTGCTGAAAGTGGGCTGTTGAAGTCTCCAGCTTTTATTGTATCAGGGTCTATCTCTCTTTTGTTCTAATATTTGCTTCATATATCTGGGTGCTCCAATATCAAGTGCATATGTATTTAAAATTGTTATATCCTCTTGCTGAATTGACCCATTTTCATTATGTAGTGACCTTCTTTGTCTCTTCTTATAGCTTTTGTCTTGAAATCTATTTTGTCTGAATTAAATGTAGCCACTCCTGCTCTTTTTTGGTTTCCATTTGCGTGGAGTATGTTTTCCCATCCCTTTATTTTCACTCTGTATATCTTAATAGATGAAGTGTGTTTCTTGTAGGCAGTAGATCATTGGGTCTTTTTTAAAAAATCCATTCAGTCACTCTATGTCTTTTGATTGGAGCATTTAGTCTATTTACATTCAATGTTATTATTGATAAGTAAGGACTTACTCCTGCATTTTGTGATTTGTTTTCTGGCTGGTTTGTGACCTTCCCTTTCTTCTGTCTTTCCTTCCTGTCTTCCTTTTAGTGAAAGCGATTTTCTCTGGTGATATAATTTAGTTTCTTGCTTTTCATTTTTTTGTGTGTGTGTATCCATTGTATGTTTTTTGGTTTGAGGTTACCATGAGGCTTGCAAATACTATTTTATAGTCCATTAATTTAACTTAATAACAACTTAACACTGTTTGCATAAACAAGGAAACAAAAAGCAAGCAAAAAAAAAAAAACTAACAAAGACTCTATGCCTTAACTTTGCCCCTACACTTTTTAACTTTTTGTTTTTACTATTTATATCTTATTTTACTGTCTGTGTCTCGAAAACTTGTTCCACTCAAGTGGAAGTTATTATTTTTCATTGTTTAGTCTTTCTACTTAAGATAAAAGTAGTTTACACACCACAGTTACAGTGTCATAATATTCTGTATTTTTCTGTGCACTGACTATTACCAGTGAGTTTTGTACTTTCAAATGATTCCTTACTGCTCATTAATATCCTTTTATTTCTGATTACAGCACTCCCTTTAACATCTCTTGCAGGATAGGTCTGGTGTTGATGAAATCCCTCAGCTTTTGTTTGTCTTGGAAAGTCCTTATTTCTTTTTCATGTTTGAAGGCTATTTTCACCAGATCTGATATTCTACAGTAAAAGTTTTTTCCTTCAGCACTTTAAATAAGTCATGATGCCACGCTCTCTTGGCCTACAAGGTTTCCACTGAAAAGTCTGCTGCCAGATATATTGAAGCTACAGTGTACATTGTTTCTTTTTTCTTCCTGCTTTTAGGATCCTTTCTTTATCTTTGACTTTTGGGAGTTTGATTATTAAATGCCTTGAGGTAGTCTCCTTTGAGTTAAATTTGCTTGTGTTCTATAAACTTCTTGTACTTCAGTATTAATATCTTTCTCTGGGCTTGAAAAGTTCTCTGTTATTATTCCTTTCAATAAATTTTCTACCCCTACCTGTCTACTTCCTCTTTAAGGCCAATAACTCTTAGATTTGCCCTTTTGAAGTTATTTTCTAGATCCTGTAGGTATGCGTCATTGTTTTTTATTACTTTTTCTTTTGTCTCCTCTCGCTGTATATTTTCAAATAGCCTGTCTTCTGCTTGATGAATTCTACTATTAAAAAACTCTGATGTGGCCAGTCGCAGTGGCTCACGCCTATAATCCCAGCACTTTGGGAGGCCGAGGCGGGCAGATCACGAGGTCAGGAGATTGAGACCATCCTGGCTAACACAGTGAAACTCCATCTCTACTAAAAATACAAAAACAAAATTAGCCGGGCGTGGTGGCGGGTGTCTGTAGTCCCAGCTACTGGGGAGGCTGAGGTGGGAGAATGGCGTGAACCCAGGAGGCGGAGCTTGCAGTGAGTCGAGATCGGCCACTGCACTCCAGCCTGGTAACAGAGCAAGAGTCTGTCAAAAAAAAAAAAAAAAACTCTGATGTAATCTTCAGTATGCCAATTGTATTTTTCAGCTCCAGAATTTCTGCTTTATTTTTCTCATTATTTCAATCTCTTTGTTAAATTTATCTGATAGAATTCTGAATTCCTTCTCTGTGTGATCTTGAATTTCTTTGGGTTTTCTCAATGCAGCTATTTTG
The DNA here is from genome assembly GCF_028878055.3 of Symphalangus syndactylus. NCBI lineage: Eukaryota > Metazoa > Chordata > Mammalia > Primates > Hylobatidae > Symphalangus > Symphalangus syndactylus. The sequence goes on from NC_072434.2 coordinate 16,220,578, forward strand.
AATTCTCTTCCTGAAAGGTCACATATCTCTGTTTCTCCAGGATTGGTTGGTCCCTGGTGCCTTATTTATTTCACTAGGTGAGGTAATATTTTCCTAGATTATCTTGATGTTTGTAGATGTTTGTCTGTGTCTAGGCATTTAGCTATTAATTGTAAGAGTTAGGTATTGTAATCTTCACAGTCTGGGCTTGTTTGTACCTGTCCTTCTTAGGAAGGCTTTCCAGATGTTCAAAAGGACTTGAGTGCTGTGATCTAAGGTCTATCTGCTTTAGGGGGCACCCCAAGCCCAGTAACACTGTGATTCTTGCAGACTTGTAGAGGCACCACCTTGACAATCTTGGACAAGATCCAGAAGAATTCTCTAGATTACCAGGCAAAGATTCTTGTTTTCTTCCCTTACCTCTCCCAAACAGTCTCTCTCTCTGTTTTGAGACACCTGGAGCTCAGGGTGGAGTGACACAAGCACCCCTGTGGCCACCAAGGACTGTGCTGGGTCAGACCTGAAGCCAGCACGGCACTAGGTCTCACCCAAGGCCTTCTGTAACCATTGCCTAGCTACTGCCTATGTTTGCTCAAGGCCTTGGGGCCCAATAATCAGCAGGTAGCAAAGCCGGCCAGGCCTGTGTCATTCTTATCAGGGTGACAAGTTCCCCCAGGCTACCAGAGGTGCTATCTGGGAGTCAGAGACTAGAGTCTTCTTATCAGGGTGACAAGTTCCTCCAGGCCCCCAGAGGTGCTATCTATCTGGGAGTCAGAGACTAGAGTCAAAAACCTCAGGAGTCTACCCTGTGTTCTGTTCTCTATTGTACTGCACCTGAGCTGGCACTCAAATCACAAGATGTAGACTTTCCCACTCTTTCCACCCCTTTCCAAAGGCAGGAGAGCCTCATCAGATGGCTACCGCCACTTCAGGCCCACAGAGAGTACTGCCACACTACTGCCAATGTTCCCAAGGGCTCTTCAGTCAGCTTGCGGCGAATGCTTCTAGGCCTGGGACTCACCCTTCAGGGCTGTGGGCTCCACTGTGCCCCAGGGCAGGTTCAGAAATGCCATCCAAGAGCCAAGTCCTAGAATCAGGGACCCCAGGAGCCCAGTTGGTGCTATACCCCATTGTGTCCAAGCTGGTACCTAAGGTGCAAAACAAAGTCCCCTTTACATTTCCCTCCACTTTTCTCAAGCAGAAGAAGTCTCACCCCATAGCTACCATAGTTAGGAATGTGCTGAGTCTCATCTGAAGCCAGCAAGTCTCAGAGTCTCACCCAAGGCCCTCGACACAGTACCTGGATATCATTGCTGGTTATTCAGGGCCCAAGGGCTCTTCAGTTAGCCGGTGATGAATCCTGCCAAAACTGGGTTCTTCCCTCCAAGGCAACTGGTTCCCTTCTGGCTCAGGGGGTGCCTAGAAATGTCAAGTGGGAGCTAGGGCCTGGAAAGGGGGCCTCATGACTGACCAGTGCCCTACCCTGTTGTGGTTGAGCTGGTATCCAAGATATAAGACAAAGTCCTCCCTACTCTTTTGTCTCCACTCCTCAAGTGGAAGGAAGGAGTCTCATTATTTTGAACCATGAGCTGTGCAGCCTGGGGTTAGAGGAGGGGTAATGCTGGTACCACTTTAGCTGCCTTGGTTGGTGTCTCAGTATATTGTGTGCATTCAGACCCTAGTCTGCTGGCTCTGGGCCCAGTTCAACACTAGCACTTGCCTAGAAGTTGCAGTCCTTGTGGCCTAGACTGAATTTCAAGTTTATTTAGAACCTCAGAGCACTTTAGCCCATGGTGGTAAGGCTTGCAGAAACTCAAGTTCTGACTGTTAGGGTCAGTGACTCCCCTCTGGGTAGGGCTGGTTTAAATCTCCCTCCGTGGATGGGCATCAGGTGAATGTGTTCCAGTTTTGCTTTCTCCTATAACAAGGACAGTACTGATTTCAATGCCTCACAATTGCTGTGCTCTCCCTCTCCCTAGAGTACAAAACTGCTCTCTGCACCACACTGCCACTACTGGGGGATTGGGGACAGGGTGGCATCAGCGATTCAAGACTGTTTTTCCTACCTCTTCAGTGCCTCTTTCAGCAGTATGGACATGTGTGGCTATTAACAATTTGCTCTGGAAGATGGAAGGAGGATAGAGCATCCCCAGGAGGAGCCCAGGCCTCAGCTGGGCCGGGAACATTGCGTGACACACTCAGAAGTTGGCCTCTGCTCCTTTGCTCTGTGTAGGTCCATAAATTCATGTGTAACTTCAGAAGCTTGTGGCTAGTTAGTCCAAACCCCTTTTGGTGCATCTGGCTTTAGTTATCTGCATTGCTGGCATTCAACATTGTAACTTGGGCCCTAGGTTATACAGTCTTGTCTAGGATAAAATGAACTCCCCTAGCAGCAAAAGGAGAGGGCACCAAAGCCAGGAAGATGGGGCCTGGATTCATTTTCTGGATCTGCCATCCCAAAGCTATGTGGACTTGGGCAAGCTCCCCCACCTCCCTGAGCCTAAGATGCCTTCACTGACCGTGTGAGGATAAGAACTCCAACCCCCTTGGCTTCCTCTGAGGCTTGAATGAGGTCCTATGTGTAAAGTACCTGTCATGGCCTTGGTGCCTGACATGGGTTCCCTCCCCTTGCACCTTAGCAGTGGAAGTGAGCTCCAGATTTTTCAAGGGTACCTACTAGGGGCTGACAATGGACTCAGCATGGTTTGGGAGATAATGTTACTCTTGGGTTCTTAGCATGTATTTCTTAAGCACCGGCTCTGTGATGAAACACACACAAACACACACACACACACATACACACACACACCACCCACTATGCCAGACCTACTGCGAACTCAAAAAGCATTGGGTCATATTCTTCCAGTCTGAAAAAAGAGAAAGGAAAAGTAGATGAGGAAAGGAAGCAAACAAGAGACCTAGGAGAGTTTTAAGCAAGATAATAGCCATTTCAGAAAGGGTGAGCTCTTCTTCAATTATCTTCCTCCTGCTCCTCCTCCTCTCCTACTAGTACTTCTACTACCTTTGATAAGAACAGTATTTCCTACAGGTGCAGGTCTTTATGCCAGTAAATCATCTTCTCTTGTGGGCTTCTTGTCACATGAGCAAGATGCACAAGCCACAAACCATCATGATGGAGGGCTCAGGCTTTGGAGTAGGACACCCGGAGTTTGAATCTCAGTTCTACAACTGGAAACATGGCCTTAGGTGTATTGTCAAACCTCACTAATCTCCAGACAATTTTTTTTTTTTTTGAGACAGAGTCTAGCTCTGCCACCCAGGCTGGAGTGCAGTGGAGCAATCTCGGCTCACTGCAACCTCTGCCACCCGAGTTCAAGCAATTCTCTTGCCTCAGCCTCCCCAGTAGCTGGGATTACAGGCACCCGCCACCATGCCTGGCTAGTTTTTCTATTTTTAGTACAGACAGAGTTTCACCGTGTTGACCAGGCTGGTCTCGAACTCCTGACCTAGTGATCCGCCCACCTTGGCCTCCCAAAGTGCAGACTTCTTCACATTATAATTATAATCTTACCTTAGAGAACTATCGTGAGGAGTAAAGGAGGAGCCATAAGTTAAGTTCTCACCTTGGTGCCTGGCACATGATGAACTCAACATATGTACATTATTGTGGACATTATAGTTCATTCTGGAATGTGGCTGCCTGGATTGGAAGCTCAGCTCTTCTACTTATGCGCTGTGTGGCCTAGGGTAAGTTACTTAACCTCTCTGTGCCTAGTTTCTTTCTTAGGGTTTAATTATCTGTACTGCTAACAATCAATGAGGTGGCCTTTTTCATTTATTTCATTCTGAAAACCCTACAATAGGATTGTTGTGAGAAGTAAATGAAATATATATACATATATGTATTTATATTATATTACAAGAAGTATATTTCTTAGACTATCGGCTGGCATATAGGAAGCACTATATACATGTTTGTGGTTATTCACATTTCTTGAATAAATAATCTGGGTGAATTGTGAATTTAACACCTACTAAGTGCCAGGCAGTGAACAAACTAAACCATCCCTACACTCATGAAGTTTACATTCGTGTGGAGAAACAGCTAATAAACAAAATAGGATGCTAGATAAACAGGAAAGGGGTACAAAGTGTGCTGAAGGTGGAAATGGGGGGTTATCCTCCAATAGGAGACCTTTGGAGTGAAGGTCTGAAAGACGTGGAGGTGCAAGCCATGCAGGTGTCTGGGGTAAGCACATCCCAGGGCAGTGATAAAAGATCAGAAATGCTATAACTGCCGTCACACAGTCTGCTCAGGGTGGGTGCCCATCCAAGGTCACTATGGAAATGTTAGGTCCTCAGCAAACAACCCTGCTCCCTAATAGCCTATGAGTCCCGCTAATGCATAATGTGTGGAGGGTTTGTTTTATTTTTTAACCCTACCTCAGTTTATGAGTGTGCATGTACACAAAGTGCATACACTGTATGGTGAGAACACGCCTGATGTGTTTGAGAAACACAGAGCAAACCACTATGGCTGGGTCAGAGTGAGCCCCGGGAAGGTGCAGGGGCACAGTTGGGGGAAACAGCCAGGAGAGGTGTGTGTGCAGATATCAGGGCTGTAAAAGCCCTCATAATGACTCCAGCTTTTAAATGATTATATAGAGGCAGGTGTGGTGGCTCATGTCTGTAATGCCAGCACTTTGGGAGGCCGAGGAGGGAGGATTGATTGAGCTAGGAGTTTGAGACTACAGTGAGCTACAATCATGCCACTGTGCTCCAGCCTGGGTGACAGTGAGACCCTGTCTCCATAAATAAATAAATACTCATATGGAGCAGGTAGTCCAGAAGGGTCAGTATCCACACTACCAACAACTAAGAACCAAAGAAATGTACTGACCTGCCCTGGAAAATTCATGGCAGGAGATGCCTTAGAACCAGAAGGTGGCCCCAGAATTGGCAATCTTTATATTGCACCATGCTGTCTCTCACCCTGCTGAGGTCATGAGAGACCTTTTCCTTACTCGATGCTCACAGCAACAATACAGGACTGGTGTTAATATCTCCACTTTACAATAGAGGACACTGAGTCTTAGAAACGTTAAGTGCTTTGTTCAAAGTCACATAGGATTGGAACCAGATCAGTTGAACTTCAGAGGTCTTGTTCTTTCCATTAAAGCATCTGATATGAAATCTGAAAGATATGCATTTGTGCTCTGAAGCATCTGTGCAGTGTCCATCTAGATGCTGGTACCCTTTTGGCCTCTCTACCCGGTGGCCTCCCTACTTACTTGTGCCTGTGCTTGTTCAGCTTTGTCACCATGACAACCATCCCTCTGTCAGAAACACCCTGTCTTCAGTCTTGACTGACTCTCCCTGAATGAAAATATCCTTCCATTCATAGGTAAAATACAGAATTTATTCAGAAAAACCAGTCAGTACAATGTGTACTACAGGATATCACTCGGCTCACATCACAGACATGGACTATATGTCTTCACAATAAATTAGAGGGGAGGCAGCCCTTTATTCCCAGGATGGCCTGCAGGCCCTCCAGCAGACAGAGTTTATTACAAATACCACAGTAGACTTTTTGGCTATTTTCACGTGGAATCAGACAGCCCGAGGCCAGCCAGTGGGACTTTTAGCTGCAAGGGGCCTTCCCCATCTCCTTCCCCTTCAAGGTGGGCTGTCTCCCACAGTAAACCGCACAGGAGGTGTTCATCCCTGGATCACTATACAGGTTCCTTGTCATCAAGCTGAGGACGTTACTTCATGATTCTTATCAATCCAGGCTAGAAAGACGTCGAGCTCTCCCAGGGATTTAATGGCAGCGGCGCGGACTTCCAGCTGAAATCAGAGATCATTGTAAGAACCCACCTTTCTAGACTGTGTAATGGTTTTCAAGTCACTTTCTTCATATGCTGGTTCCCACAAGGTTTTGTTTTTGTTTTTGTTTTTTGTCATGAAATATATTTGCATAACACACAGACTCAATATTATTTTCCTCTTAGGCAACCAATTTTTTTTCCTCACAAACAAGCTGTTAAATCATGTCAGCTCCTTATAAACAGAACTTTAAAATTCTTCATTCTTTTCCCTCAGGTTTTTTTTTTCCTCTGTTTTTCACAGGAAAAAAAAAATCTGCCTTACTGGCCAGTTCTGCTGATTTTCTTCTCCACATCAGCTTGCTTTAGTGCTTCTGTTATCCCAGAACATCTTCGTTCCTGAGGTGCTGGACAGTGGGTAGGGAGAGCGTGTTGTCCACATTTGACATATTACAGCACTAAAGCCCCTAGAGCAAGTGTCCTATCCAATGTCACACAGCCAGTTAGTAACAGAGCTGGAAATGAAACCCAAGTCTCCTGCCTTATTCCACCTCCTTCCTCAGCAGACTGAGTTCATGCTTTTAGCGCGTCCTGTAGAGCCAGCCAGCATGGAATTGAATCCTACCTCTGCCATGCAGTTGCAATGTGAACTTAGTTTAGTTACTTCACCTGCTCGAGCCTCAGTTTCTTAATATATCCAATGCGGATAATGACTCATAGCATTGTTGGGAAGGACAAATGTATGTTAATACTTGTTGTGTGCCTGGAACAATACCTGGCTTATAGTAAGAACCATGTAACTCTTAGCTATTTCTATAACATTATCTTACAGAGCCTCTCCACAAAGAAGCAGAGCCCATAACAGACTCCCTAACTCTTGCTGTTCAAAGCATTGGTATCATTTGACAGTGTGATCTAAATGCAGAAACTCAGGCTCACCCCAGCCTTGCTGAGCCAGAATCTGCATTTTAACAAGATCTTGAACTTATGCCCATGAGAATCACTGCTTCTTCCTCTACATCCATGTGAGATGTGCATTTTACACCAACAATAACACGAGAAGTACCATGTCTTCATCACTACACACAATATGTGGGGGGCAGGTAGTGATCGCACTGACAGCATGCAGGTAACACGTTTCAGGCGTAACAGCTCACATTTCATGGGGGATCTTTGCTCCTTCTGTGTCATCCCATCTTTAGCAGTGGGTGCTTTCCCCAAATCATACAGGTCAGGCTTGATATATGAGGGTATGAGAAAATGGTGTAGGAATGATGGAGATGGGGAGTCCAGGGGATTAGCAAATGAGGTAAGATCAAAACTCTCTTTACAGACACAGAGAATTGAGGCCTGCCCACAATGACTGCTTATAGAGTGAATGCATGAATTTAAGTGGAGAGGAGGCTGAAGGGCTGGCACCCTCCTGATCTACCTCTCATCTTCCATCTTCCTCATCCTCTTCCCAGATCTTACCTGATCATAGTTGTCGTGGATGACTCTGGTGACATTGGTGGCTTCCTGCCTGCAGTGACACTGCCTCTGTTCCTGCTGTGATAAAGTGGAGGAAGCTCCTATCAGAGGACATTTCCAGTCTGGCCCTCTCTTACTCCTACCTCCCCGCATGAGAAGTGACATTTCTCCTCCCTCCCACAGTGAGAGTCAGATGAGTAAACTCAGGTGGGAGCGGCCACGGAAGAATAGAGCTTGTCTGTAGAGTCACCTGCATCTGCCCACGCCTTTTCCTTTTTCTGCATTTAGAGCCCATCAGACTGTCAGCACTAGGAAAGCAGGCACCATATCTGTCTTATCACCACTCTGAGTGCTGCATCCCACGGGGTAGGCACTCAACAAACATTTGTTAAATATTAATTATTAATTAGATAATTAATTTTAACAAATTATTAATTAAACAACTGGTCAGGTGAATTCATTTGAGTCCATTATCATCATCATGTTAATGCAAGTAGGACAGGGGCCATCAACTCTTCTATCAATTTTAGAATCTGAGGCACAGAGAGGTAAAGTCACTTGCTACAAAACCTCACAGGAAATTATTAGCAGGAATGGGGCTAGAGCCCAGGTTCTCTCCTGGTCTAAGTTTTTGTTGGTTTGTGTTGGTTTTGTTTCTGATGTTAGATTTGAATAGATGGCAATGAATTTCTAGGCAACCTTTAGGGATAGTCCATACCAAGGAACTACCCAGAGGTTTATTGATGTAAAGACACCAAAGGGCCAGAAATAAAGAAACCAGGGGTATGCTTATAGTAGAACTGGAGTCCTTGCCATGCCTCTTACTAAGGAATATGTTGACATAAGCTGGTCACCGCAGGAGGGTTATCTAGGAGGAGACCGTCTGAGGAGTTGTCAGCGGGCAGGGAGCCCTGGGGAAGCAGTGTCCACTGGGAGAGGTTCTCAACAGTTCTCCCCGTGGACGTGCGCAGAGAATTTCCTTTGACTCCAAGCACCATATCAGGAGGCCGATGGGGGCCGGCACTTCCTGGCCTCTCCTGGGGCAGACGGGGAGCAGATGCTGGAATTCTGACCCAGTGACTCACACATTGCCGCAGAGTTTTCTGCATGTAGAGGAAAGAGTTGGCAATGCTGCTGATTTTTCTCAAGATTTTGGGGTTTGGCTCCTGATGATCCTTGAACACTCTGTCCACGTAGAACGCCAGGAGGTTCTTGGTCACGCAGCACACATCTAAGGGCTACAAACACAAATTACAGAAATACTAGAGGCCTCTTCTCTCATTATGTTGGAGACCGGGGCAGTCCATTTGAGTAGGGGCAGCAAGACATGAGAGAACTAAGTCATTTTGGAAAAATTCATAATGGTCTCAAGAGTGTTCATCCTCTCTTATTCCCATCAAAGCTACTTATGACAAAAATAGTAAGAAGAGATTCCAGTTCTCCCCTTTTTTTCTATGGCCAAGAAATACATTTACTAAGGATGGGGCCCAGAATCCATCATAGGCTAATTCTCTCTACAGTATCCCTAGCATGTCATCACTAACTTCCACTGAAATCTTTCCAGGAACCAGTTGCCTCCTTTTTAAAAGGACTGATGGCTGAGCAGCTTTCTTGAAAAGAACTTCCCTACACTACAGGGGCTGAAGTTGCCTCTCTGTTATGTCTCCCATCTGCCAACATGCAAGGGCTGTTGCATGCCAGTCATCCTGCTAGGTATGCATTCCTCCAACTGTAATCACATTGCATTCATTCTGGCCACCTTACTCTGGGCCACACTGCTCAGCTCTCCTGTAGTCTGTCCTTTTAAAGCCAGAAAGGTCATTGGAATGAGGCTGAGGTTTGCAAGAGAGACCGACAGCTGCAGAAATGGGCATATTTGGGTAGGTCTGCAGCCTGCAGAGTGCAGATGTCCCAAAGAAATTGTCTCTAAATTCCCAGGCACAGCCCGGAGAAGTTGGCTAGACAGTTTCCTTCTAGAAGTTTGCCCCCCATCTGCCCTGAGAGCCAGTTACTCTGCAGAAGATTAACTGTTCAGTCTAAGCAGGGAGTGGTTAACGGTGGGACAGCACATCCATCTTCACCCAAGAAGCAAAGCCTCCTTGGCCCCAGTGTCAGCTTTTCCTAGATGGCAACACAAAAACCCTTCTCTTCCTTCACTCTTGCTGATTCCCTTAACCAGAAGGGCAAAATGTTACACTCCTCTGCACTATCAAAAACTGTGGTACTAGAAAAAGGAACAATGCAGAAAAAAGGACGGTGGGGCTGAGAAAGGAAGGGAAGGAAAGAGGAAGGGAAGGGAAGGGAAGGGAAGGGAAGGGAAGGGAAGGGGCCTGAATCCTTATTGACTCCTTTTCTTATTCCACATGAGCTACTTCCCAACCTTGAGAGGAGAAAGAATAGGAAGATTGGGGCATATATTTGGGAGTCTGTTCCTAACTCTGCCACTAACTAGTCATGCTCCCTCCCAAGGTCTCACTGTCCTCATTTGAAAATGATAGTTTTGGAATAGACGGTCTTTTGGGTCCCTTCCAGCTGTCATACCTTATGTGTCTATAGTACAGTTGGCTAGAATATTATTTAGTAAGTGGATACATCTCTTCACCACAAATAAATCACTGCTTAGAAGAATTATGAAGAGGTGCGTGTGTCTCTCTCTCACATATGCAGAGAAACCTGAGAAAAAAGTAACTCAATACAAATATACCTTACACTCTGTCATATAAAATCCCTCCCAAAACTGGATCTGTCTAGAATACTTCCCAGGACTGGAGGAGCTCACTTTTAAAGGCATCTCTCATGGGCCTTTTTGTAAAATGAATGATCACCTGGTAAGCCAGCTATTTTGTAACATACTTTCATCACCTCCTGTCTAGATGGTTGGGCAGATCTTGTCACTGGCTTTCCTGCCTCATGTTGTCCATTGTAAGAACAGCACCAGACTGTCTTTCTAAAACAATTTATGATCATATAACTTTGGGCTCAAAAATCTCGTTGACTCTCTATAGCTGCTATTATTTTCCTTTATTCTTTTATACCTCCATGGGGCCTTCCAAAATTACCCCTAAGCCACAGAAATCCTAATCCCCTCTGAACACTTGGCACCCCCAATCACTCTCTAGGAAGCAGCACTTCTTTAATTCCTCCCAGGGGTTACATGTCCCTGGGACACTAGCGTGCCCTAGCACATCATCTGACAAAGAAGCCTGGTGCATTTAGAGTACATTGGAGATTAGGAAAGAGAAGGAGACAAGGTAGGGATTTCTTTCTCAGCCCAGAGCCATTTAGATATGAAGATAAAAATACTGGAAAAAGCAGACACAGGCCAATACCTTAATGATCTGCAGCGTCTCCAATGTGGACAGGATAGTGACATTTGGGAAGGTGTCCTTAGCTTGCTGTGGAGGGAAACATAAGAACAGACATAAGCAATCGATATCCTATGTTCATCTGAGATGCAAAAGGCAATGAGAAGGAACTCATTTTCAAGCTAAGATGTAAGGGGAGGCACACCCCGTCACCCACACCTTTACACCAACCCGTACTCACGATGGCTCTTTTGATTTCTTGGAAACTCTCTTCTATATGGTGCATGTCTATGGAAATCAGACATCTCTTGAGACCATGGTTGTCTACTGAGCACAATATCAATATTGTACCCAGGAGCCAAAGGGAAACACACTGTAACTTCATGCCTGCAGAAAGCGGAGGAAGTCAGCTGTCCAGCCAAGAGTGGAGGGCAATGAAAAAGAAGACCCCTGATTGACACCCCCTTCCAGCCTCGAAGGCAGGCCAGGCGGAATACAAGAAAACAACACTAAACACTTCAGCCTTGAGGAGTTTCAAGGGTATGTATCTCCTCTGGTTTTCTTGAGTCAACTGGATATGAGTTCTTCCCCACCCTCGCCCCATGCCCCCACCTCCACCCCAGAAAACAGGATACACCACTCTCTTAAGTCCCAGGAAGCATACTGGTGTGCATATCACTCTCCTATGACTCAACACAGCCTACTTTGTCAACAGGGGTGAAAAGCATTGCTTTTAATAAATTAAATAGGAAAAGCAAGGTTGGTAAGATGCCCTAGGAATTCGGCAACAGATGTGAAAAACCATAAAAACACACTTGGTTTTTGATGTTCGCCCCCGAAATAAGTAACACTCTTTTATTATAAACCTCAAGAGTGTATCTGCTTAAAATCATTTGTTTGAAGCCAGCTGTGGAGATTTCAACTTCTGGAGAGGATGGGAAAGGGAGGCACAAGGCATCTTCAAGAACTAATTAGCCACAATGAGGAGCTAGGGGAAGATGCCAATGGTAGAGGGCAGCTTGGTAACTTCCCGTCGGTCACCCGCTGAGCCAAAGGGTATGAGGGGCATGTTTGCAGCTAGTTGCTTCATAGCCAGGGCTAGACCATGAGAAGTTGACCACCTCTTCTCATTCTCTTACCCTTCTTGCCTCTGTCTTTCTTGCTGCTTCTTCATTTAATCACTTTGTATTGTGCCATATAATGTGCACGGAGAAAAGTGCATAAAATATAATGGTACAGCTTGTGGGGTTATCTCTGCTTTCACCCACATTTCACAAGCTTATAAATAGAGCTTAGCCTTAACGCACGTCTTATGAGAACACATGTGACGAGAGCAGCCCTCTGCTATGCACTTTGCATGGTGCCCACTGAGATCTCCCATTTACAGCTGTGTGTGCCAAGGTAAGTGTATCATGTGTGGCTGTGGAGGAGAGGAGGGCATCAGACACAGGGAGCCAGCTGCAAGGACTGCAGAGCTATAGTTAGAGCTGCTGTAACTCACACGTGTGACTGTGAACTCCAGCTGCCCCTACACCCCATGCCTTCCTCAAGATTCCCAGCTCCTTCTCTGGAAAGCCAGGAAACAGCAAATCCTGTTTAGAAACCATTTTCACCTTGTCTCTCCTTAACTGGGCATCATTCCCAGGGGATAGACAGGTGTATGTCGAGACCTTACCACGTGGCAGTCATTAGGCCAAAGAGCTCCTTTTCTCTTTTATCAACCTTTCTTTCTGTCTAAACAAGGATGGGCCCCATTGCCAGGGAAGTTTGTAGAGAGTCCCCCAGAGCTCTGTCCCCTCAGAAGGCTACTGGGGTGCTTCTAGAAAGCCAAGAAAGAGAGTGCGGTTTTTCTTCTGTCAAGGTAACTCTCAGAAGCAGTGGGATATTGCCTGCTCATCCCATGCCAGGAGACTTGTGCATTTTGTGGAGGAGAAAGATGTCTCCCTTAGCTTGGTGAGGCAATTCCAGACATCTTGGCTAATTCAGATATTAGTAGTAGGTAACATTTATCCTGCGTGCCATGTACATTGGGCACTGTCCCAAGAATTTTACGTAATTTTCTCATTTAATGCTCACAACCACCCTGTGAAGTAGGCTCTGTTTCTGTTCCCATTTTACCAAGAAAATGAAGTAACCTGCCCAAGCTGGGGTTTGGCAGAAGGCGGGCCGGTCCCTGAGCTGGCTATCTTTACTGCTACTCCACCCCACTAACGGCATCGTTTCCCTCCGACATCACAGCCTGGGATCCCAGTAGCTCCCCTGACACCAGACAGACAGGAACCCATTTCTGAACCAGTGGTGCTCCTTACATTTAAAAAGATATTTCACATTGCAAAGGATTAAACAATGATAACACATTATAAAGTGCCCAACACAGTTCTTGGAACAAAAAAGCAATAGTAAACACATCAGATCCCTGACCTTTCCTTCCTTCGCTCCTTCTTTCCCACTCTCTATCTCTTCTCATTGAAAATAAGATACTAGAAAATTCATCTCTTCTATAGAATACCCCTTCCCATTCTACCAAATGCCCAGCATCTGGAACATCATAGCCATACACAATGGTAACAGGTCACCTCCCTGCGGCCGTGAAGGAGGAGGGCTAGGATGGCGGTGCATATGAGCCCCTGACAACGGACAGCATGAGCCTCACCTCTCACTTGGTCCTTGCGGGCTGCTCCTTGCGTCTCCTCTCAGTGCTCTCTGCCATTTGGAAAGGGCTGGTCATTTTTATTCAGGTGGATAAGAGGAAATGCTGTCAAGGTTTGCTGGGTGGATCCACCTTGGGGAGATTGTTTTTCCCCTTGTTTTCTTAGTATCGTATTTCCTTAATTGTTTTCTTTCTTCTTTAAGATATAGCTGATTAATCATTATTATGAAATGCCTCTTTCTTCTGGGTCTTGACATGCAGCTTCTAGGAAAAATAAACTCCCCATATCCATGCAAATGAGAATTTTTTGCAATTCTGTGTCCATGCAGAAAAATCCAACTTAGGTCACTTTCCTGAGAGCTGTGGCACGTTACCAACTGTACCCTGCAGGCCAACTCACAAAAGCACTCTTAATCAGCCACACCCTGCAGCAGCCAGCCCATGAGGCTCTGCAGGTGCCTCTGGCTCCCCGCATGATCTAGTTCTTCTATGCCTCAGGCAGCTATGAGTGTCTGCCATGTGCCAGGTGCTAGCAACTGCTTTACCTGCATCATTTTGTTGAACTTCATGAGGAACACTTTTTCCCCTCATAAAGCAAGGATTTCTTTGCACATCATCTCTTTCCCCTTCATCTTGTCCCCTGGAGGGTTCTCTCATTCTTGATTAATGCAGAGAGAGAGAAAATGAGACTGGAAAGAAGAGAGGTTTAAGAGCAGCCGGTGGCAGAGCCAGGACCTGAAATCCTTATTCTTGGGCTAGAAGACTCTCTATCTAAATTACCTTTTTACATAAACTCTTTACCATGAAGTTCTCTAGGGATCAGGTTTGGGGCAATGAAAAGATGGGGTATAAACAGTTTCTTCCCATTAAATACAATTTCCAGGGGGTGATTGGTTTGGACTGATTTACTGCACTAGGCCAATAGGCCAAACCTAAATGGAGTTGCTCAAGCTGAATGAAGTTCCACACCACCAAGCTGAAACTAAATTGTTTATCTAACCTTCTGAGAAATCAGGAGAGAGAAAGATAATAGCCAAATCCTCAAACAAGCCAGTTTTAGCCAGCATATAAGGAAGTCTCCTCTGCTCTAACCTTTACGAGGAAAGTAACTTTAAAATGACCAATCTGCTTTTTGTTCACTGTTTCTGCTTCCTCCAGCCCTTGTCTGCCTATAAAACCACGCTCCTCTGTCAGCTCGTGGGACCATTCGTTCTATTTTTATAAAATAGGATGTTGCCTGCTTCTAGAATCGCAAATAAAAGCCAATTAAGATCTTTAAACTAAATGTGTTGTAATTTTGTCTTTTGACATCCCCAAACACAGACTCCCAGAATAAATGGAGCTTATTTTTAACCAAATGAAGTGACCTCGGGATGAGGTGCAGTTATGAGACCCCATTGGGCTGGTACAAACCCTGCTCCTGCAGCCAGATTTGGGAGACAGAGAGGGCCACAGGGCACCGGCAGAGAAGGAAAAGGGACAGGAAGGATCGGGGCCTTTTATGGGACAGGTGCAAGGGAAAGAAACCCCAGGGACTGGATGTCTTGTGGTCCAGCATCTTGGACATAATAAAATGATAAGTTGAGGGAAGTGGTAGACTATGGTGGTTCACGATGTAGTTCTGGATTTAAACCCTGGCTCGCTCTCTTCTCTTCTCTCTTGTCTCCCTTCTCTTCTTGGTAGCATGCCACAGCTCTCAGGAAAGTGACCTAACTTGGATTTTTCTGTATGAACATAGAATTGCAAAAAAATTCTCATTTGCATGGAGATGAGGAGTTTATCATTTTTCCTAGAAGCTGCATGTCAAGACCCAGAAGAAAGAGGCATTTCATAATAATGATTAATCAGCTATATCTTAAAGAAGAAAGAAAACAATTAAGGAAATAAGATGAGGGTATGGCCAGGCAGGTACCCTCTCTGCCTGGCTCAGAAAGGGTACCATGCCTATTGCCTTCTATGGGAATGAGGCTCCATGGAGTTGAGCAATATGTGGCCCTATTGCAGAGTCTGGATGAAATGCATTGGGTCTATAGACACTGGAAAAGCTACTTAAAGCCTTTCTGAAGCTCCATAAAATAGGTAAAATAAACTGAGGATTTGAATGAACTAAAGAACCTGTATCATAGTAAGTACTCCTTAATAAATATTATGTATTTCTATCCTGTGTGCCACGCACCTGGAAAAGGAGAAGACACATTTGTTAGGAGCTAATGGACATCTTTCCGCTCCTTTGGAGAGGGGAAAAGAGCTACTCTTGACCTCGAGAATCTCCCCTACCCCAACCCTTGTTTCCCCCAGAGGGGTCGGATGGAGGGAGGTGGGTGATATTTTCCCAGCAGGGCCTGTGCTGCCTGGCTCAGAGCCCCTCTGCACATGTGAGAAGAGCAGCTCAGAGCCCAGCCGCATATGTAAGGGGATTTGCAACGCTGTCCGTGCTGAGTCTCACCCCACATTCACCCCTTGTGCTCAGACTATATGTTCTGACCCAGCTTTCATTTCAGGGCAAATATGTCTTATGAGGAAGCTTGCAGGGGAAGGGAAATAAGTGATGTGTTTATAGCTCCGCTTCCAGCATGCAGTGTACCATAATCGCTGGTACTGGAAGTTGGGTTGACTGGCTCTGCTTTCTATGGCTGTCAGACTGAAGGCAAGCCACTTAATCTCAGTGCCTGTTTACTCTTCTGTAAAATGGTACACATCATGTCTACTGCACATTCACCACGTAGGCACAGCATGAAGATGAAGTGATTACACATAAGTCCTCAGCACAGTGCCTGGCACATAATAAGCAACGTGAAAATGATGACATTTATTATCAATTTTACAATTCCCTTTAGAGCTCCTAAATCAGGAAGAAGAGGGAACAATAAGAAATAAGTTCTCTTCATCTTTTTTTTTTTTTTTTTTTTTTGAGACCGAGTCTCTCTGTCTCCCAGGCTGGAGTGCGGTGGCGCTATCTCGGCTCACTGCAAGCTCCACCTCCCGGGTTCACGCCATTCTCCTGCCTCAGCCTCCCGAGTAGCTGAGATTACAAGCGTGAGCCACCACGTCTGGCCAAGTTCTCTTCATCTTTTTTTTTTTTTTTGAGACGGAGTCTCGCTCTGTCGCCCAGGCTGGAGTGCAGTGGTGCAATCTTGGCTCACTGCAAGCTCTGCCTCCCGGGTTCACGCCATTCTCCTGCCTCAGCCTCTCCGAGTAGCTGGGACTACAGGCGCCCGCCACCGCGCCCAGCTAATTTTTTTTTTTTTTTGTATTTTTAGTAAAGACGGGGTTTCACCGTGGTCTCGATCTCCTGACCTCATGATCCGCCCGCCTTGGCCTCCCAAAGTGCTGGGATTACAAGCGTGAGCCACCGCGCCCGGCTGTTCTCTTCATCTTAAGCCTTGCTGCCTGACCCCTAATATCAAAAATAAGAATATAGATTGAGATAGAATGGCATCTTTCCCAGGATTGCAATTAATTTATGAATCTGGTCTCCAGACATAAGGTTGCATCTCACCTTAGAACTGGGACTTCTGGGACCAGTGGACCCACCATTGAGATATCAGAGCTCAATTTTCCACTTGTTAAGTAGGGAAGCGGAAAGAATGTGAAGGGAGATTGGCGAGCCAGAACGGAGAATGCTCTGAGTTTGACATGTTCTGGACACAACTCTCTCATGTCTTCCAATTCCTTATCCCCACCTAACATGCACTCCAACCTCATGAATTTTTCATGATGCCAGGGCAATTTCCTTCCCTTAAAGGAGTGGATCCTGTCCATTCCTAAGTACTGAGTCCTGAGCGCATACAAAAATTGCATAATTCCAGAGGGTACCGTGCCTATTGCCTTCTATGGGAATGAGGCTCCATGGAGTTGAGCAATGTGTGGCCCTATTTCAGGATTTTGATGAAATGCATTAGATCTATATGAGTAATTTTGGTTAGATTTGAGAAAGAACCTATCATTATGAGGACTATAAAACACTAAGAAGTATGACTGAGAACGAATTTGTAAAAGAAAGAAATATAGGCTGGGCTCAGTGGCTCACGCCTATAATCCCAGCACTTTGGGAGGCCGAGGCAGGCAGATCACGAGGTCAGGAGATCCAGACCATCCTAGCCAACATGGTGAAACCCTGTCTCCACTAAAAATACAAAAAATTAGCCGGATGTGGTGGCAGGCGCCTGTAATACCAGCTACATGGCGTGAACCTGGGAGGCAGAGCTTGCAGTGAGCAGAGACCGCACCACTGCACTCCAGCCTGGGCAACAGAGCAAGACTCCATCTCAAATATATATATATATATATATATATATAAAACTGATAATGATGGATGGATGGGTATTTTATTTGGGAAGCTAATAGGGATTTTAAAACAATATATAAATGTTTAAATGTCTTGGTAAATATATCTAGATCATAAAGATATGTGTGAACTTGTGTATAGCTTTGAAAATAAAACAACAAAAAAGATGAGAAAAAGACCTGGGAAATTTAAACCTAGAAAAGTTTCTCCTTTGTTTTGTTTTTGTTTTTTTATCTTTTCTCTCTCTTTTATTCCTCATTTTCAGTGGGGTTGGCTCTCCTTTGTTGTGATATTTGGAAATGAGAGTCAGAAAATATAACAGAGAGAACTCAGTTCAATGTTCACATTACAGAGATGAAGAAATAGAGAAGTGAACCAGCCCTCCATTGCACAGCAAGGAAGTAGCACGACTGCTCTCAAACCTCTATCTCCTTATCTTTGGCGCAACGCCCTTTCTAACCCCATGCTGCCCTTTCACTCTGGGATTAGGTGGAGTGGAAAGGAACCTAGACTTGTGAGGGACCTCAAGCCTGTTCAGCAGAGGTGACATAACTCTCCCAAGCCACACTGTTCTGACTTGTCATTACCCAGGAAGCTGATGACCTAAGGAAATCCAAACTGGCCACACCTGTGCTCCTGGGGAGGGAAGCACAAAACCACATTGGGCACCTATGCTGCTTCAGCTTGGACTTCCTTCTCCTACTCCTTTTTTGCCCACAGGGATCTCAGTCAAAGCCTGTTCAAAGCCTCAGACCCTGGGTGACACATCTTATATCAATGGGCTCTGTAGCTCAAGTGTTATGAAAGAGCCCCAGTGGTGATGGGATGGAGGGATAGTAATGGAAACAGCCCAACTGATGCCTCCCCATTCCTCTCCTGAACAATCCACTCTTCGCTAGACAGGTGGACTTTTTAAAATGCAAATCCAGTCTTGGAACTCTCCAGTCTAAAACTCCCAGCATAACGCCCTGGGGCCTCCCAGTAGCAGAAAATCTGCTCCCCACAGCATCCAGACCCATCACAGCCTGGACCTTGCCTACATTTTCCACCTCATCTCTCTTGCAGATCTCCCACACCTCACAGGCTCATCTCACCTAGAAAGCTCTCCTGCCTCTTCTACCTTGCAAACACCAACCTAACATTCAAAACCTAGCTCCGGTGTGACTTCCTTTGTGAAACTTCTCCACTCTTCCTTTCCTCTCCCCACGCCCCTCCTCCTCCCCACTTCAACCCTGGTTGAGTTGACCACTACTTTCCTTTTTTATATTCCCACTGGATACAAGATGCACATTTAACTTTTAATTTCAGACGAAAACATCTCAGTGTTTATCTACCTGAAATTCCAAGTTAACTGGGTGTCTTGTATTTGTATTTGCTAAATCTGGCCACTGCTATAGCTCATACAATTGAGTGGAGAGGGTCCTTTTAAGAAATTGAATTCAGGCTGGGCACAGTGGCTCACACCTGTCATCTCTGCACTTTGGGAAGCCGAAGTGGGAAGATCCCTTGAGGCCAAGAGTTTGAGACCAGTGTGGGCAACAAAGCGAGATCACATCTCTGAAAAAAAAAAAAAAAAAAAAAAAGCTGCGTGTGCTGTCACATGCCTGCCTGTAGTCCTCATGCACACCTGTAGTTAGGAAGTTGAGGAGGTGGGACAATTGCCTGAGGTCAGAAGTTAAAGACTGCAGTCTGCTATAATTGCATCATTGCACTCCAGACTAGGCAACAGAGTGAGACCCTGTCTGGGGAAAAAAAAATGAATTCAAAAATAGAATACAAAATTAGAGACAAAAGTAAATGTTTATTTAGAAAGAGAAATTACAACAAATTACAAATTCATAAACGCTAACAAATACCACAAACACCACAAAATCCAGAAAAAAAAACATTTTTATTGATTAACTCCTGACAACTTTTTGTTTCCTTCTTCTATGTCAATACTTTTTTTTTTACTGTTATTTTCTATAGAGAGAATAAAAAGATATTCAGTCTGTCCTTTGCCATGGTTGTTTCCATCAGCTTAACCCAATGGAAGGTTAAGATTTAATTCTTTCATAACACTCCATACAAACCTGTTACTTCTTTCTCCCATCCCACCAACATAAACATCACAACGGCACCTCTTTCTAGGCAACGTGTCACCCACATTGGCCCAGGGAGGCATCAGCTTTGGGAGAAGGCAGAGTCCTACTCTCCTTAGCCTTGTGTCTCTGGGAGAACCAGAGAATGGTGTTGGGTTCAAATGTTTATGTACCTTTCCCTTCAATTTCTAACATTTCTTACGGTCACATACTCAAGATATTGACAGAAAAGAGGATCCCAATCTAGACCCCAAGAGTGGGTTCTTAGATCTCACACCAGAAAGAATTGCAGCACAAACACAGAAGCAAATTTATTGGAAACTACTCCATTAGAGAGTAGGGCATGCCCAGAAAGCAGGAGGAGGAGGAGGAACCCCTGTCCTTTAGGAACATCTCTGCTTATAAGAAACTATAAGGAGCTATGATTAAACTTGGAATGTGCAGATGTGCTCACTAAAGGTAGGGGCTGTTGCTGCTCTAGTGAGAGCAGGGCCTCCACCCCCATGGCTTTGAGCTTTGATAATTCCCTCAGCAGGAACATCCTGTGAAACCTCCAACAGGCCTTGGAAGGCTGAGAAGCCTTCCCATCACACACTATTTATTCCCTGCATTTCTTACCCATTCTTATCCTTCAGTGATGGCTCCTCACCTCCAGACAATGGAGAGTGTTATGTTTGTTTAATAACATTTTCTTTTCTCAGCCATTAGAAAAGTAATCCTTGCTTTGGTATGGAAAAATTATAGAGAACACAAAAATAAAATAGATAATGGAATAAAAAACTAGAAGGAAAGAAAAATGGTCATCCACAGTTATTCTATCCAGGAATAATCTTGGTGTCTTGGTGTCTTTTTTTTTTTTAGACGGAGTCTCGCTGTCACCAGGTTAGAGTGCAGTGGCATGATCTCGGCTCACTACAATCTCCGCCTCCCGGGTTCACACCATTCTCCTGCCTCAGCATCCTGCGTAGCTGGGACTACAAGCGCACGCCACGATGCCCAGCTAATTTTTTTTGTATTTTTAGTAGAGAAGAGGTTTCACCATGTTTGCCAGGATGGTCTCAATCTCCTGGCCTCGTGATCTGTCCACCTCAGCTTCCCAAAGTGCTGGGATTACAGGCGTGAGCCACCACACCCAGCCATCTTGGTGTCTTTTCTAACTTGGATCACCTAGAAAAAAAATGTTTAGGCCAGGTGCAGTGGCAGATGCCTCCCAGAACTTTGGGATGCCAAGGCTAGTGGATCACTTGAGGCAAGGGGTTTGAGACCAGCCTGGCCAACATGGAGAAACCCCGTCTCTACTACAAATACAAAAATTAGCCAGGCATGGTGGCCCATGCCTATAGTCCCAGCTACTCATGAGGCTGAGGAAGGAAAATCACTGGAACCTGGGAGGTGGAGGTTGCAGTGAGCCGAGATCACGCCACTATACTCCAGCCCAGGCAACAGAGCGAGACTTCATTTCAAAAAAAAAATAGAAAGAAAGAAAAAGAAAGGACCCATGCAGTGAAATATAACTCTAGACCCTAACCCCCACAAGGGCCGCAACCACCTGAGCCCACCCTGGTCACTTACACATTGGGGGACACCGAAGCGTTGGGGGACACCAAAGTGGACAGCATAGTCCCGGTCCCACAGACCTCACAGTAGTAGGAGAGACAGGCCATTAAACAGTTGTCATGATCACTCTCACCAGTCAAGACCTGGGCTCTGTGCTAAGCATTTTCAATATATTAATTTATTTAATCCTTACAACCTTGTGAGAAGGTACTATCTTTAGCCACGTAACACAGATTGATAAAACTGAAGTTAAAAGAGTTTAAACACTTGGACAAGGTTGTCAAGCTTGTAAGTGAGGAGCTGAGATCTGGACCCACGGAAACTGACTCCAGAGTGGAATGAGGGTTATGAGGATCAGGAAAGGCCTCTCTAAGGAAGTGAGGTTTAACCTGAGACATGGCAGAGGAGCACAAGTAGAACATCTCAACCCCATTCTTTCCTCCATATCACCCACTAGCCTCCAGCATTCTCCTCCAGGATTCTTGTGCCAACTTTGCCCATAGCTATGGCTCTTCGTGGGCCCTGCAGCTGCCTTTCCCACTTGTCTTGCTTCTTAGCCCTTCTACCCGGAGGTGTTTCCCCATTGCCCTTCTCCATTTCCCCTTCATGCAAGCCTCTTACCCAGGACCCTGCCCCGCTCATTCTCTCGAGGGCATCTTGGAAATTTCCCTTTCCCCCTTGCCCAGAATAATTTCAGGCTTAGCCCAGAACCCCCAGCTTTCCCAGCACCAAATATTAATCACAGTTCAGGTTAAAACTGCCGTGCTCCAGTTTCTCCAAATTCCAGGCAGGGTGGGGCACAGACATGATGAGAGAACTCTGGGACTTGTCAGCTTCCGGCTACCCCAGAAAGGCAGGGCAAGAACAAGGCCTGCGGGAACTTGAAGAACCTGGACACCTCCTCCAAATTAAGGTGCAGACCAAACCCTCTCCCAAAGTGTAAGGAGCTTTCATTTCAGTGGGCGGCTTTCCTTCCAGCCTTCCCACAAAGGACATCCTGGGGGACGGAAGCTGTTGATCCCAGGGTGGCGGCATACCAGAGCACTCTGCCCCTGAACTCACTTCTCCATTTCCTTAACCCTGCTGAGCCTGGGGAAGCTTAGAAGCACCTGGCAGGTGGTGATCCCTGCATCCACCTGCTGCAGTGGAAGCCAATAGGAGTGAAGCTGATGGCGCTAGAGCAGGGACTGAGCCTTTGCCAAGAGAAAAACACATGCAGACTCTGTTAGTCTTGAACACACTTTCTCTTCCAGAGGATTCCTCCCAGGGAACTCCCAGAGGAGGAGGAAGTGCCAAGGTCGTCCAAGGTCCCTGTTAAAGAAAAACCCTAATGGGAGAGCAAAAAGAACTTTTGGCAAAGACAGCTCTACACCTGAAAGCCGCAGGCATCGTAACAATGATAACAGCAGCAACGATTGCTTATATGGCGCTTACTATGTGTGAGACACTACTCCACATGCTTTACGGACTTGAACTCACTTAATCTTATGTCCAGTAGAACCTGCTTCACTGTGGCTCTTTACAGGTGCCAGGTCCTGTTGCTAATCTGGTATTTCGATAGTATCATTTTAACTTCCAGAACCTGTCATCATCATATCACTCATTGATTCAACAGATTGAGCACCCACTATATCTTATACACTATGCTATGGTCTGGGGATGCAAAATGACAACAATTTCATCCCCTGAAGAGCTGAGAATCTCGTGGGAAAGACAGGCAAACAGAGGATAATCCATTACAGTGGGATAAGTGCTTTGAAAAGGGAAAATAAAGCGTGCTGTGGAACACAATAGAGAGACAGTAATGCAAACCAAGTTGTGTGGGGCAGGGGATATCACAGAAGGCTTCTAGGTAGAGGTGACACCTTGGCTGAGTCTTTGAGGATACATGGAAAAGGACAGGCACACAGGATGGAGCCCTAGAGATGGTCAATGATGGCACATTGTGGGAAACACATGTTGGTCAATATGGGCAGAGTTTGAAAGTGGGGTGGGGAGGGGGCGGCAGGAAGCCATGAGAAAAGCTGACAAGACTCTCAGAGTTGTGCTAGAGGAATCTCACTGTGCCAGTCCACAGCTGTTCTTTAATCTCAGCCAATGCCACAGTAAAGTAGAGGCCCACTGTTCTCACCCAGCCATGCCCACATTTCAAATTCATCAGCAAGTAAATGATTGCTATTATTTGAAGCCGCTGTTGTGGGATGGTTTGTTTTTCAGCAACAGATTATCAAATCACTTTAGAGGTGAGCGCAGCAAGGAGGGCTAAGTGGAAATGACAAGCATCAACACGGGTGCCAATATCTTGATCCTTCTGGCCCTTATGTTTGGTTAGAAGCAAACATTGTTTGGCTAACATCTGGAAGTCAGTTATAACCAGCATATGATTCTAGATGGTGCTAGTAGCTCTTTAGGCTCCAAATATAGAACATATCCCTCAGAATCTGGAGATAAGAATAGAAATGGGTTGGTATGCTGGTATCTTGAAGGTTACAGACTGGTAAACTGATGTCAACCTCAAGTGGGAGGGTTTGTAATAGCGGACCACAGGCCTTCATCCTTTCCCTTGTCTTAGCAATGATTTTTATCGATCACTCAGATGAAGTTTAGGGGGGCCATATTTATCAAAGTCACTAAATACATGAAGCTTGGAAGGCGAGTGAGCATATGGAATGACAGGATGAGGATCCTAAAATATTTTGACAATCTGGAGCAATAAGCTTAATCCAACAAGATAAAATTTAGGAGGTATAAATATAAGACTCCATGGTTGAATATGAAAAGAATCCTTCACAAGTACAGAAGGAAAGGGGTATGGCCCAGTCGCAGGAGATATGAGACCCACCTGAGAATTCAGGCTTTGGGGTTAGATAGACACAGGTTTACATGTTAGGTACACTGTTAGTAACTGCGACCCTTGGAAAATTATTCAAGCTTCTCTTAGTCTTTCCTTGCAAGAATTAGAGATAATTCCTATAAAGGACCTGGCAGTTTCTGGCAAAAGTAAGTGCTCAATAAGCGGCCAGTGAAAGATATAAGTTGCTTGTAATAGTGTTGAGTCTCTACACAGGCCAGGAAAAATCTATCCAAAAGATCTCTCTCTAATGGCAGACATGTTCTCTAATCTGAACTCTCCAATATGGTGGCCTCTAGCCACAAATGGCTATTGAGTTCTTGGAATGTGCCTATTGCAACTGAGGACTGAGTTTTCCTTTTTTTTTGAAACGGAGTCTTGCTCTGTCGCCCAGGGTAGAGTTAGTGCCACATCTTGGCTCACTGCAACCTCTGCCTCCCAGGTTCAAGCAATTCTCCTGCCTCAGCCTCCCCAGTAGCTAGAACTACAGGCACACACCACCATACCAGGCTAATTTTTGTAGTTTTAGTAGAGATGGGGTTTCACCATATTGGCCAGGCTGATTTTGAACTCCTGACCTCGTGATCCACCTGCCTTAGCCTCCCAAAGTGCTGGGATTACAGGCGTGAGCTACTGCACCCAGCCCAGTTTTACATTTTAACGGTAATTAATTTAAATTTGGATGGCCACTTGTGGCTAGTAGGTTATTATATTGAACAGTGTGGGTTAAGATGATGTTAAGAAATGCTAAATTCTGAGACAGGAGGATTGCTTGAGCGCAGGAGTTTGAGGCCAGCCCAAGCAACACAGCAAGACCCATCCCTTAAAAGAAAAAAAAAAGGTGGGTGTGGTGGCTGACACCTGTAATCCCAGCACTTTGGGAGGCCAAGGCAGGCAGATCACAAGGTCAGGAGTTCGAGACCAGCCTGGCCAACACAGTGAAACCCCATCTCTACTAAAAATACAAAAATTAACTGGGTGCTGTGGCGGGCGCCTGTAATCCCAGCTACTCGGGAGGCTGAGGCAGGAGAATTGCTTGAACCTGGGAGGCAGAGGTTGCAGTGAGCCAAGATCGTGCCACTGTACTCCAGCCTGGGTAACAGAACTAGACTCTTGTCTCAAAAAAAAAAAAGAAAAAAGAAAAAAAGAAAAAAAAAAAGAAAGAAGAAAGAAAGAAAGAAGAAGAAGAAGAAGAAGAAGAAGAAGAAGAAGAAGAAGAAGAAGAAGAAGAAGAAGAAGAAGAAGAAAAAGAAAGAAAGAAAGAAAGAAAAAGAAAGAAAGAAAGAAGAAAGAAAGAAAGAAAGAAAGAAAGAAAGAAAGAAAGAAAGAAAGAGAAGAGAAGAGAAGAGAAGAGAAGAGAAGAGAAGAGAAAGAAAGAAAAGAAAGACCAAACTCTAAACCAAAGTAAGATCTGGAGCAGAGAGACAATTTTCACTTTTCTTTATAAACTTCTAAATGGGTTGACTTTTTATTGTAACAAAAGTGTACAACTTGATAAGCTTTGGCATATCCAGACACCCATAAAACCATCACCTCAATTAAACTGTGAACATACTCAGTAGCCCCAGCAGTTTCTCCTGCTCCATTTTAATCCTTCTCTCCTGCCCTCTCACCCACATCCCCACTCCAACCCTGCTCAGGCAGGCACTAATCTGCTTTCTGAAAATATAGACTAATTTGGGTTTTCTAGTATATTATGTAAATAGAATCATACAGTATGTAGTCTTTTTTGTCTGGTTTCAACTGAACGTAATTATCTTGAGATTTGTCCATGGTGTTGCATGTATGACCAGTTAATTTCTTTCTAATGCTTAGTAGTAGCCATTATATGGCTATGCCGCAATTTGTTTGCCCATTCTCCTTCTGATGGACATTTGAGCTATTTCCAGTTTATTGGCCCAGAATATGGTCTGTCTTGGTAAAGATTCTGTTTGCACTCAAAAAGGATGAACATTCTAATATTGTTAGGTAGAGTGTTCTATACATGTTAATTAGGTCAACTTGGTTGACAGTGTTAAGTCTACTATATCCTTGCTAATTCTGCCTACTTATTCTATGGATTATTGAGAAATGGGTATTGAAATCTTCTACCATAATTGGCCGGGCATGGTGGCTCAAGCCTGCAATCTCAGCACTTTTGGAGGCTGAGGCAGGCAGATCACTTGAGGTCAGGGGTTTGAGACCAGCCTGGCCAACATGGTGAAACCCCATCTCTACTAAAAATACTAATATTAGCTGGTAGTGGTGGCACGCGCTTGTAATGCCAGCTACTCAGGAGGCTGAGGCAGGAGAATCGCTTGAACCCGGAAGGCAGAGGTTGCAGTGAGCCAAGATTGCACCAATGCACTCCAGCCTGGGCAAAAGAGAAAGACTGTCTCAAATTAAAAAAAAAAAAAAAAAGAAATCTTCTACCATGATTTTAAATTTTTCTATATCTCGTTGTAGTTCTGTGAAGTTTTATCTACTTTAAAGCTCTGTTATTAGGTGCATAAACACTTAAGACTGTTATGTCCTCTTGATAAATTTACTTCTTTATCATTATGAAATGACCTTCTTTATCCCTGGTAATATGCCTCTCTGAAATATGTGTGATATAGATATAGATAAGATTTCTACCTCTAGATAAATAGGTAGACATATATAGATAGCCAGCTTTCTTTTGACCATTATTAGTGTTACTGCACAAAAGTGGCTTGCTGCTGGATGTGCTAGAAGCCAATATTATGACATTGAGTTTTTGAGAAAAGAAAAGCTTTATATTGCAAGTTGACTCACAAGAAAATAAGAGTGTCAGGCTCAAATCTGTCTCCCTGTGCTGGCTTCAAGACAACATTTTTATTAGGAAAAGTTCTGGGGGTGGATTCTGAGATTAGTAGGTGATTGGTGGAAGGAAAGGGGAGGTCTGGAAAGTCCTTAGGCATGCGCAGTTATCTCTTCATGCTAGCTCACAGGTCATACGTGCAAATCAGGGGGAGTTAGTATGATACATACGGTGGAAATTTAGGCTGTGATGTCATCAAGCTCATTCTGTGCAAACTCCAGTAGGCCATCTTGGTTCCAACTGATTTCAGCCAGTATTTTTTTTCTTGATATCAGAAGCCAAGGGAGTTACAGCGTTTCAGCAAGTTGCTTCTTATCTGATATCCTGCCAACTCAAGAGTTTCTGTTAGTTACTGGTTTCTTACTCTTTGGTGCACAGTTTCAGTTTCAGCTTTTCAGCAAGTTGTTTCTTTTCTTATCTGCTATCCTATAAGCCCAAGAATTTAGTCATTGGTTTCTTTAACTCACTGAGGGACAGTTCATTAGCATAGCATATCTTTCTCCATTTTTTGCATTCTTTTACTGTTAACCTATTTGTGTTTTTAAAGTATGTCTCTCATATAGCTTGTTCTCATGTATTTTTTTAAAAAATTCAATCTGATTATGTCTCCTTTTTAATGGTCATATTTAGGCCATTTGTATTTAATGTGATTATTGATATGGCTAGGTTTGGGGCTATCCTCTTGCTATTTGTTTTCTATTTGTACCATTTTTTTAAATACCTTTGCCCCCTTTTTCTGCCTTTTGATTTCATTAAATATTTTCATTATTCCATTTTATCTCCTTTGTTGACTTATTATATATAACTTTGTTTTATTATATTAGTGGCAGTGGCTGCTTTAGGGTTTCATATATACCAAATGCTTTTAACTCACCACAGTCTGCCTTCAAATCATACTATATATTTCATGTAAGGTATAAGAGCCTTATGATAGTGTACTTCCATTTCTTCACTCCCAGCTTTTATACTATTATTTTCATACATTTTACCTATACCTGTTTTATAAATTCCAAAGTACATTATTTTTTAAAAATAATTATCTTTTCAAGATATTTTTTAAATCTTATACATTTACCCATGTAGTACCATTTCCAGTGCCCTTTATTTCTTTGTGTATATTCAAAATTCCATCTGATATCATTTTCTTCCTGCCTAAAGGACATTAACATTTCTTGTAGTGCAAGTCTGCTGGCAATGCATTTTTTCAGCTTTTATATGCCTGAAAAGTCTTTATTTCATCTTTGTTTTTCAGAGATAATTTCACTGGGTATAGAATTTTAGGCCTGCAATTTTTTTGTTTTGTTTTTTGTTTTTCTGTACAGTAGGTCCTCACTTAATGTCATCAGTAGGTTCTTGGAAACTGCAACATATAATAAAAGCATTTTTTTCTCATCAACATTGTAATGAAAAAATGTTGAAGGAAACAATGTTATTCGAGGGCCTGCTGTACATCATTTTGCTAAAAGTTGCCGTTTTCAAGAACCTATTTACAATGTTAATGAGGACTTACTGTACTTTAAAGATACTGCTTCACTGTCTTCTTATTTGCATTACTTCCAATGAGAAATTTGCTATGATTTTTATCTTTCTTCCTCTCCCCATAGATGTCTCTTTTATATAGTTGCTTTTAAGATATGTCTGGTTATGACTTGCTTGGCATCATTTTCTTACCAAGACTATGTTTCATATAGGATTATGCTACTCCTATTTTGCTGATGTTAATCTCCAAAATCATGGTGGATAATCAGATAGGATTGACCTAACAAACAGAGTCATAAATAATAGTAAAAAAAAGGAATATTTTTAACTCAGGATTTTAAAAGGACTTTTGTGACTAAATCCGCCCAATCCAAAGAGAACTACATACACTTTATTCAGCAGTTAACTTGGCCTGTTAGGAATTCTCAAGAGTAAAATTTTGGCTGCCTGTTCTAATATTTCCTCTGTGGCCGTCTTAAAACACGGTCCCAAAATTCTTTGACATTCTTCCCACTGAGACATGACATCTATATCTCCTGCCCTCGAATCTGGGTTCTGTGACCACTTAAGTGATAGAATGCAACAGAACCAAGTTTTTTTGGTCCAGACATTAAGACTCTGTCAGTTTCTCATTTTCTCTCTCGGGCTGTTTGTTCTTGGAACCCAGCCATAAATGATCCCAAACATCCTGGAGATAGACTCACATGGGAAGAAGGTTCACAGCCCACTGCTCTGGCAGAGCTCCCAGAGAGCCAGCCTCAGCCATATGAATGAGATATTTTGAAAGTGGATCTGGCAGTCCTCGTTGAGCTGTTTCAGCTAAAATTCTATGAAACAGAAATGATCTATCTGTACTGAGCCCTGCCCAGATTGTATATTTGTGAGCAAAATAAATGATTGTTGTTGTTTTAGGCCTCTAAGGTTTCAGATGATTAGTGACACAGAACTGTCTCAAGTAAGTAACTTCTGCTGTGATCCAGGGTGGTTGCCTCTTTTCTAACTTCTAATCTTCTATTTGACCCAAGGGGTTCCATTCTCTTTTTCTTCTGCATTGACACAGTCCTGTCCTAGTAGGACTCATACTGCTATTCATAGAAAGTAGTTGTGCTTCCACTCTGCATATGTTCAAAGTGAATTTTGTGTGTGTGTGTGTGTGTGACAGAGTCTCACTCTGTTGCCCAGGCTGGAGTGCAGTGGCACAGTCTCGACTCACTACAACCTCCGCCTCCCAGGTTCAAGTGATTCTCATGCCTCAGCCCCTCGAGTAGTTGGGATTACAGGGGGCTGTCACTATGCCTGGTTAATTTTTTGTGTGTTTTTGGTAGAGACAGGGTTTCGCCATATTGGCTAGGCTGATCTCGAATGCCTGGCCTCATGTGATCTGCCCACCTTAGCCTCCCAAAGTGCTGGGATTACAGGTGTGAGCCACCGCGCCAGGCCCAAAGCATTCTGATTCCCTCCATTATCCTCTGCAGAATGGTGTTTACCTGTTCTACATGTTAACCATTGTCTCTTGCTGCTCTTCTAACCTACATACTTGGGTTTGGCATATTCTCTGCCTAAGCAATGTTCTATTAATATTTACTGGCTGCAATCTCTGCTCGTAATTGCCATTCAAACTTACACTTAGTATAGGAGTCTTTATTGAAAACTTCCAATTGTGCATTGCTTGAATCAGTTAGAGTTCAATCAGGAGATGGAAACCACAACAGTTATTTAAATATATGTAAATAGGTACAAAGATACTAACTAGTTAACTATATCAGTCAGGGATCTTCAGAAAAACAGAACCAGCATCTCTTACTATATACAAATAGATTTATTTCAAGAAATTAACTGATACAACCATGGGGGCTAGCAAGCCTGGAACCTGTAGGGCAGATTGGCAGGCTGGAAACTCTCAGGCAAGAGCTAATTTGCCATCTTGAGAATTTCTTCTTTCTCCAGGAAACCTCAGTTTTTGCTCTTCAGGTCATTCGACTGATTGAATGAGGCCCACCCACACTATTGAGGGCCATCTCCTTTACTTAAAGTCAATTTAGTGTAGCTCTGCAACATACCTTCACAACAATACCTGATTAGTGCTTAATTAAATAACTAGGTACTACAGCCAAGCCAAACTGATATATAAAACTAACAACCACAGTAACTAAAAAAGTTAAAAGAGAACTCTAAAATATCATAAAGGTTGCAACTGCTGAGAGCCAAGAGGCAAAGAGAAAAGTTTAAAATTATTAAAAATTAGAAACTTAGTAGAGAAGCCCAAAGGAACTGAAACTCAGATCTGTAAGAGGCATTGCTTGGCCAGTGCTTGTTGTCTTATTTCACAGGGAGGGATCCAGGGGATTAGGATCCAAATCTCTGCAGAAGGGACACTGGCTGGCTATTGCTGGTGTCCCAAAGGGACACATGATGAAGCTGATTCTGCAAGTTAGAAAAACTGAAAACTAGATTTAGCTGCTGCTACAAGGGAAAAAAAATGTTATGATGAAAGAGCTTCCCTGGGGTAGCACTCACAGGAACCACAAGCAGACAGGAAACCCTCAGGAAGCATATAGAAAGGAGAAAACCCCTTGTTCTGCCCCCAGCTTTGAAGTCTCCATCTAGTGCCCCTACTGGCAGAGCCAACTGGCAATGCAGAAATGTGGTTTTTAGGGTCCGGGCTCTAGGATCACAAAGCAGACTATAGAAGGGTGGGTTTAAAACTGAGAGGCAATAACTGATACAGTCCACCCCTTTGGCTATTTAGCATCCATTACATGGCTCCACAAAAATTTGAACTTTGATACAACCACAAAACAAATTCATTTCCTCCCAACAAAATGCAACTATTCAGCATATAAAACAGGCGAGCATCACCTTCTCCCCAAATTCAGGATTATAAAGTCTCAAGTCATTGTATCCATCTCTGAGAAATGTTAATTACTTCTCAAATTCAGTCCCAGTCCCATCTGAATATGTTTTCTAAAAACCAAATTGCAAAGTTAACTTCCAACAAAACCTGTATAAAATGATATGAATAAGAAGAAAGAATAAAATAATTAATATATACAAATACACACACACAGTAAGCAACTAACTGGTCATGAGGCCATAATTGTATTTATAACTTCCTTCTCCCCCTGCCTATTTTATGTTTCCTTTGCCTTCATCCAGCACCATACACAGTTGGGGTTTTTTATGTGGTGGGGTAATCCATCTGGCCTCAAGGGTCTGAATCATCAGTGGTTGTGCCTATAGCTAGGGACTGGGGAAGTTGTCATCTTCCATTAACTTTTACTATTGGGCATGAAAATCCTAAAAGGCACCCCAGAAAATCCCCCTGGGTTTCAGATATAGTCCTCTTTGGGCACATGGAATGGCAGCAATCCAATTTCACTTTGGTAATCAGTCGCCCCAGTCATAGAGTAACCTTCTTCTTAATCTGTTGATTTGGCATCATGAGGATCCCCAAATGGCCAAATGGTGGTCTCATCTTCCAAACCGATGGGACATTGTTGTATTTCCTGGTAAAGACATTTGTTCCTTAGGAACCAAGACTCCAAACAAACAGAGTTCAAAGGCACAGGGATGAAAAGCAAAAATTCTGTGAGTAGGCTACAAGATGTGAGAGTGTGAAGAGCTAGTCCCCCTTCCACCCCTGATTCCCAGAGCTGTGTAGTCTGGCTATGGGAAATATGGAACCATATAGTTGGTTCTATGATTCAAAGTATAATCTGCATCCTGTGATGTAGAACCCCATCCTTTCAGACTGTAATCTCCCAACTGGTACCATAACTGAATCTTCAGTAGACCATCAAATCTTTCTATTAAGCCATCTGCTTCTGGGGATTAGGATATGTGGTTGTACCAGTTAATTCCATTGGCATAAACCCATTGCTGCAGTTCTTTTGAAATTACTTTCTTGATCAGAAGAAATGTTGGATGCAGTACACCATATTTTGTAGTCACAGCTGCCAGAAGAGTTTTGGACAGGAAAGCAAATCTGTACTCAGAATTCATATCTCCTGCACTAAGGAAACATTTTTGCTTCCCTCCATGATGGAAGGGTTGCACTGTAATCAATCTGCCCCTGGGGGCTTGCTGGGCCTTTTAGGGAGTTGTACCATAACAGAGGCTTAGTTTAGTTGGCAAGCTAGGCATTTAGCAGTGTTGGTATTCAAAAAAGCCTTGACTAGGGTAAGTCCATGTTGTTGAATCCATGCATAGTCCTCATCCCTGACATTATGGCCACTTTATGCTCAGGGCCATTGAGCAAGCACAAGAATAGCTGGAGAAAGACATTAACTGAAATCCACAGGATGCGTCATTTGTCCACCTTCAAGCAAGAGATTCTAAGTCTGGAACTGGCCTAGGTCTGCAAATAGAATGAAAGGCAGCTCAAGTTTTTGGTCACCAAACTTTTTTTTTTTTTTGAGACGGAGTCTTGCTCTGTCACCCAGGCTGGAGTGCAGTGGCGAGATCTCGGCTCACTACAAGCTCTGCCTCCCCAGTTCTCGCCATTCTCCTGCCTCAGCCCCTAGTAGCTGGGACTACAAGTGCCTGCCACCACACCCGGCTAATTTTTTTGTATTTTTAATAGAGGTGGGAGTCACCAAACTTTTTAGATAGCTCAGATGACATTTTAGTAAGCTGGCCATCTTTTTCATTCCTAGATGCACCATGATCAATTCGCCTCACTAAAAATCTCTAGGTTTCAAAACAGTTTGATTATCACTATGCCCTTTCTGTTTTCTATGGTATTTGTCTTAGTCTATTTTGCATTGCTATACAGGAATACCTGAGGCTGGATACTTTATAAAGAAAAGAGGTTTATTTTGGCTCAGAGTTCTGCAGACTGTGCAAGAAGCATTGCACTGGCATCTGCTTCTGGTGAGGGCTCCAGGAAGCATCCAAACATGGTGGAAAGCAAAGGGGGCATGTTACATGGCGAGATAGGAAGCAAGAGAGATGCCATGCTCTTTTAAACAACTAGCTCTCATGTGAACAAATAGAGTGAGAACTCACTCATTACTCTGAGGAGGGCACCAAGCCATTCATGAAGGATCCGTCCCCCTGACCCAAACACTTCCCACTAGGCCCCACCTCCATCTCCAGCATTGGGGATCACATTTCAGCATAAGATTTGAAGGGGACAGACATCCAAACTATGTCAGTATTTGCAGTCCCCTTGTCTCTAATGGTTAAATTATAGCATTTGGTCTCTGCTATATGGGAATCTCATCATTTCTATTAAAATCAGAGATCCAACTCAATGGAGGTGTCTTTCACCATCATATCTGGCTTATAGAAGACAGCCACCGCAGAGTTTTTCAGAGATGCAAGTGCTACCTTCGTCAATGTGTTTCTTAATGTCTTTATGAAGGGATTGTCCTCTAGGCATTCTGGGGGATGGATCTGAGGTGGGTAGATGTAGAGATTTTATGTGATAAAGTCACTCCATCATTCCTTCCTCCTTAAGTCTTTGATGCCTTCCTCTACATTGTGTCAGGGAAGTTCTAGCATTCCAGCCTTATTGAACATATGCCACCATTGAGTCCAAGGTTTAGTCAGCCAACCAAGAAATTTTAGAGCCACTTCCAGTTGCAAGAGCTAGCACATTAAACCCAGAATGTCTCATAAATACACCCAATAAATTCAATCCAATCCAATGCTATATTCTATCCTCCTTGGTCTAACACCCTTAGAATCTATTCTCACACATATTTGCCAAGATTCTGCCAGTATTTATTAGCAAAATCTTGCACTTCTTTTAGTGTATAAACTATTCTGAGTCAGACTTTGTCCATGCCCTCCAACCCCCAAAGAAAGGTGAGATCCGACCCTAATGGTGAGGCGAGTGGCAATAAAGAGAGGTTGGGATGGGTCTTGAGAAGAAGGAGAATTCATTCCCTTGAAGGAAACTGCCCCAAGTGAAGTTGTTATAAGGTTTTTCACAAACGTGGATGGCATGATTGATTCCACACCTGGTGGTGATTGCTGAGCTGCAACATGCAATCTACTGATGAATCTGGGGAAGTTCCTGTCAGACTCATTATAAATGAAGGACAGTATCTTGCAAGTCATTTAATGGAAATTTGTCCTTATCATTATCCTGGGCCCAACCCCACCTCCCAGCTACTATATTTCTTGTTTGAAGCAGGTCTCATCTAATGCACTCAGGCTGCTACGGTACCATCTAGTGCCAATTGAACAACCCGCCTTATACTTTACATGCTACTTACAGTAGATCAAGAGGGCAGATTCACCTTTTCTGGTGATTTTCCTAAAACTAGATAGATGCCCAGAGATTGGTATGGTACTTTTTTAGTCTACAGTGGTGCAGTATAAAATCATCTTTTAAAGTCTCTACCAGAGTTTTGGGCTGGGCAGAGAAATATTCTACCCAGTTGGCCAACCGCATCTTCCCTTGAGGCTGAGCTAAAGTGAAGACCTGCAGGAAAATCCAGTGGAGGTCAGGCCCACAGACAGCATCTTCTGAAGCTCATGCCCACCCACCCCACACCAAGTACAACTAACAGTACAGACTACAAAGCCTATCACATATGGAGATCTCACATAGGGATGTGGAAATCATGCATTATTATCCTTTCCTTTCAGATGAGAGCAGTCTTAAGATAATGAACCAGCTTGGGTTTACACAGATAGCAAATAGGAGAGACAGGTATTCCAGCCCAGGTCTGCTGCCTAGGAATGCTGTATCTACCACTCTTCACTGTGCCTAGGTGAAACAGTGGGGGCAACGCCCATGGGGGCTGCTTTGAGGGACATCATGATCAACATACACAAAGACTGTTTGCCAAGAACAGAGGGCAGCTTTGCTCTCTCCCCCTAAACAAGACCTGCTTTGGAGTTCATGGGGAGTAGTACAAGTTTGTTTCCAGAACCTTCTGCCTTCCTTCTCTGTCATACAGAATCCTCATGCACCCTCTTCACTCATGATGCCCCACCCAGGCTGTCCTTTCCTGGCCAGCATCTCTAGCCCCTGAAGCCTCTTCACTACATCTGTCTCTCACCTTCTTTGTTGTACCACAAGGGGTCCTTATTGTCCACAGACCAAATGGGCTGGGAGCCTTTTCTTAGGACTCCTGCTAAGACTTGTGTCGACTGCAGGCACACATACATAGCAACAAGCCCCTCCAAGGTGGATGCTTTGTCCTCATGGCAACACTTTCTACATTACCGTCAGTGAGTTTAACCTACCACGAGTTTTCTTGTACCTGGAAGTCTTAGGTGCTCCTCACCCTCCCACCTCACTCCATTTACTCTGTCTCAGTGCCAAATTTCTGCTCACCTAGTTTTTTCCTACCTCACCCCAGCATGCATGCACATGCACACACACGCACACACACGCACACACACACACACACACACACACAAAATTCCCTTCATACCTCTCCCTAATTTTCTGAATTCTATCCTTTCTTCAAGGCCAGTCACTCTACATGCACAGTTAATTCTACTCTCAGAGCTTCACATCACATCAGTCAATATCTTTTGTTTGGTATGGTTTGTTTTTTGTTGTTGTTTGTTTGTTTTTGTTTAGATGGAGTCTTACTCTGTTTCTCAGGCCGGAGTGCAGTAGTGCAATCTTGGCTCACCGCAACCTCCACCTTCAGGGTTCAAGTGATTTTCGTGCCTCAGCCACCAGAGTAGCTGGGATTACAGGCCTGTGTCACCACACCTGGCTAATTTTTGTATTTTTAGTAGAGACAGGGTTTCGCCATGTTGGCCAGGCTGGTTTCGAACTCCTGGCCTCGAGAGATCTGCCTGCCTCAGCCTCCCAAAGTGCTGGGATTATAGGCATGAGCCACCACATCCGGCCTATATCAATTTTTATGGCACCAAATTAGGAACCAAAAGCACTATATACTGAATGTGTTTATTTACTCTTTTAAATATGCTTTCTGCTCCATTTTTTAACATCATAGTTCATCTCTTTAATAGAAAAAAGTATTTACCATCACCTTAGAAATTATAGTT
The DNA here is from genome assembly GCF_028878055.3 of Symphalangus syndactylus. Classification (NCBI taxonomy): domain Eukaryota; kingdom Metazoa; phylum Chordata; class Mammalia; order Primates; family Hylobatidae; genus Symphalangus; species Symphalangus syndactylus. The sequence goes on from NC_072434.2 coordinate 16,256,831, forward strand.
AAATCAATTCCCATAACTTCTTTCTATATATTTGCTTCTATATATAGTTACCCCATTTCAATGTTTCTTCTTGCCTTCCTCCTACAAATATAAATTGCACACCATTTCTGTGTCATACACAGTGCTAAGACCTGGGAATTCAGTGGCAAATAAAATAAACATGGTCCCTGCTTTTGTGGGGTTCATACTCTAAGAGAAGACAAATGTAACACAAGTAAACACATAAATATATAGCTACAATTTGTGATTAGTGGCCTGAGATGAGGGTGCCAAAAAAAATAAAAGGAAACTTATTTTCAGATAAGTTTCTCTCTTATCTCTTATCTGAGACCAGAGAACATCTGAAGAGGTGATATAAGTAAGCTGAGATGTAATGAGAAAGAAGGAGCCAGGAAAAGAAAGGGTTGAGGGAAGAGAGTTCCAGGTCGAGGGAACAGCATGAGTGAAGGCCCTGAGAGAAGAAGGAGCTTAGCATGTGCACAGCAAGAACTGATCAGTGGCTATGTGACTATGGCATGGTGAGTAGAGGATAGTGTGGCTGGGCTGGGAATAACTGCAGAGGTGGAATCAGGCAAGGTCTTGAAGGTCATAGTAAGGAACTTGAATTGACACTACATGCCATAGGATATGGTTTGGCTGTATCTCCACCCAAATCTCATCTTGAATTGTAGTTCCCATAATCCCCACATGTCATGGGAGGGACCTGATGGGAGGTAATTGAATTATGGGAGCAGTTACCCCCATGCTGCTGTTCTCGTAATAGTGGGTGAGTTCTCATGAGATCTGCTGGTTTTATAAGGGGCTTTTCCCTCTTTGCGCAGCACTTCTTCCTGCTGCCATATGAAGAAGGACGTGTTTGCTTCCACTTCTGCCATGATTGTAAGTTTCCTAAGGCCTCCCCAGCCCTGCAGGACTGTGAGTCAATTAAACCTCTTTCCTTTATAAATTACCCAGTCTTGGGTATGTTTTTATAGCAGTGGGAGACCGAACTAATACCCGTAAGAAGCTGTAAAATTATTTTAAGCAAGGAAGTGACATGATCTGGCTTACTAGACCATTGGATGACATGTAGAGAATGGCTTAGAAGGGTTGGGAGTGGAAGAGATAGGCAAGTTAATAGGCTGTGGCAATGGTCCAGATAAAATATGATACTGACTTGGACTAACATGATACCAGATTGACAGTGGAAAGGGGATCAATTTGTAGTATATTTCAGAGGTAGAATGATAGGACTGGGTGATAATTTGTACCAACTCTAATTTATCCTTATTGTGATACATTTTTTATTAGTTTGCTCAGGGAGAGTCCCGAGAATTGTATTTTCCTAGTGCATACGTTATGAGTGACAATTTACCCAGGCATAGAATTCTCAGGTCACACAACTTCTTTCCTTCACAGATTAAAATACTTTGTTTCATTGTCTTCTCACATTTAGAGTTATGGAAAATAAATCTGAAGAATGCTTGACTTGTTTTTTCCTTGCCTACTTATTTATTGAGTTTTTGTAGTATCTTAGATGTAAAAGTTCTATCTGAGTAGATTTGAGAGTAGTAGCTCTTTTCTATCTGCCCAATGTGATGTTATTTAGCCTACCTAGCATTCTTCCCCCTTTCTTCTGGAAGTAGCAACCGCATTTTCCTCTGGGAAATGATCTCTCCCTTATTTGCAGTCCATATGACTCTGGGTAAAGCTGACCTATCCTCTCATCCCAGAAGTGGGTGTGTTCTGCCGGTGAAATTAAGGCAACAACCCTTCTCAATTGCATAGATTGATCCAAGGGTGAGTACATGACCCAAGCCAAGCCAATAAAAATCAATGAGGATTAACCCAAGGTTAATGGCACATGTATTAGAACTCTCTTTTCCATTGGGATTGGTAAACTGGGAGAATGTAAGTCTGGAGATACTGAATGTCACGCTACAGGAACAACCCTCCCAAGAATGATGGCAACCCAGAGAAAAGCAAGAGCAGCAGGGATGGATTCCTAGTGAACCCTTGGACTTCATTAAATGAGCCAGCAAAATTCCTTTTTTGTTTAAGCCGGTTTGAACTGAGCCTGACACAACCCAGACTCCTGATGAATACAGTAAGCACATTCAGTTTTTAAAATAAGATTTTACTTAAAGCCATTATATTTTCTACATATGGCTTCTGCTCCAAAAGAGTCTGTTCATTATTTTTAGGAACTCCTGTTATGTGTAGGTTAGCTCTTTGATATCTGTATTTCATGTTTACTCTATTCTTTCATTTTCATTTCTTTATCTTTTGCTTTTGTGTTCTAGGAAATTTATCTTCAGTTTGCCTTTTACTCATTAATTCAGTTTTCTGCAGTGTCCATTTGTAAGCTACGGCTTCCATTTTGGAGTTTAATTCAATAACTGTGTTTTCCAGCCTGATAAAATGTTTCTTCCATTTGGATTGTTTCCTTTTTATAATGGCTTGCTCTGGTCACACAAATGTAAATTGTTTTAGCATCTAGCATATGGCATTCTTTGATAAACAGAAAAAAGTGAATGAGGTTATTATTCATTTTTCAGGTCAATGATTTTCCTGATTCTATCACTTAACTCCCCTTAGCTTGCTTTGTCTTTATAGCCTCTGCCACCTGGTATATATCTGTATCAAGACCTAGAGCAATGGCTGCACACGTTGGCACTAAAATCTATTTATTGGACATGTAAACGGATCAGTACAGATGTGTTTTCACTCTTAATTTGCTCAAAGTCCCATTGAGAAGGTAAAACTAGCACAAAAAGGTAAATAACCATCCCAGGCAGCTAACTGAGAGCTATCAGAAACACATACATGATTAATAGCTAAATAAATTGTGCCGATACAGGTGTATACTCTAGAATCAGAGCCAGGTATGCAGACAGGAGGAGATCATTTAGTGCTTGAATAATCGGAACAGTGTCCACAGAGGATCCAAGGATTGAAGGGAACTTCGAAGAAGGGTATGATTTAGAAAGGAAGGAGTCTGGTGGATTCTTCTAAAGAGCATTTCTCTGGGATTCAGATAATTTCACCTATGCAGTTAGCACCCATTATATCCCTGAAAGATACAACTACTTTTCCTATAAGGTAAGAGAATTTCAGGCTCGAACAGAGAATTTTAGATTGAAAAATTCAAGCCCATTTTCTATTCCTCCACCCCCAAACAAAGGTGCGGAAAGCAGTTGAGGAAACAGGCTGAGGTGAGTTTCCTTGGAGCCTTGCTCTCTTGCATCTCTGTTTGATCCCTGGGTCATTCTCTCAGGCATCTCTGGTCAGAAACACTTTTAAACGCCAAATCTCATCCTCACTGGGTTTGCATTGTGCCTAGAAAGATGGTGACACCAATAAAAGTTTGTTGCTTAAAGACACAGCCTAAGACTCACACAATGCACACTTCATACACACTAATTGCTTCCATCTCTAGTAACTTTCAGCTTCTCATTACCTAAATTATTTCAGTGCACTCAACCTGGGGGTTATCTTCCTATAGGGAATCAAAAGAGGTGCCAGAAACAGATAAAAATCAAGAAAACAACAATTTGAAAAGGTTATCGTTGGCATCAGGGAATGTCTGTGTTGGAAAGGATCTCCAGGTTCATTAGCCCCCACTCCCAGCACAGGAACCCTCTTTGTCATGACTTGGACAGATGTTATCCAATTCTGCTTCATGACTTTTAAGACCTGGGTGCCACATTCTGCAGTTGTCATCTGCAAACATGATAGGCAGGTGAATGTGGCAAGCAACCCATATTTAAATATACTTGAAGCCCTCCTGGAATTTACACAGCCACATCTTTCCCTGTACTGCCCTACAAGAAGCGTAACAGAAGAAGCTCTTCTGAGCCTCCTGCTATGTTATAGAGAGCAAGAAAGGGAAGGGAAGAGACAGGGCGAAGAGGGAAAGGATGACTTCATATTGTAGTGTTCAAGCTGGAATAATTTTCCCTCCCACCTTGCTGGAGTGCTTTCCAAGTGCTATTTCCTGGAGCAGCGCCAGATTAGTTGTTCCAGAATTCCCAGGGGGCTTTGCACAGAGTCCCAGACCCCATCCCTGAGAGTTGAATTTGGTACATCTGGGATGAGACCTGGGCATCTCTATTTGTTAAAGCTTTGGATTATTTTGAAGTGCAGTCCGTTTGAAAGTCACTTTATTAGAGGGCTCTGGACTAGGTCACCCCATTCCTGGTGGTTGAAAAACCTCATGCAAGCAGATCACTCCTATGTCCTCTGGCAGTTTTCTGTAAGCATGTTTTTGTGTTGCTGAAGGCAGCCCCATCAGCCCCCGGGGGAATAATCCTTTGCTGTTCTCTCCAGCCATACTCTACAGGATCACCTGAGGCCTCTTTATTGCAGCACAGCATCCAGCTTGTACTCTTTGTTGTGGGCTGGCCAAGATGCTGACAGGAACAAAAATGACTTGTTTTTGAGAGTAAAGATACAAGCTTTGACTCAGATGACGCACACATGTTCATGGAGGGAGACTCTCACATCCGACCTACCTTCTTCCGTCCACAGAGAGTCACGTTGCTACTCTAACCACATCACTAATTCCGAAAGATGGGGACTCCTACACAGGGCCTCCAGGTCAATGCCTCTGATTAGGGCAGGGAACTGGAAGGCATCCAACCTCAACTTCCTGGTACCCCAAGTTCTCTCAGCAACAACAGCGAAAGCCCATGGATGTAACTGCATTACAGAAGGCAAGGCCCTCAATGTGTAGACTCTCTGGGGTGCTATTTTAAAAGGCAGACTCTCAAGCCCCACAAACAGATGTTTTGAAGATCGGAGTGAGGCCAGGAAATCCACCTTTTGAACAAGCAGGACTAGGGAATTCTGAGTAAGGCTAGTATTTGAACTTTACCCATTTGGGACTGAACCTCAAAGGAAAAAAGGAATCTGGAAAAGGAAATGAAGTCCCCCCCCCCGCCCTTCCAGGGCCATGGCTGCATATGTTCTTGAGATATTGGCCAGGCCCCTTATTTCTTTGACATTCCCCTTGCTTTCCTGTCCCCTCGTCTTCCTTAACAGGCCTTCTTATCTGCCGGAAGACTAGTCTTTCTTTAAGGCTAGCAGTTAGCCTTGATTGAGGATCCAGTTCTATACATGTGGGCATAGAGAACAGAGCAAGAAGACAGGGCAAGTGAGCAGAACTATACAGGGAAGGGAGGGACAGTGTTGGAAGAGAAGCCCAGGCTTGGAACTTGCCCATGGCAAAAAAAAAAAATTGAAAATTTGTACCCTCATTATGTCACCAGGAATTGAAATTAAGTTATGACTCACGACTTACCCATGAAGCTCTTTCCCAATTAGTCTGGGTTGTGTCATCAAAAGACCTGAATTTAAGTCATGACTCCATCACTTATTGGCTTCGTGATCTTGGGAAAATTATTGAACTCTCTGACATTTAGTTTCCTTATCTGTAAAATAGGGGTAATCGCTTGATAAAGGTGCTGTTCGTTTTGATGAGGTGATATATAAAAATGCTCAGCCCAGGTTTTGGCACATGGAAGGCAGAAAAATAAACCACCCTAGGTATTATGAATAATATAATTCTGTCCTTTCCACACCTTTCCTCTCACAACCTACTGACTTACTCTAGGCACCAGACAACCTGAATTACTAAATGTTCTCTAGGGCCCCAATAAGCCATGGGTTTTAAAATCTAATGGAATGGTCTAATCCCATCTCCATCACCAACTCATAAGCTGTGTGACCTTCCTTCCTGGGCCTCTGTTCCCTTCTCTGTGGATCAGTGCCAATACATCAAGTTTCTGCAAAGGCCTGGTGCATTCACTGATGCACACAAGCAGCCCAGGACCATGCTCGGAGCCCCCTGTGCTGCAGCCTCCCCTTCCCCTCCTTCCCTGCAGGCTCCCATGTTTGTCCATGACTTTCTACAGCAGTGCCTTTGTTCAAACTGTTTCTTCCACCCAAATGTCCCTTCCCTTTTTCTGCTCATTAGAGTTCTTCCCAAAGCCGCCTTCATCCTACCTCAACCCCAACAGTCAAGATACCCGGATAATCACCCTTCATTGACAAATAGAGTATGTATTGTGATTCTGTGATGTGTCAGGCACTGTTGCTCATGACCAGGGATATAGAGATGATTAAGGTCTAGTCCCCAAGAAATTCAGTCTACTTAACATAAGAACATAAGAACCATATGAACATAAGAACAAATAACTGTCCTCCAAGGAAGTGGGGGTAATAATAGAAGTGACTCAAAAGTGCTGGGACAGCACAGAAGAGGGAGCTCTTGGGTCTGACTCAGGTGGGATGGAGAAGCCTTTATAGAGACACAGACCTTTGACTGGAAGGATAAGTGATGTTTGACAGGGGGAGAAGGGGGAGTAGTTTGTCTAAGACTGACCCAGAGCCATAGAGGTCTGAGATAGGCAGGTGGGCCAACAGTGCTAGAGGCTGACCAGGAATGGGGAGGGCACAGAGACAGAGCTGGAAAGAGAAGAGGACCAGGTGCCAATGGCCTTGAGTCTGGGCAGGGAAAGGTCCAGGAAGTTGCCTCCATTCCACCCCCGCCTAGGCACATGGGGACAGTGGAGAGCAGATCTGTCATTTCCAAGGAACATTCCAGAGCAGGAGCAGTCCACGGAAATCCCTCATCTCTAGTCCCCCTCATATCATTGGCTGGAAGGTCATGGGCTACAGGCTTGTAATTCAAAGGACCCAGGGGTCTGGAGGCAGACTTCTGTTGCTTTTTGTTTTTTTTTTTAACTACAAATGGACAACTTTCTTTGATTTCTTAAATTCAATTGCAAAATTTAGAAAATCCCACTCCACTAAGGAGAGAGTGAAAGTTAGAAGATCCAGTGCTTTCTGAGGAAGGTTGCAATTTGGGTGTGACAAATTTCACCAGAATCTCAGCATCCAGCCATCTCCCTCCATGAGCCAGAGGTCAACAACCTCAGGCAGGAATAATGTCTCATCCTAAGGCCTTCTGGAATATGTTTCTGGCCAGAGGTGGTTGGTCTCCAGGCTGTGCCTGGTCCTCATGCCCAGCCAACATCATTGCCTTCCAGACCTCAGGGCAACTGGCAGTGGCTACTTACTCACTGCCTCCTGGCCTTACCACACAAGGCCAGGAGGGGCTGGGGCCAATCTCCCCATTCTTTTCCCCATATTTTTTTGTGTTCCAGATTTACTAAATGTCTCACCTTCCTCCAGACACAGCAGCTCTTTCACAATGCCTAAAATCTTTTTCCAGATAAATGGCTTCATCTGGAAGGGCTTGATCACCATCATTCCTATCTCCTTTCCCCATCCCGGTTCCCTAAACACACGCACACTCATATATTCAACTCCCACTCTCCCTGGCAAACTCCTATTCACCCTTCAATTTCAGTTACGTGTCACTGTTCTTAGCAAAACCTCCCTTGACCACACCCTCCTCCTCTAGGTAGTAAATCACTCTCTCTTTGGGGTCTTACAGCACTTCTTCCCCAACTCTTAACTAATAATACTGTCATATTGCACAGCAACATATCTGACCATTCATTTGTGACCATCCCCCCCACCCCAACACCACTGCCCTGCCCCAGGGAGACAATTCCTCCAGGGCAGTGCTGGAGACTTACACATTTCTATCCTCAGCACCCAGCTGAAAGCCTAGTTTAGAGGAAACGCTGTTGACTGATTGATGGTCTTCACCACTACACTGGAAGCTCAATGGGGTATGGACTTTGTCTTGTTCAGTGTTGCGTCCTCAGGAGTCTGGTATGTAGAAGGCATTCAATAAAAATTGGTTGAATTAATTACATTTAATCAAGCCAGGACAATTCAGTGAAATGAAACACTTGGTCAAGTTGCTTAAGTTCCTGAAAATTGATTTATCTGAAGATCATCAATGACTTTGGATAATTATTAAATATATCTTTTTTGTGCAAGCTGTGAAACATATGAAGATAAATAAACTTGCTTATAGATAAGTGGGAGAGGGGATGAGATGTTTATAAAAATAATAGTACACAAGATAGAAAGCAATACATGCCAAGAAGAGAAAGTGCTGTGGGTATTCTGGAGAGAGGTCGCTTCCTCCATAGGATTGATCAGGGGGTCTTCACAGAGGACAAGCCATTTAACTTGGGACATCATTGATGATGTTTTCCACCCTGACCTTGGTCCACAGGCAGCCATGTGACCCTGGTCTCCTGGCTATAGCTGATTGGAAAGTAGACAACTGATCTAAGCTGAGCTGTTAGTCTCTGTCTCCCAGTAATTTGGTCTTGGGACTTTAGAGCACTAGTCAGTCTTGGCTGGTCCCTTGAATTAAAGACTGGTAACCTCTAGAGCTGTGCAGTTGCAGTCCTCTGCAAACTGCTCAGAGATGCAGAGAAAGCTGCCAAGAGAAGCAGAAAGGAGTGACCACATGGCCTCAGAGAGCAAGAAGCTGAGTCCTGGCTTTCTGATGACTTCTGCTCCTGGTTCCAGTCCCTCTGTGTCGTGCAGCAGCTTCCATCCCATGGATATTCTGAGACACCCCAGGCTCCTTACAGTAAATTCCCCCTTTTTGCTGCAGCTAGCTGGACTGTACCATTGCAGCTAGCAACCTTGGTGAAGACTCTTGTTGTGTGAAGAAATGGGCCATGACCAGTATGGGAGCTGATGGGGAAGGGGTATATGGTTTGTTTGTCTGCCTTTCCACCCTACACTCCCTCACTCACCCTCAGCATGTCCAGTATGGTGACCCCTCCATCTCCCCTAAACCTGGCCAGCGGTCTGGCAATAAGGAACTTTATGACAGACAAAGGCAGTCCTGTCAGTTCATAGGTGTCTGGAAATCCAGTCTTCCAGACTCCTGAAATAAACTGGATATCTATGGTCCCAGAGAATGTCTCCATATCCAGGGTCCCAGTAGCAGAAGTCACTCACCCCATGGAACAGAGCCCCAAAGCACTGGCACACACACATGGATATGTGTGTGCACACGTGTGAGTGGTAAGGAACATGCAGATCTGTGTGGAAATGCTCCCTCAGTGCACATTCTTAGACTCCTGTCAGTGTGTGTAAGCACTGCTCTATGGAGAAAATCATAGAGAGTCATCATTACAAAAAGGTGCACTCAGCTCCTTCTGGTGGCTTTGAGGTCGGCAAAAGTGCACACACGGCAACCTCTTTACAAAAATTCAACCCAGCTACTCTGAACCGAATCACACCCTCAATCAAGGCCTGTACTGTGTGGGAGAGCTCCAGGAGGACAGTGGTGTTTCTCAGGGCTTTGTGGGACTCTGACATTTGGTAAATCGGGTCGGGGAAGAGGGTGGCCAGATTTTATGGGGCCCAGAGGCATATATAATGGGAGGGAGAACTGTCTTTTAAGAAAAAAAATGTGTATATAATTACTTTGGCTGCCGAAAGGACCAATGAAAGTAAGAGACCCTGAAGCTTTTATTAGCATCACAGGAAATTGACTTGGGGGTGGGAAGGTGGGAGCTTAAAATTAAACCCCACTTTCCTTTGCTCTGTCCTTGTCATTTCTATACAAATTGAAGCCCCCAAGGACTGCAGTTCCACAACTGCACCACTTCCCTTGCAGAGGGGATGCCTGGGCTGTAGTGTGGGCTTGCACACGCCCCCTGCAGGCTAGCGAGGTCAAGACCGGATGGAACAATGGGCCAGGTGAAGAATGTGAACTCTTCTGACCCGGCAATTCCCAAACTTGATCTTGATCCTTTTATTTCTACAACTCACAAATCATCCCCCTTCTCTGGATCCCCAAGTCACACAATCCTTTCCTTTGGTGGGGGTTGGGGGGTGGGCGGGTGGAGGCAGGAGGGAGATGTACCATTATTCTGCAGTACTGCCTCTAGGTCTGGTAGGCAATGTAGCTAAGAATGGGAGCTTGCAACCAGGCTGCCTGGGTGTGGAGCCCAGCTCTGCCACTTAGCTGGATGACCTTGGGCAAGTTATTTTAGCGTTCTCTCTGACTTTCAGTTTCCGCTCTGTAAAACTAAAATAAAGTTAGGCCCTATCTCATACAGTTATGTGAAAATAATTCAGGAAAAATGTCTAACACAGTAGGGCTCACGAGGTTGACTCTTATGGGTCATAACTCATCAGCCAGCAGCTGTTGGATTTTAATGCTCTGGCCTCCCAACCTCGTGAGGATCGTGACCTCTTGTTGGACAAGTCTCTTTCCTCAATCCTCTCTCTGAGGAACTCAAATAATTTCTAAGATATACTGCCTTGGAGCAGAAGACAAGGAACTTCGGGCAATTCTCCCCATTTTACAGCCAGGCAAAATAAGGCCCAGAGATGTTAGGGGCAGGGCCAAAGCCTCAGAGAAAAGTAAAGTCGTGTCTACAAGTGGAGCTGAGGCCTCGTGGCCCCTCGGTAGTATCCTCTGGACAGGGAAGGAGGTGGGGTTGTCCCGTGGAACACCACCACTCTGCCTGGTACTCTGTTAATGAAGAGGGGTAGTTGGGCACAGTGGCTTACCCTGTAGTCCCAGTGACTCAGGAGGCTGAGCGGGGAGAATTGTTTGAGCCCAGGAGTTCGAGGCTGCAGTGCACTGTGATCACACCTATGAATGAAGAGCCATTGCACTCCAGCCTGGGCAATATAGTGAGACCCCATCTCAAAAAAAATTAAAAGAGGAAATAGGCAGCAAGAGGTCTGGGGAAAGTCATCTGTCCCCATGACCTACAGTAGGTGTGCCCTGCTTCCTCCTTCAACTCTACCTCAGCACAACAAAACACAGAAGGTGCTGGGCTCTCTGAGAAAGGACTGCCTGTCAGGAGGTCTGTGGCCTGTGAGTCACAGCTCTGCTACTAGCTAGCTCTGAAATCCACTTCTTCTGCCTGTAAAATCAGGGATTAGGCTGAATGACATCTAAGGTTTTTATCTTAAACCTCTTCAGAAATTGCTTCATCTCATAGTCACGTGGAGAAAGAGCCAGAAGCCAATATCCCTGAATGTGGCACTTCCTGCCAACCACGACACCTTCTCCGGACTCCCATCATGTCCCAGGGAGTCCTGATCCATGTGGGGACATAGTCTGAAATGGCCAGCTGCTGTCCTCTTTTGGCCACGGAACCTCTAGGGTTTGTGAGTGATAAGAGTAAGTCTGGAGGAGGCAGCAGGAAACGTCCTTGAGGAAAAAAATCAGGAAAATGATTTTTCCATTTAAAGGGCAATGTTTCAAATAATTTTTAAGGCAAATGAACATAGACACCTGCCCATTCCCAATATACAAATTCCCAAACATATTCTTGTTTTCCAGGAAAAGCAGTAAAGTTCTCAGGATAAGCTACAGTAGCAGAAATGGAGACATTTGCAAGAATACCTGAACTCTCAGAGGTGGGGGATGTGTAAATGAGTGACTGCAGGTCAGTGTGGAAACCCTCTGGTGCCTCTGACATCCCTGTGTCTGCTTAGGAGGATGTACAACATGACCTCCACCTCACCCCACCCTCCGCCATGAATTCCCTTCCTGCCTGAGAATTCTAGAATTCTACACCAGTTGAGCAAGAAAGTACAAAGAAGGACTGACTTGGCAAAATCCCATGGGGCCCTGGTGAAATGAACAGGTTTGGCAATGATTGTGTCACTATGACCCCGGACAAGTGACTTAACTTGACCATGCAAAAGCCAAGGATGTTCACATCCTGTCCAGCAGCAAAGTCTCTACACTGCAGGGAGTGAGCCCTGACCCTTAGAGGTTGACCCCAGGGAAGGAGTCAGGGAAGGTTCTTCTTCCTCCAAGTCTTACCCCAGCTTCAGCACAAGGAGGCTTTGTGAACTGGTTATCAGGCAATACTTCCCATTTACTGGGCTGTGAACATCCCTGAGTCTGTAGCCCTGGGCTGGACAAAGGGTGAGAATCCAGACAAAGATCACAAGACAGCCATTACCTTCGAGGCCTCCCAGAATGATGGAGGAAGTTGCCAGACTAAAGAAGGTGATATAGAACACATTAAAATACAGCCATGTATCACTTAACGGTGGGGATATGTTCTGAGAGATGCCTTATTAGGCGATTTTGTCATTGTGCAAACATCATAGAGTGTATTTACACAATAAGATAGGCCATACAGTATGGCCTATTGCTCCTAGGCTACAAACCTGTACAGCATGATGCTGTACTGAATACTGCAAGCAATTGTAACATGATGGTAGGTTATTTGTGTATCTAAACATATCTAAACATAGAAAAGGTATAGTAAAATACAGCATCACAATCTTATGGGACCACCATCATATATGTGGTCCATTATTGACTGAAACAACATTAAGTGGTGTATGACTGTAATCCTATAGGAACTTATGGGGGAAAAACAATGGTAAGTGAAAATTAACATAGTACAAGCCACCAGCCTCACAAGAATGAAGGATTGTGATGGCTAATTTATGGTCAACCTGACTGAATCACAGGATGTCCAGATGTCTGATTAAGCATGATTTCTGGGTGTGCCTGTGAGAATGTTTCTGGAAGAGATTAGCATTTGAAGTTGTGGACCGAGTGAAGCAGATTGCCCTTCCCAGTGTAAGTGGGCACAGTCTGATCTACGAAGGGTTCCAGTAGAACAAAAAATGTGGGGGAAAGGAGAATTCCCCCTCTCTGCCTGACTGCTTGGACTGAAGCATCCATCTTCTCCTGCCTGGGAGCTTCTGGTTCTTAGGCCTTCAGACCTGAACTAGAATCTAGACCATGGGACTCTCCGACTGGCCTTCGAACTATACCATCGGCTTTCCTGGGTCTCCAGCTGCAGACAGGTGATCATGGGGCTTCTCAGCCTCCATAATCACGTGAGCCATACATTACACTTTATAATAAATCATACACACACACACACACACATATTTCTATTGGTTCTGTTTCTCTGGAAAATCCTCATACATAAATGAACTGAATTAATCAAAGAAGGCTTCTTCTTGGAGAAGGTGAGTTTTAAGGCTGTTAATAGAAGGAATAAAAAGAAGGGAGTCTTTGATTCAGACACAACTGATGGAACAAGATTGGGCTATGGGGGATAACTTGAGGGTAGGCTCTGATCCAGGAGCAGGCAGGTAAACAGCTATCCATGTGTAGTATGTAGAGGCTGTAAGAAGCTCATAGCAAATTGCCCCCAAGTCTTGGGTCTGTCTGCCCATACATAGAATGAGGAAGAAAGTAGACTAGCTAGTCTCTACAGCTCCTTCCAACTCTAGCATTCTACAGTTCACAATGCTAAAAGTGTGGGAAGGAGTCAAATGGTGAGTTGGCTTGGGTTGAGTAGAAAACAGACGGTCAGTAGGAGGGGAGTAGGCCAGGCTCTTGAGGCATCCAATATGAGAGTAATTTAAGCATATCTGCTTGGGCTGAGCAAACTCAAACCCCATCCCTGACCAAACACCATCCAGGACTAGTTCTTATAAAGCAGCCTCAGAGCCGAAGGCAACTTGTGTGTATGACAGACTACACCCAGCTGGATGCAAAGAGACTGAAATGTTCAAGAAGGTGGGCTAGGTCTAGAAAAGTGCTGCAGCTTCAAGGTGACATGTCCGTCCCCTTTCACAACAGACTACTGCCCTCAGACTGTTGTCAGGCTGAACTGTACCAGCCTTGGTGGCCAGGTGTTACTCTACTTCCCAATTCTCCAGCTGGCCCTTGTGTCTGGATCTTGGCTGGCCCCTATGCCTAAGCTTTTTGTGTGGAGAATGAAAGGCCCTGAGAGACACCTGGGCCAGAGCATAACAGCCAAGGTTGCTTTAGCTGGCATGGGGAGATGGAGGAAAGGTTTGGGTGATCTGCTGGGCACAAAGCAGTTTTGGGACCCCACATCCTGCCCTGAAGGATGCATTCACTGACCCCTTTCCCTGAGATTCCAATATTTTCCATCCCACAGCACTTTTGCCAATTCACATGAGTGCCATGGGCAGAAATAGGTATGGAAATAGGGAGCATAGCAGGATTACAGCTTGACAAAGCACCGGGCTTGGTACAGGTCACGAAACGTGGTCCAGGGAAATCCCCAAACAGAAGTGCCCCAGATGGTTTCCCCATTACTTTGGGTAACTTTCCATTGCCACACACCCACCCCTACCCACCTCGCAGGTCTCTTCTAAAGAACCTATTGCTCACCTTGTGACTTGTCAGGCATGAGAATCAAAAGAAGCAATGAGCCCAGTTCCTGAACTTGAGAAGCTAAAATCTACGTGAGAAGATGAAACTTACACCCATGCTACAAGTAGGGAGGACCCAACAGGAGGACCCGGGGCCAATCGTAGTATAAGAGCTCAGAGAGGGGGTGTCGACGTGAGCTGGAACAGTGGGAAGAGGCTTCACAAAGGAGGGACACGGGGTCATGGGAATCAGTGAATGTGTGGGAGGCAGGGCAGGAGTCATGGAACGGGTGACAGACAATGAAGTGTAAGATGTGACGGATAGTAGACAGAAATAGAGTGAAATAAACCACCACGTATTGAGTGCCTACTGTATGCTGTGCCAGGAACTTTCCACCTGTTATTTCATTTTATCCTCCCAATAAGAGCGGCAGTATCTTTATTTCCAAGTTGCAGGTGGGGAAACTGAAAGGTTCATATGAATTTAGAGTTGTTCTGGTGGCCAATGAGAAGTCTCTCCCAATGACCAAACTGGGGAATAACTTGATGGTGATGGTGATGGAATGAGATTGGCCTGGCCATGGTGTCCAAGGAACTAGAGAACATTGCCCATCCACCACCTGAAGAGCCATGACCCAGGAGCCCCTAGATGTCTTTGGAATATTAAGTGGTGGTCTCTAACTTAGGGATCTGCCCTCTTGACTCAGGTGCAGTAACGCTAGCCTTAGCCCAGGCTTCCACCCACACCTCCCTGTCCCCACTCTCCTTCCCCTGCTACTCAGCCCCTGTTTCTTGTCAACAGGCACATTCCTCCCTAGCCCTTCCACCAGATGATGCCATTAATCACTACCAACAGTTAAGGAAGCCACCGAGGTGTTATCATAACAAGCACTCGAACTATGACTATGACTAATCGAGTGGTGTTAGAGGTTCAGAAAGCATTAATAATTGCTATAATGTTTTTTCTGCCTTGTGTTTTTTCCTGTTGTTTGAGGTTCCAGGCATGAAATGGGGGGTGAAAGGAAGGCCCAACCTTTCTGGAGTTGAGAGGATGTGCCATTTTGTTCAGCCTCCCAACCAGCCTTGCAGTGGGCAAGGGGATTGCCTGCTGCAGCCTCTTTGACTGTCCGAGCAGCACCTTGACAGAGGTCTGAGCGACGCAGGATGAGTCAGGCCGGCTGGGGGAATCGGAGGCATTCGACCAGAGCGCAACTGCCAGGCCGCACAGTCGGGGAATCCCTCAAGGGAACCAGGGACCCATGCTGACCAAATCCGGCCCGTAGGAAAGCCCTGTCTTGCTACATGACCCCTGATTCATGGCTTTCCCCTCCTGGGGCCCAGCTCACACGCTGCCCCTAAAGCAGCTATCACCAGCTGCCTTACATTATTTTTAAAACTGTTACCCCCAAAGTCCTCAGAGAACCAACTCCCTGAGATGAAGAGACTGAAATGTCAGAAGCTATAAAAGTCATCGGTAGAAGTCCCCATCGGGATTTAGCTCCAGGTATAAACCTCTGAGGACGGGGCTGACCAACCCTGAGGATTGTCAGTGGCTTGCGTGGGTGTCCCACAAGCGCATTCATGCATTCAGATGCAAATCCTTCTAACTCTAATGGATCCTGAAAGCCCTTCATTCCACTGTCATTAAAATGCAAACCATTCCCGGGGCAAGGAAACTAACATTTATTGTGGTACCTTTGTGCCAGGTACCACGAAGTACTTCATTTCAGCTAATTATATGCCAATTAGTTCCCCATAGCTCTGTTAAGGGACAGCAGAGTGTGGCCTCTGCAGCCACACTGCCCAGGATTCAAATCCTCGTTCTGACACTTATCAGCTGTGTGGGCTTGGATTGGGCACATCACCTCTCTGAACTCAGTTTCCTCACCTATAAGATGGGCTTAAGAGAGGTACATACATCTAGCCAGGCATAGTGGCTCACTTCTGTAATCCCAGCACTTTAGGAGGCCGAGGCAGGTGGATCACGGGGTCAGGAGATCGAGACCATCCTGGCCAACACGGTGAAACCCCGTCTCTACTAAAAATACAAAAATTAGCTGGGCGGGATGGCATGCACCTCTAATCCCAGCTACTCGGGAGGCTGAGGCAGGAGAATCACTTGAACCCAGGAAGCGGAGTTTGCAATGAGCCAAGATCACGCAATTCCACTCCAGCATGTGCGACAAAGCAAGACTCCATCTCAGAAAAAAAGGGGGGGTGGGGGGATTGTGAATGTGCTAAACCACAAAGGGTCAATCAGAGCATCATGTTTTTGTCATTACACAATTTTTTCTAGGGTGGCCCTGTCAGGGAGCATCCATCACTGCTCATAAATATAGCCTTTAATGGAGGGGTGGAGGGGTGTGAGGCCATGCCAGGTTGGGAAAGGGAAGAAAAAGATGGTTAAGGAATTTAGGTCTGCCCCTGGCTCAGGAACACTCAGTAATGTTCACTCAGGAAGTGGGTGGGCAGTTGGTTTGCTTGTATACTATTTCCAGAGTAGACTTTTTATGCTGTTCCCCAGGCTTTCTCAGAATCTTGGAACCAAGAGAAGGCATCTCAGACTCAGCCTTCAGAAGCCACAAATATTACCAGGATGGGGCAATTCCAGAGAAGTGGGCATCTGCCCGTGAGTGGCACTGCCCATCTTAAATGTTGGGAAAGGCAGAAGAGATGATAAATCCAACCAGCCTGGGAAGACCCAGGGCCTCCCCACCCCCACTTAAATGCACACACATGCACACATGTACAGGGCCAGGAATGTTCCAATTTACTTAGACACCCTGTCTGGGATATTACCAGTGAAAACTACAAGTCTTTTTCTGGGAGGGTGAGAGGTGCAGTTACAACCTATTTTTAAAAGTGTTCAGTTGGCCAGTTACCTTTAAGAAAATGGGGCTTTTACAGGGGGAGGAGAAAGGAGCCTCTGGTGAGGGTGAAGTTCTTGGTGAAGAAAACCACAATGAGGCTTTGAAAGCCAAAACGCTAGTGAGAGGGCACTGGGGCTGGGCATGGGGCACAGGAAGCTTTGGGACTGAGCACAGTGTGCAGACAGCCAAAGTCAAAACCTAGGGACCGGGCAAGGTGGCTCACGCCTGTAATCCCAGCACTTTGGGAGGCCAAGGTGGGCAGATCACTTGAGGCCAGGAGTTCGAGACCAGCCTGGCCAACATGGTGAAACCCTGTCTCTACTAAAAATACAAAAATTAGCCAGCCATGGTGGCCGGCGCCTGTGATCCCAGCTGCTCGGGAGGCTGAGGCAGAAGAATCGCTTGAACCCAGGCGGTGGAGTTTGCAGTGAGCCAAGATCATGCCATTGTACTCCAGCCTGGGCAACAAGACCGAAACTCCATCTAAAAAACAAACAAACAAACAAACAAACAAAAAACCTAAGGACCTCCTCGTCATACCCAGCAGCAGAGCTCCTGGGAATTTGCCCAGCTGCATCCTGATAACGAACAAATGACTTTCCAATTAGTCCTCTCTGTCTAACTCTACAGTTGTCCCTTGAAACAATCTCTTTCTTACCAAGAAGGAAAAGGAAAAGGTCACTCTGGCATTCTGACTGGTATCTGTTTATTGGTGGATACGACATACACGGTCCATCTTCGTATCTTGATCAGCAAATGAGATGGTAAAACTGACCAGACCTGGGAAGCCCCTCTGCCTAGAAATGCCTTACACACACAGGCACCACACAGCAGAGAACAACTTAGCAAAATGGAATGAAGAAAGATATCGAAGGTCATCTATCATGTCATCCTCAACTTTCTGGAATCTGTGCTAAGAGAAACCTCTATGGAATCGAGGCTCTTGCCTCCATCCTGCCTGCACTGCCTTACGTTGAGGCACGTGCTAAGCAGATTCTGGAGATGGTGAGAACCCTAACAACTTTCCAGCACCTCTAACTGCTTCTGCCTCAGCTAATCTGGTCCTGGGGCAGTGGGGGGCAATGGGGGAACGGGATGAGGTGTCAGAGACCCGGACAAGTTCGTAAACCCCCAGACACCTGCCAGAGCCTTAAACTTGCGTCAGAGTCTGTCTTCACCAAAATGAAAGAAACCAAGAGTGCCACAACCAAATCACAGTAGCCGGAGTGGAAAATATAGCTCTGACACAGGCCGCTGGCTCTGGGGAAAATTCTGCCGATGAACCATACTGAGACTCAACGTTGTTTATCTTCTATAGTTGCCGAGCTTGGGTTTTTACATTTTACATTTTTTCCCTCTTTTTCTACCTGGGAGGTGCTAGGTATTTTCCTTCCCCTGCAGCAGAGGGGGAAGGAATGACCATAAGCAGGCCACAATCAGAGACAGAAACAGAACATGCCATGGGGCTCTGGTTTTTTTTCTGGGATACTGAGAGGATGGCAAAATGAGAGGACCATGCCCTGATGATATTTTTCAGCCTTTTAAAAATTATTGGAAGAACCACAATGAGATATTACCTTACCCCAGCCAGAATGGCCATTATTAAAAAGTCAAGAAACAATAGATACCAGTGTTGATGTGGTGAAAAGGGAACGCTTATACACTGCTGGTAGGAATGTATATTAGTACAACCTTTATAGAAAACAGTATGGAGATCTTTCAAAAAACTAAAAGTACATTTAATACTCAATCCTGCAATCCCACTACTGGGTATCTACTTAAAGGAAAAGAAGCCACTATATATATCAAAAAGGCAACTAACTGCACATATATGTTTACTGCAGCACAATTCACAATTGCAAAGATATGGAACTAACCTAAGTGCCCACCAACCAATTAGTGAGAAAAGAATGAGATCATATCCTTTGCAGGGACATGAAAGGAGCTGAAGGCCATTATCCTTGAAAAACTAACACAGGAACAGAAAACCAAATGCCACATGTTCTCACTTGTAAATCGGAGCTCATTGATGAGGACACATAGAGGGGAACAACATACACGGGGCCTATTGGAGGGTGGGAGGAGGGAAAGGATCAGGAAAAATAACGAATGGGTACTAGGCTTAATACCCATTAGTTATTAGTAAGACAACAAACCCCCATGACACAGGTTACCTATGTAACAAACCTGCACATGTATCCCGAGATTAAAAGTCGAAAAAAACTACTGAAACATAAAAAAATAAAATATGGCATATATACACCATGGAGTACCACTCAGCCATAAAAAAGTATAAAATAATGTCTTTTGCAGCAACTTGGATGGAACTGGAGGCCATTATTCTAGGTGATATAACTCAGGAATCAAAAACCAAATACCCATGTTCTCACTTACAACTGGGAGCTGCGCTATGGGTTCACAAAGGCATAAGGGGTGGTATAATGGCCATTGGATCCTCAGAGGGGCAGGGGATAAGGGATTTAAAATTACCTGTTGGGTACAATGTTTAGCAGTTTCCAAAAAGGGAACTTCAGTGAGAAGGTTCCATAGTGTCTAATGACCCTAATGGTCAGAGCATCTTCTTCAGTTCAACAAAGATCTCTCATACTGTACTATAAGCCCAGAGAAACCTTCATGGAATGCCAGGATTTCAGATCATCAAATCACTTTCCAGTCAGTCCTCTCTATCTAACTCTACAGCTGTTCCTTGAAATAATCTCTTTCTTTCCAAGGAGGAAAAGGAAAAGATCACTCTGGCATTCTGATTGGTATCTGATTAGATGGAAACGACAGACACTGTCCATCTTTTATATCTTGATCAGCAGATGAAATGGAAAAACTGAGCAGACCCAGGAAAGCTCCTCTGCCTAGAAATGCCTTACACACACAGACACCACACAACAGAGAATAACTTAGCAAAAACGAATGAAGAAAGACATCAAAGGTCATCTATTATGTCATCCTCAACTTTCTGGAATCTGTGTTAAGAGAAACCCCCATGGAATCAAGGCTCTCGCCTCCGTCCTGCCTGCACTGCCTTAGGTTGAGGCATGTGCTAAGCAGATTCTGGAGATGGTGAAAACCCTAATGCTTTTCCAGCACCTCCAACTGCTTCTGCCTCAGCTAATCTGGTCCTGGGGCAGTGGGGGACAGTGAGGGAAGGGGATGAGGTGTCAGAGGCCTGGATGAGGTGCACTAAAATCCTAGACTTCACCACTGTACGGTTCATCCATGTAACCAAAAATCACTTGTACCTCTAAAGCTGTTGAGATAAAAAAAAAAAAAAAAGTTAATTATTAGAGTCACATTATTTGTCTCTGCGTGGACATATGGGTAAAGGAATGAACCGATTATCAGACTCGAGCCTTATTTTGCGCTACTATAAAATAGTTTTAATGATTGGATCAAATCTTTAGATTGTTGTAAAACTTAAAATGAAACAATATGAAGTGTCTTGTACATAGTAAGACATCAAAGAGCAATAGGGGAAACCAACTAAGACAGGTAGTAGTTTGCCATTGGCCTTGCCTGGGGTCTAGGGCTTGGGTCAGGACATGTCTTAGTCTATAGCATATGGTGGGCACACAGTATACAGTATCAGATAGCTGGCATCAGTTAGTCATAGAACAGCTGCAAAGAGTCACACACACACACACATGTGAGCACACTCACACAACAGATAAGATTGCTCAAGCCACCTCCGGGATCGTGAAGATGAATAAGAGGTCTGCAGACCAGTGTGTTTCCCCAACCATGTCACAAGGAAGGAAGGTCCACAGGGTCCCCAGGAACTCTGGGCAGAGGGGGATTTTAGAAGGAAGCTTGCTGAAAAACACGGATTCCCGTGGCTATGAATGTGGCTGGTGGAAAGGAAAGCGAGACCTGTCGGGGCTGCGGCACATGGTGCAGTGGAAAGGACAGCGCAGGCCAGGAAAAGATTGTGTGGCTTGGTGGTTTGTGGCATGGCTGGAGAGGAGAAACTCCTGGATTCTAGTCCTACTGCTGGTTCTGAGAAAAGCCACCAGAGCCTCCCTTCTTGAGTCAAAGACAAGACCACAGAGGGGCTCTTTCATGATTTAGCTATTTTATGGCTTTAAAGTATTTCAACCTATTGACAAATCTCTTTGATCCTCTGTAAAGCAGGAGAAAGAACTGAGGAGTCTCTCCATTTCACAGAGACAGAAATTGAGACTCATTGAAGGTGGAAGACATCTCCACAGTCACACAGAGGAAAGACCGAAACCCAGGCCTCCTTTTCCCGGACCTAGGTCTTTACCATTTGAGAATCACAAACCTGTGCCTTAGTCAAAATGAGCACAATATTCACACCAAGCTAGACTGTGTCTCCTCTCTATCTCTGGCATATATAAAACATGGGTCCCATCCACAGGGATGAAATACACACAATACACCCACACATATGCATATGTGCACACATGCATCCATGCAGGCAAAGACATTTCACAACTCTAAGGCAGAGTACACAAAGTACTGCCAAGGATAGTCATAAGCACTGGAGGATTTTTTTAAAAATGAAATCTCAGTGGAGTCGGGTTATTAAAGGAAGGCTCATGGAAGAGGCAGTGCTAAATTGAAAGAATTCTGTTGGTGAAAAGGAGGGGTGGTCATTGCAGGCCTGTGAAGCCATAAGTGGAAGTAAGGAGGTGGGAGAGTACAGAGCATATTCTGACAATAGTGAGAGCCCCCTTGTTTTAGTCAGAGATCTTGTGGAGAGAACCTGTGGGAAGGAAAGCTGTGAAGGCATTTGAGAGTGCAAATGTCAAGCTAGGTTAGGCTGTGTTCTGAAAGCCCTGGGCTGCCACTGGTGGTTTGTGAGAGTGGAGTTTTGCTGATAAAATGAGTGCTTTGAAAAGTGAACCTGGCTTGGTGGTTTGGAAAAACTAAGACTTTAAGAATGTGTTCTGGCCGGGCGCGGTGGCTCACGCTTGTAATCCCAGCACTTTGGGAGGCCGAGGCGGGCGAATCACGAGGTCAGGAGATCGAGACCACGGTGAAACCCCGTCTCTACTAAAAATACAAAAAAATTAGCCGGGCATGGTGGCGGGCGCCTGTAGTCCCAGCTACTCGGAGAGGTTGAGGCAGGAGAATGGTGTGAACCCGGGAGGCGGAGCTTGCAGTGAGCCAAGATTGTGCCACTGCACTCCAGCCTGGGTGACACAGCGAGACTCCATCTCAAAAAAAAAAAAAAAAAAAAAAAGAATGCGTTCTGTTCTCCGGTGGCTTGGGGGCTGGAGAACAGAATTTAATATGTTGATTGGTTGTTCTCAGAATGTTGATGGCAGTAACTACGGCTGAATAAACCTCCATGTGGCCTTTAGCTCAGCTAGGGTGGGAAGTACTGGGGAGAAGGGTGAGGTCAATATGAAGAGCTCAGCATCCCTCGCACCATTTCCACAGGCCCGCACCTTGGTTACAGTGGCACTAGCAGCCTCAACCCCAATTTTCCCACCACTGCAGCCTACAGAGAAGCAAGTTCTGGCTCAATGTGGGCTGCTGCAACTCAGTCTCTCCTCCTCCCCTCCTATTTACTCTAAAGCCCTCTGATTTTACCTGAAATGAAACAGCAGCCCCAGCTATGGTCACAGTGACCAGAAGCTCCTGCATCCCACTCCACCAAGAACCTTGCCTTGTAGTCCCCAGCCAACCCTCACTCACACAGAAAGGACTGTGGGGACATTAATTCTCCCTCCACTTGCACCAATCTTTGGATGTTCAAAGTCATTTCAGGAAGCCCAGAAGAGAAAGAGAAATTGTGTTGGTATCAACAGTCATAGCTGTCCTGATAGTACTGGCCATAGTAGCTGTAGTAGTCTCAGTACAGTTACAGTCATTGTAGAGTAAGCAATGGCTCGTCAGGTAAAAGTCATTGAGTGCTTGCTATGAAACGTGCACTATGACCAGCATTTTTCCCATTTTTTTCTCATAGCCAGCAGGTAAGTATCATTATGTTTTCCATCTTACAGATATGATAGGGTATCCTTGGTGAAGATGTACATGGGATTCTGGATTCCAACGGCAGAGCTTTGGTGAGGCCAGCTTGCTCATGATGCCCTCTAAGGATGTCCTATATCCCTCCCCTTTCACTTCCCTACCCCAAGTCTCCATCACCACCCCTCCCTAACACACAGTTTACATCTTGTGACCCCTTTGACCAGATATATGTTTATACACTTCGGTGCAGGTAGCTTTCCAATTTTGCACAGATGTCTGTAAGTCACTTTTTTGGAACCTGGAGCAACATCTTTGTAGAAACTCTACTTATAAATGTTGATTCATTCCCAGCCTACAAAGCAGGGGTTACACTATAAATAGCACCAAACTTAGTTCAGGTTCTTGGGAGCTGGGGGTCTATGAGATTTACAAAGGACAGCTTCTTTCCCTACTGGACATATGAACAGCCTTAGGCAACATCTGAAATAGCCGAGGTTGTCTTGGGTCAACTTCTGTCACACTCTACTCCCTCTCCCTGGCTGCCCTCTCTGGAGGTCCCTCTGCACTTTGCCCTCTGAGGGGCTGTAGGCCCTCCATTGAAATGCTAACCTTCTGCCCTGCTTAACCACGTGCTCCCAGATGACCCACTCTCCTCCCCACCTGCCCCAGCTCACAAATCAGCCCCACAGGAATTCAGCCTCCAGGATTAGAACCACCCAAGGATTTCAGTGTCATTTTCATGGCTTCTTTCCCACCACTGCATCTGACCTCTTGGCTCTCTAGAAGTTGCTGGTGATTTTGTAAAGGATTTCTCACAAGCAGGGTTAAGGAAGTGCCAATGGTTGCCACTCAAGTCCATAGAAAACAGGCACTTCTAAATTGGGGGTGGTGTATGTATTCTTTTGCATTATCTATATGTTTGTGTTCCATGGGTCTTCAGTCTACCTGAAGTCTACCTGCATGGACCCTCCTTCAAGGATCCAAGAATCTGCTGATCCAGAGCCTGCATGACCTGAGTGTTCATCCACAGTGGTTTTCACAGGGGTCAGATATCCTGTTTCCAGCACTGGCCATTCCTCCCTGCCTGCTCACCTTTTCCCATGGGATACAATGGAGGCATTGGGGGACTTTAATACTTCAAAGCCCATAGCAGCTGGCAACTCCTGGGACTGAACCAGCACCCAGACTGGCCTCACTGTGCTCTGCCATGGGAATCCAGGATCCCATGGTCACCTCTCTCTAGGGAATTTATTATCTGAGTCCCATGTCAGGAGCCAACTACACCAAGAACACTTCCTCCTCGGCATAGTCCTGTGTGGCACAGGCATCAGCGCAACAGACATTTTACTGCGTGGTGCAGATAGTTGCTTGAGAACGCAAAGTTCTTTCTGAAAGAGATGTGAAGCGCTTTCTAGGGCTTTCCAGTAATCTCCTTTTCTCCCTGAAACAGTCAATGTGAGAAATCCATTTCCGGAAGGTGACCACCTCCCTTCCACACCCCCGCCGCCCCCGGAGCCATGCTCTTGAGGAAAAGGCAGCATCACGTCCTCCCCTACCAAGTGGAGGCTCTTCTGATTTCCACTGCTCTCAGCAGGCCTGACTCACAACGAAACTGCAACCTCAAAGTGCTGGGGGCCAGGATTGCGAGAAGGAAATACAGGTGAACACACGCAAAAGCTGCCGAAAGAAAAGGTTTTGTTTCTCTTACAGAATGGCACTTCCAGGGCTGGGCAGAAGCTATGAGCTAGAAGAGGCTGACAGTGCCTGGTCTTGTGCTGACCTGGTGGATTTGAAAAGGAAGGAAAATATGTATCAGAACCACTCATGTTTGCTCACTCCTGCCAAGGGGAACAGAAGGGGCAGGCTGGAAGGAGAGATAGGGGAACAACAAAATTTAAGGGCATTAGCTTTGGAAATCTTCTTAGAAAAACAACTCTGGCAAGCCCTTGGCTTATTGATGCAGAAAGAAAGGCCAAGGGATGAAAAGGAACTTGTTTGGGATCTCATAGTAGAAGGTCCAGGGCTGGAAACAGAGCCTCCTAAACGCCTGAGCCAGTCAGTCTTTCTACTATGAGACTGACGTCTCTGCCTCCCTGTAACATCCTCAGAATATTGGAGTTGATATCTGGTCTGTTCCAAGTCTTCAGATCCATGAAGAGACATACTTAGCTTTTAGCAGCTGAGCATTCCCAAGGAAAAACATCAACCACTACACCTCAGATGGGCTGACTACTTGCTGTATGTCAAGTATTCATCCAAGCATTGTGTACAGTCACTCATTCCGCCCTTGCAACACTACGACAGCACCAATTATCATCTCCAGTTGTATATAGATACTGCTGCACAGGGAAGCTCAGAAACTTGCCCAACGTCACACAGATGGGCAAGGGCAGAGCTGGGTTGCAAATCCAGTCTGACTCCAGGGCCCGCACACTTAACCACCACACTCTGCTGCAAAGACAAGCCCAAAGACAGAGCACATCTTGGGGTTTCCAATAACAGAACACTTGGACCCAGGGTAGGGCTGGGGGTTGAGCAAAGTGGGGAAGGCAGTTCCAGCCTTTGCTGACAAAGGTATATAAGGTCTGCCACATAAGACAGGCTCAAGTGCACAACCCTTAACCACTTCGGTGAAACCAGCTGACTACCTGATACCAATTTATATCCAACCCACTGCTTGAGGCACCTGAATTCAAGATTCTTGCTGGGAACAGTCTCAGATCACCCAAAAGCCAAGGTACAAACAGATTCTCCTTAATTACTTGAAAGAATAATACTGTTTAGACAGTATTCCTTGTATTTTAAGTAAGTATTTTAATCTTAAAAGGAATACTTTTAAAATCATCAAAAGAGTATCAGAACCTTGTCGGGCCTCCTTAAACTACTTTGAACTACATCTGAAGGTTGAGACAACTTAGGGCCTCTGGAGTTCTTAGTCCAGCACCAGGGGAAAAAGAAACTTTCCCCTCCTTCTATAGATGGTCTCCCACAATCAGGTGGGCAACCAGGGATTGAGCTTTAATCTGGCCACACAATGTCTGACCCAGTTCCTAAATGGGTGCCTTCCTTATAAAATGATTTCTAAGCTCACCAAAGCACTTGGAGCCCACCTACTGTATGTGCCAGGCAAATCTGCATGGGATGAGAAGAGAATGGCAAGCCAATGATATTGATTTAATTGATAAATTCTGGCCAGTGGGGCTAGGAAATGTCTGTTTTTATTTTCAATGTTGTTCTAAAAACTAAGAAAGCACAAGAGTTACCAAAGACTAAGCAGGGTTTTTAATGCCCCTTAGAATTAAAGAGGAGGGAAAGAGGAGAATAAAAGGCAGAAGAAGAAAGCACAGCCCACAATAAGCCTCAGCAGAGCCTGTCCAACAGCTCTGTGGCCCTTGACCACACCCAGACCCTAGAACCTAGTCTAGGCCTGGGCCCCTTGGAGAAGGGGTTTACAGTAATGACAGGTCACTGGCAAATCAACCCCAGAACTCCCATGGGTTTTGACTTGAAACCACAAACACCGCTTGTGAGGCACTGTAGCTTCCGTGACATGTGAGAGGCTCACAGGAGCTGCTAAACTGAAAGACCATCCTGGCTATTTGGAAACTCTGAATAAAGAAGACAGCAGTGGGCTTCTCCCTTATCTACCCAGACCAGGTGCCCTGTGGGTACATCCTCTGCACCTGCCTCTGAGGCCACACTTTGATCTTTGATCATTCTCTTCCTACTTGTCCTCACCCAGAGATTTCTGTGGAACACTTACAGTATTCATTCTCTAAGGGTGGTCTGAGAAACCCTGAGAGGTCTTCCCTTTTCCAAGGGAAAATTCTTATGCTCCAACTAAAACAGCATATTACGACAGACTGCATGTAGGAGGAGCAGTTGTGAGGATCCTGCTTCTATCAAGCCAGAGAGTTAAAAAGGCTTGGAAAAAAATGCAAAACAATGCCAGTCTTCTCACTAAATGTGTTTTGGTTTGGAAAATAGTTACATCTCATTTAAAAATGCCATGTTAACATGTAAGGGTTTATTATTGCTTATGACTTTAAAATGATGTCATAGGAGGTATTTTTTAAAATTTCTCAGTTTTACTTTCTAATATGATGTTTACATATATATGTATATATAAATATATATATATGTATATATAACCCACATAAGTGAAAGCTCTTTGGGGGTCCTCAATAACTTTGAAGAATGTAAAGGGGTCCTGGATCCAGATAGTTCGCCAACACCTGACTTAGGGAACCAAAGGCAAGGCTGGACGCAGTTGCTCACACCCACTCCCTTTCCCTTCTTCCTTAGTCTATGAGCTAAGAGGGGCACATGTAAATGACAGTCATAGTGGAAGTAGCATGAATCCAGGATGGGAGGAAGCACCTGCTTCTTCACGTGTGACGCAGTTGTGCATCCAAAATGCACAAAACACACAGAGTATGGGGAGGATTGAGAGTCAGTGGCACATTTTAGAGGTAAGGACCAGAATGGGCAAGATGATGGGAAGTGCTCAACTTTCTCCTGTCTCTCTTTTTTCTTTTTTCTTTTTTTTTTTTTTTTTGAGACAGAGTCTCACTCTGTTGCCCAGGCTGGAGCACAGTGGTGTGATCTCTGCTCACTGTAGCCTCAGCCTCCCGGGTTCAAGCGATTCTCCTGCCTCAGCCTCACCACGCCCAGCTAATTTTTGTGTTTTTAGTACAGACAGGGATTCACCATGTTGGCCAGGCTGGTCTTGAACTACTGACCTAGTGATCTGCCCGTCTCGGCCTCCCAAAGTGCTGGGATTACAGGCATGAGCCACCGCACCTGGCTCCTCTCCTCTCTTTTATAAGGTTTCTGGAAGGTATTGCTCCTGCAGGGGTACTGCAGTGGGAAGGCGGGCCAAACTATGCTTTTTAACACTGTGACACTCATGGATCAGAGACAAAACGGAAACGCCATTCTGTCTGAAAATACTCCAAGGCTCGAAATCTTCCCCTAAGACAAAAATATCTAAGCCACCCTCAGTATCATCCCCCTCAGTATCATCCCCAATTCCTAAACTTAAGGTACCCAAGGAGTACAAAATAGATTCATAACTGTTTAATGGATGGAAACTTATTGTAACAGACTTTCAACTTCTTACCACCACAACCTCACACACGGCACACATCTTAGACAGCTGCCCCTAATTATTGCTGCAGGCCCAGAGAACCCAGAGTGATTTGATACTTATGTGAGTTAAGGAATTAGGTACTGATTTTAAAAAGAATTGCATTCAGATTCTACCTTTGCCATTAACTGCCTCTAGGATCTGGGAAAGTCTTCTTCTCTAGGCCTCTGTTTGCCCATTTGTAAAATAAGACACATGAATTTGACAATGTCTCAGACCCCCTCCTCTTCTGACGTCCTATAGAATTTTAACATTCCAGCAGCCATGGAGGAGTTAACATCTGCCTGGAAGAGCACTAATTAGTAATCAATTATTTTAAAAACTGGAAAAGCTATAATGTGTATAGGCATATAGTTTGTAAGGATAGTGGTTTCTTCACATGAATCCATTCTCTACTTCTACTTTATAAGAGATGGAAGAGCAACAGACATATAGCCATGTAGCACTACAAAAAGTTTAGGAAGCACATGCTCAGCTGCCCAGTCAGCCAACAAATATTTAGTGAGAACCTTGAATGTGCCCAGAACCATGCCGA
The DNA here is from genome assembly GCF_028878055.3 of Symphalangus syndactylus. Lineage (NCBI taxonomy): Eukaryota > Metazoa > Chordata > Mammalia > Primates > Hylobatidae > Symphalangus > Symphalangus syndactylus. The sequence continues at coordinate 16,285,389 of NC_072434.2, forward strand.
GTACTGAGCAAACAACACTCATCAAAAACAGATACAGGCCCTGCCCTCAAGGTGGTCACAGTCTAACAGGAGAGACAGAGGTCAATCAAATGATCACATAGCCACACGTCTAATTACAAACTGACATAAATACTATAGAGGGGCGGGAGCAAGCTGTTCTGAGAAGATACACCCAGGGGGCCTGACCTAGACTGGGGAATGATGAACTCATTTGAGGAAGGAACATCTGAGCTGAGAGCTGAAGGACAAAGACAGGAGGAGAGCAGGAAGGAAGAACTAAATGTGCGAAGGCCCTGTGATAGGAGAGAGAGGGGATAAATCACTGGGCATAGTGGCTGGTGCATGTAAGCCCAGCCACTTGGAGGCTGAGGCAAGAGGATCACTTGAGCCTAGGAGTTCAAAAACAGCCTGGGCAACATAGCAAGACCCTGTCTCTTTAAAAAAAGAGAGAGAGAGAGAAAAAGAGCATGTGGATCATTTGAAAAAAAAAGAAGAAGAAAATCAATGAGGCTGGAGTGCAGAGGGAAGTAGAAAGTGGAGAGTGCCGCAAGTTGAAGCAGAAGAGATAGGCAGCATCAGATGATAAACGAAGTTATAGAAAACATTAAGAATATGAGTCCTTATTTGACCAAGAGAGGGAAAGTGGGAAGCCATGGAAGAGTTCAAGTAGGAACAGAGTCATGATCAGATTGGTGCTTGGAAATAATTACTCTTGCTACAACATGGAGAACAGTCTAGAGAATGGATATTAGAATAACAATTTGGCATTTATTTTGGAGTCCAGGAGAGATAAGTGATCAGACCCAACACCAGGCCATGGGGGCTACAAAGTCCAGCAGAGTCAAAGGAATGAGAAAAGACAACTTAAGGGTGCATAAAGTGGGTCCAGGGGGCCAACACTGGTATGGAGGCTGCAAAGGCCCTGAGCTCTGGGAGCCCACACCGTTTATTGGTGATCAAACAAAGAAGCAGGTGGTGAGGACGTGGGGGTAAACAGGTGAGGGCGTGAGGACGTGGGGGTAGAAAGGTAGTGGTGCATCAAGCATAGCTGTGACGGTTTAGCATTTTCTTTGACACATATAGAATATGCTTTGCTGCTCAAGATAATGGAGAGCATGTTTATGAGCCTGGGAGAGCAGCCAACAAGTCTGTGCACATTCCATCCAAGCCATGAGGGATTTTATGCCCTGGGCTTAGACTTGTGGTGCAGCAGGGCAGCCTTCTACCCTTTGGCACAGAGCTTGGTGTTCCAAAGGCCACGAGCGGTTTTAGACCCTGGGCCATGGACATCTCCCAAGACTCTTTTATATTATGACAGACAAGCCAGTCCTGCCTCAGCGCTTCTACCAACAGATAGTAGCTTGAACCAGACAGTCATTGCTGGTGATGATGGAAATGGAGACAAATCAGTAGATTAGAGAAATGTTTATGAAGAAAAATCTGGAGGTTCTGGTGATACATTGAACATAGATTGGTAAGGAAGAGGGAGGGACAAACAAATCATTTCTAGAATTAATTGATAGTTCCACTTACTGAGCGAGGGTGCACTGGATGAAGGTGAAACCAGAGAGAGATGATTTTACTCTCAGATATAGAATCAACTACACAAATTGGCAGGGGAAGACAGTACAAAATAAAAATATGGAACCCCCTGCTCAACAGTTATTGAGAATTTCAAGATGCTGATAGCAGAGCAAGGGGAGGACTTTTTTAGTCATGGGACCCTGTGTGACTGCAGAAGTCACTTATCTACAAACCCAGCCCGCTTGGATATGTAGGGTTGGAGGTGCCAGCCATCCAGTGGAGACTGGAGCAAATTAAAGCCCACCAGAGGGACAGTCCTGGAGCTAAAAGAATCCATTTATGCCCCACACTCAGGAGCCCACTAGTTTTCCTAGGTAGTCATGCAGACAGAGCAGAAACAGCTATGGTCCTCTGGGTGGCCAAGGCTCCAACACCTGGTGTCCTGGTCCCTGATAAGCCAAATTTCTCATACGAGAAGTTACAGAGCACAGTGTCCATCCCCTAAGGAAAATCCAAATTGCCTGATTTGGTGCCACAGTTGCACAAAGGGGAATTCCACATTGGCTGCCCAAAGATCAGCCCTTCCGCTCATCTGTGGTTTGCAGTGTCTGCCGGCCATGATCCTCAGAAGGGCACTTAATCCGGTTTGCATAACCCTTGTTCCATTCCACCTAAGGGCCAGCCCCAGCCCGGGCTCCTCCTAAACTTCTGGCCCACCAGGCCTTTATTCTGAAGTACCCCAGACACTATCAAAGCCAATGTCAGGAGAGCCCAGAGGAATACAGTGCTCACAGACTCCTGTCCCCTTGCACCCCAAACTGGCCACACTTTGGGTGTGTGATACGCATGGGGTCTGTTGCAGCACAGCTTCCGAGGAAGCCTCTGTCCTAGGAGCTGAGGAAGGTTATTCAAGGAAATACTAGAAATTTCAAGCTGGCAAAGCTATTTTACACACTAAGTGTCCCAGATAAGAAGAAATGAAACTCCCGTTATCAGCCTTAAAAAATAACTACTAATGGCAAATAGGAGTCAATCCAGGAGGGGCTTCTTCATCAGGACAGTTGTCACCCATCCCCAAGATGGGCACAGTCTCACCTTCTCTGCCTGCCTCATCAACCTCCATAGCCACCCTCACAGGGCTCCTAGCCTGCTCCCCACTCTTGGGTTTGAGCTGCAGTATTGCAGTAAGGCATGGGGTAACTACACCAAGAAGGCTGTCATTTTGCTTAGCATGAAAGTACCTGGGAGGCAGATTCTTTTTTTTTTTTTTTTTTTTTTTTTTGAGACAGAGTCTCACTCTGTCCCCCAGGCTGGAGTGCAGTGGCGCGATCTCAGCTCACTGCAAGCTCCGCCTCCCAGGTTCAAGCCATTCTCCTGCCTCAGCCTCCCGAGTAGCTGGGACTGCAGGCAGCTGCCACCACGCCCGGCTAATTTTTTCTATTTTTAGTAGAGACGGGGTTTCACCATGTTAGCCAAGATGGTCTCGATCTCCTGACCTCATGATCCGCCCACCTCGGCCTCCCAAAGTGTTGGGATTACAGGCGTGAACCACCGTGTCCGGCAAGGGAGGCAGATTCTTTTATTTATTTTTTTTTTTGTAGTTGCAAGATTTAATAGAGTGAAAACAGAGCTCCCATACAAAGGGAAGGGACCAGAAGAGGGTAGCCATTGCCGGCTCAAATGCCTGGGTTTATGTCGCGATCATTGTCCCTCCAGCTGTGCTCTCAGGCGATAGATGATTGGCTATTTCTTTACCTCCTGTTTTTGCCTAATTAGCATTTTAGTGAGCTCTCTTTACTACCTGATGGGTTGGGTGTGAGCTAAGTTGCAAGCCCCGTGTTTAAAGGTGAATGTGGTCACCTTCCCAGCTAGGCTTAGGGATTCTTAGTAGGCCTAGGAAATCCAGCTAGTCCTGTCTCTCAGTCCCCGCTCTCAACAGGAAAACCCAAGTGCTGTTGGGGAGGTTGGCCGATGACTGCTCTAATGGGAGGCAGATTCTTTATAAGATCTTGTGAACTGTAGAAAGCACCCTCCAAAATCGATTCGCATAAGCACACACACACCACACACACACACACACGCACACAGACACGCACACACACGCACCCCAGCAGTTCTTGCCTGCCCAGATTCCTCTGCAGCTAAAGTGGTGAAACTTACTGGGCGGAGCTTCCTAAAAAGATTATTAGGGTCTCCTTAGTTGGTGTGCCTTTAAACCTTTGGACTTTACCAACTCCTATCTCTCCTATCTCCTTGCAACAAAGGTTAGGAGAACAAGAATGCAGAAAAAATGGGTCCTGGATGACATCTGAGTGCCTGCTTTGGGCTTCTTGATGAGTGAGACAGAAAATAAAATAAAATCCCCTTTTTTAAAAGCCATGCTTACTCAGGTTTTCCTTCATTTGCAGCTAAATACAGAAATGAGAGAATATTTTGGAACAGGGATGGAAGAAGAGAAGATTCCCCTTCCCACAACCTTCTGATTTCCCAGTATGTCCCCCACTGGAAAAAATCATTTAAAATCAGTGTAATAAGCATTGATTAGATGCCTACTATGCATCTGGGCTTGAGGGCAAACTGGACTCAGGCCTTCTGGCCTCAAGAAGCTCGCAGTGTGAGAGTGGCATTTGTGTCCTCTTGAAATTCACAGGACTAAATTTTGCCCAGGCTGACATTCCATGCATCCGTAGGTGCCTGCCTTCTCACTTCCCTCTCTGCATGGGCTCTTGCCTTGTACCAAAATCCAAACCCAAATCTCCTCACAGGTGAGTGTTGGCATTCATGTCTCAGACATGACCTATGGGCTTGGGACTTTTCCCTGTGGACCCCAGTGACTTTTCAGATGAACAGCTATCTTCAAAAACTTGAGAAATAGGAGTGCTGTTTGTTGTTCTTGTTGCTTTGTCAATATAAGGGCACAGGGTCTTTATTTAAATGTTCGTATCTATCTCTTGACAGCAACACTATGAGACATATTGATGGAGAAGCTGTTATCTCCATGTGCTAAATGAGGACTTGCCTCAGGAAAGTTGCCTATGGTTCTCTCCGACCACTTCAATTCTGAAATTTTGAAATGAGAGTGGACAATAATTTCAAATCAGTGGGGAAAGAATCAACTCTTCAGCAAATGGCTTGAGATAATTAGCTACACATTTCAGAACAAATAAAGAAGTCAGATCCGGGCCGGGCACGGTGGTTCACGCCTGTAATCCCAGCACTTTGGGAGGCCGAGGCGGGCAGATCACGAGGTCAGGAGATCGAGACCATCCTGGTTAACACGGTGAAACCCCGTCTCTACTAAAAATACAAAAAAAAAAAAAAAATTAGCCTGGCGTGGTGGCGGGCGCCTGTAGTCCCAGCTACTCGGGAGGCTCAGGCAGGAGAATGGCGTGAACTTGGAAGGCAGAGCTTGCAGTGAGCTGAGATCATGCCACTGCACTCCAGCCTGGGCAACAGAGCGAGAATCCGTATCAAAAAAAAAAAAAGAAAGAAAGAAATCGGATCCTAATCTCAACCCTATTTAATAGATTATAAATGAAAGAAAGGTAAAAATGGCTTTTACACACCTCCCTTCTCCCTGACATTTTGTATGTGTGTATAACACACACATCTCAAATAATAAGAAAATTGAGGGGAGGCTGCCTGCCTCCCTGAGTCGCTCTCCCTCTCCTTCTGAGTGCTAACCTGTGCCCAGACCACCTCCTTAGCCTCGCACCCTCCAGGCTCACAGGGCACTCTTCTATGCCCATACCAAGTACAGCTGATGCCTTCCACGGGCCAGACTCGGTGCTAGGTACCAAGTATGCAAAGATTAATAAAACAACGTCCTGTTTCAGGGAGCTCAGAGCTGATTGGGCAAGGCATGGTGTGTATGTGAATGACAACCATGTAGGGTTGTAGGTTTCCAAGTCAGGTAAGCACAGGGCATGATGGGAAACAAAGGAAAGAGGTGTTCACAGCCTCACCCAGAGTTCAGAACCCCTGGCCTGCCTGGTGTCCATGCTGAGTCCACTTCTGGAACACCCAGCTCTGAGAGGAGGTTAGCCCTGCAGGCTAACACAGACACAGCCCAGAAAACCCAGGAGCCAAGGGGGAAGGAGAAAGGTGCAAGCAGGGGAAACCCAGGTCCTGGTCCCCTTCTGTCTTCTTCCTGGCAGCAGAACTCAGACAGAACCCTTAAGCCAGTGTAAGTCTGGCAGGACCAGTAAGTTCTGAGTTAGCTCCGTACTAGTTTCTAGCAGGCTCTTTCTCACTTCCTGATTCTTAGGTTTCTACATTGACACTCCCTGAAGAGTTGGGAAGAGACACCACAGTCCCCTGACCCTGATCCATAGGTCACACAGCAGGGACATCCACAGGGTGGGCCTGGGCCTTCTCATCCCTCCCTCCCACTCACTCCACGCTGGCTGGGCCCCAAGGTGTTTGTACCCCTTGCAGTGAGTGACCCTCTCCAGTGCAGCAAGCTCAGAACCTGCTGCCATTGGAGATGTCCCATTGCTGATGCAGAAAGGTGAAGAACTAGCAGAACACTGGAAATGCCCTCCATCTGGGTCCATGGCTACTTAAGCTCAGTGCTCTCTGGCAGGCAGGAGGACAGGTGCTATTGCCCTGTTGGGACAGATGAAAAACAGACACAGGGAGGATGAGTGATTTGCCCTGAGTATACAGTAACAGGGCCAAGGCAGAGCCCAGGCCTTCTGCACCTAGGCCAGCGTTCCTCCCAGTTACAGTCTAAACTGGAATGGTAGGTGAAGCCCCTGTGGAAGGGGAAGGTGAAGGCTCAATCAAAGGATCCCCAGAGACTTTCCAGATATCTGAAAAAGTCCTGATGTCACTGCCCTGGTCCTTCCCCAGGTAGAGCAACACTCCTCGCCGCAACCCAACTGGCTCCCCTTACCTTGTACACACACACACACACACACACACACAAATCCAAGACAACACTACTAAGGCTTCTTTGGGAAGGGGAAGTAGGGATAGGTAAGAAGAAAGTAAGGGACCTCCTATCCAGCCTCCAAGGAATCCTGACTTCTTTTCCTTGTTATTTCAACTTCTTCCTCCCCATCTTTTAAACTTTAGACTCCAGCCACAGAAGCTTACAACTAAAAGAAACTCTAAGGCCAATTTAATCCAAGGTTTCATTATATGTGCTGGAGATGGTGTACAATAGGGTGAGGGAACCAAATTCTCAGCTGGCACTGGTATACCCTTGTACAGGTGATATAACATCTCTGTGCCTCAGTTTGCTCACTGTAAAATAGAGACGGTAGGGGTCATGGTGAGCACTACCTGACAAGCATATAAGAAGCTTTCGGCAAGTGCAGACTACTCTTACCCACTTCCCCCAAGCACAGTTGGGGTGGGGGACAGCTGAAGAGGTGGAGATATGCGCCTGAGAATCCAAATAAATTCGGGGTAAAGGAGCCTGGAACACATCCTGTGACCCTGCCTGTCCTGTAGGAAGCCAGTCTCTGGAAAGTAAAACGGAAGGGCTGCTTGGGAACTTTGAGGATATTTAGCCCAACTCCTCATTTTCACTTGGGCAAAATAAGGCCCAGAGACCTAAGATGACTGCCTAAGTTAGCAAGGAGAAGTCTTGGGTATTCATCCCAGGTTGGGGGGACCCAATTATTTCTCAATCCCATTGTATTCTGGAATGGACAATTTGTCCACGTCACTGTGACCTAGGAACACGCGAATGGGAACCCACAACTGTGGGCCTCTGCGCACAGAACAGCTGTTCTCCCCAGGAAATCAACTTTTTTAAATTGAGAAGCTAAAAAATTATTCTAAGAGAGGTAGCCCATCCTAAAAATAGCTTAATGCAAAAGTTCATGTTCAACCAATCATTTTTGCTTACTATGCAAAAATTGAAAACTAAGTTTATTAGAGAGGTTAGAAAAGGAGGAGCTCTAAGCAGAAAAAATCCTGTGCCGGGAAACCTTGATTGTGGCTTTTTAATGAATGAAGAGGCCTCCCTGAGCTTACAATATAAAAGGGGGACAGAGAGGTGAAGGTCTACACATCAGGGGTTTGCTCTTGCAAAACCAAACCACAAGACAGACTTGCAGAAGAAGGCATGCACAGCTCAGCACTGCTCTGTTGCCTGGTCCTCCTGACTGGAGTGAGGGCCAGCCCAGGCCAGGCCACCCAGTCTGAGAACAGCTGCACCCACTTCCCAGGCAGCCTGCCTAACATGCTTCGAGAGCTCCGAGACGCCTTCAGCAGAGTGAAGACTTTCTTTGTGAGTATTATTCCTTCCTGTCCTTTCTCTCTTCCTGGGACTGCTTGAACTAGGCATTCTCCTGGAGCTATAAGAACCCTCCTCCTGTGCCTCCACCTCCATCCCCAACACCTATTCCTCCAAACTTAAATTCTTAACAGAATCCTAGATCAAGCCATGGGTTTATTGAGTTAAGCTAAGCCAGATGATACAGTAAATGTGCAGGAAAAGCTGCCTTATAAAGCAAATGCCGAGAAACTTATAAGATCCTGCTGGAGCTCTATCCTTTATTGGCTAGGAGAAGTAAAGAAAGGTCTGATTCGAGGTGAAGATGCTCCCCATGCCTTGTAGCAGGGAAACTTAAATTGCCTCTGCTTAGAGCCTTTCCAGACCTGAAAGACCAGTGGTTTGGGGAAGCACTCTACATGAGGGAAACCTGCATTAGAAGGAGCTTCTTAATCCCTGGGATCTTTCCAAGCTAAACTGGACGTCTACAGTGGGGAGAAAGAAAAGCAGAGAACAGGACATGAGAGGGGCCTCAAGGCACTGAAGAGTTGACATAGGTGTCCCTTAAAGCCGAATGTAGCTCCGCAGAAAGAAGACCAGGACTGAGTCAAGCTTCGCTTTCGCTTCAAAATCGGCCAGATTTTTTAAATAACTTGACTCTGAGGAGGAGGACCTGATTTAAGTGATGGTCCCATCACTGTTGAATCCTCTGTTTTTAAAACTCCCCTTTTGATTTTTTGGGCCAGAGCCAATTTGATTTAAAAAAAAAATCTCTAAATTAAAGGGCATCAAAAAAAACCGCATTTCAGTTATTTCCCCAAACCTCAAGTTCATTCTCCTTTTGTTCTTCCTGCAGCAAATGAAGGATCAGCTGGACAACATGTTGTTGAAGGAGTCCTTGCTGGAGGACTTTAAGGTGAGAGCAGAGGCAGGGTGCTGGGGGAGTGTGCAGCATGATTAAGGGAAGGGAGGCTTTGCTTCCTGATTGCAGGGAATTGGGTCTGTTTCCTTCGCTTCGAAAAGGAGAAGTGGGAAGATGTTAACTCAGCACATCCAGCAGCCAGAGGGTTTACAAAGGGCTCAGTCCTTTGAGGGAGGCTTCTGGTGAAGGAGGATCGCTGGAACCAAGCTGTCCTCTCAAGCTAGTTGCAGCAGCCCCTCCTCCCAGCCACCTCCACCAATCTCTCACTCACCTTCGGCTCCTGCCCTTAGGGTTACCTGGGTTGCCAAGCCTTGTCTGAGATGATCCAGTTTTACCTGGAGGAGGTGATGCCCCAAGCTGAGAACCAAGACCCAGACATCAAGGAGCATGTGAACTCCCTGGGGGAGAAGCTGAAGGCCCTCAGGCTGAGGCTACGGCGCTGTGTAAGTAGCAGATCAGTTCTTTCCCTTGCAGCTGCCTCCAAAATACCATCTCCTACAGACCAGCAGGGACACTCACATCCAGAGACATAGCAAAGACACAGACTGGCAGAGCTAGCTGTAAATGAGGAAAGACTCCTGGAGTCAGATCTCTTGCTCATTTCTCTTTGAGCAGGCGTTGGGGGTGGCTGCTAGGCATTTACATGTGAAATTTGCAAACAGCTTTCCTGTTATTTGTGAGTCATTTGTGGGTTATTAACTACTCCCCTCTCTCTTCATGAAAGGAGCCCAGAGCTTCAGTCAGGCTCCACTGCCTCTTTGTAACTAGACCCTGGGCTGGGAGCTAAGGTTCCCAAGCAGAGGAAACATCATTCACCTCTTTTAATCTTAACGTTTTGAAAGCAAAGCTCTAAGAAGGGCCCAATTGACTGACAGGATTTTCCCTGGCATTTTAGAAGGGATAAGGGGGCTATTCATCCCCAGACTAGTGTCTATGAGTAATTCCTCCAGGTAATTTATTTCTCCAACTGAAATGATGCCGTCACTACTAATGGTTTCCCTTGTTCTGTCACCAATATTGGAAAATCAGTTGGTGTCTATTTGTAGGACAGGGCTATGTGAAGGGTTTGGTCCCAGTGGCTTCCCTCCTCAGATGCTTAGAAGCGGTCCTCGGTGGCTGTGACTGATGGGGAGGGAGGATAGAGAGGCAGAAAAGGACAGGCTGAAGAATGCCTCGCTCAGCACTGCAGGAGATACTGTAGAGTTCTGGGGGAGGAAGGAATCCCAAGGCCTGGGTTGTCATCCAAGCCTTGCAAACATCTTGGAGTGAGTCCTGGAGAAATACATTTAACTCCCAGGGCCATGGAAGCAGGGCTCAGTTCTCTCTGGGAGCTGTGAGGCGAGGCATTTGGATAAATCTGGCCTCCTCATGATGCCACCAGCTTGTCCCCCAAGTGTGATGGACATGGAGCTGGGAGCCAGGATCATCAACACTTTCTCTTTTCTTCCACAGCATCGATTTCTTCCCTGTGAAAACAAGAGCAAGGCCGTGGAGCAGGTGAAGAATGCCTTTAATAAGGTGAGCTTGGATGGTGGCAGAGAGGGTCTGCAGAGCACAGCCCATGCCCACTCCCCAACCCCAAAGCATGGAAGGTGGTGGGGACTCAATAGGCCCCATCCTTCATTGGAGAGAGTGTGGGAACCTGACAGATGGTATGACCTGCTCAGCCAGTGAGGAGCTCCCGCCTTGATTGTATTTGTTTTCTGTTAAGTGTCTTTGGGGGTTTCTAAATGACTGCTCGCTGCCTTTGCAGGCTTGCGGGTTAGGCTGGCCGGCCAGCCTGTGAACACAATGAGCTGTGTGCTGGGGAGAGTGACAAAGGAAACAGAAAGTACAGAAAGTAGCTTGTTGGGAATCTAGGCTGAACCCACACGTGCAGGAAGCTGGCACATAAATGTGCTCATACAAATACACCTGGGGGTTCAGCCCAGACTCCCCAGAACTCAGAATGAGCAGGAAGCTGGATTCTCACTTACCTGGAGTTGGTTCAAGCTCACTTTCCATCTGCCCTTCGCACCTGCCAAGGTGCCTGAGAATGTCAGCTCCCAAACGAAACGGGGTTTCACACTTCCAACTGTGCATGAACTTCTTCAGTCTGATTTCCCAGAAACCATGCCGCCTATGTCCTCCTCGTGGGCTGGGGACAGACACTGCACAGAGTGCCAACATCAGGGGTGTGAATTTCTCATAGTAGGTCAGGGCGGCAGGGCAGGGCCTGCTCAGTGTGTTGGTGGGAGAACACAGACATTTAAAAGACTCCCTCCTCTCCTCTCACCATCTTGCTTTCAAAGTGCTTCCTCTAATGTCTTTTCATCAAACTCTGCATAATCATCATGTGAATACGTGACCTTTAAAATTGTTGAAAAGGCATCATTTTGAAGACAGTGCTTTGCAAAATGAATGCTCCCCTTGCTAGGGGGAGGCCTGGAGGAGATGAAGGTCAATGCACAACCTTTCCCAAGGCAGCTAGGCCCATCCTCTGGTTTACTTCCCAGCGTGAGGGAGAACAAGCAGCCTCTGCACTCAAGGTCATGCCCATCCATGAGCATGGAGGAGGGGAGCCTATTTAGTCCCCAGAAGGGATTTTAACTGAATGTTTCTTATCTCTCCGCACAGCTCCAAGAGAAAGGCATCTACAAAGCCATGAGTGAGTTTGATATCTTCATCAACTACATAGAAGCCTACATGACAATGAAGATACAAAACTGAGACATCAGGGTGGCAACTCGATAGACTCTAGGACAAAAATTAGAGGTCTCCAAAATCAGATCTGAGGTTCTGGGATAGCTGACCCAGCCCCTTGGGAAACCTTATTGTACCTCTCTCATAGAATATTTATTACCTCTGATACCTCAACCCCCATTTCTATTTATTTACTGAGCTTCTCTGTGAACGATTTAGAAAGAAGCCCAATATTATAATTTTTTTTCAATATTTATTATTTTCACCTGTTTTTAAGCTGTTTCCACAGAGTGACACACTGTGGTATTTGAGTGTTTTAAGATAAATTATAAGTTATATAAGGGAGAAAAAAAAATGTTCTTTGGGGAGCCAACAGAAGCTTCCGTTCCAAGCCTGACCACGCTTTCTAGCTGTTGAGCTGTTTTCCCTGACCTCCCTCTAATTTATCTTGTCTCTGGGCTTGGGGCTTCCTAACTGCTACAAATACTCTTAGGAAGAGAAACCAGGGAGCCCCTTTGATGATTAATTCACCTTCCAGTGGCTCGGAGGGATTCCCCTAACCTCATTCCCCAACCGCTTCATTCTTGAAAGCTGTGGCCAGCTTGTTATTTATAACAACTTAAATTTGGTTCTAGGCTGGGCGCAGTGGCTTACGCCTGTAATCCCAGCACTTTGGGAGGCTGAGGCGGGTGGATCACTTGAGGTCAGGAGTTCCTAACCAGCCTGGTCAACATGGTGAAACCCCGTCTCTACTAAAAATACAAAAATTAGCTGGGCGTGGTGGCGCGCACCTGTAATCCCAGCTACTTGGGAGGCTGAGGCAAGAGAATTGCTTGAACCCAGGAGGTGGAGGTTGCAGTGAGCTGATATCATGCCACTGTACTCCAGCCTGGGTGACAGAGCAAGACTCTGTTTCAAAAAATAAAAATAAAAATAAATTTGGTTCTAATAGAACTCAGTTTTAACTAGAATTTATTCAATTCCTCTGGGAATGTTACATTGTTTGTCTGTCTTCATAGCAGATTTTAATTTTGAATAAATAAATGTATCTTATTCACATCATGTTCTGGTGTCAGTTGACTCTTGTCTGACTAAAATTGTTCTCTCAAAGCTCCCAAGACCAAAGAGAGTGGGTGAATGAATTCTGCATTTCAGAGAAAGGAAGCCAGCTACTCCCTCCCAGGAGAGAGGGAAAGCTCCAAACCTGATCAGAGAAAAGCTATTCTCACTGCAAAAGCCAATAGCAAAGACACCAGGGTCTTCCCACAACTCAATCCTTTAAAGATTTGCTCCTACATCCTTAAAGATCATGCTGATTTTCAAGGCTAAGGAGGAGATTCTGTAGGTACCAAAATTAGAAAGGTAAACAGGAGAAGGTTTTTTGGGGGTTGTTTTTGTTTTTGCTTTTCGAGAAGGAGTCTCGCCCTGTCTCCAGGCTGGAGTGCAATGGCATGATCTCGGCTCACTGCAACCTCCGCCTCCCAGGTTCAAGCGATTCTCCAGCCTCAGCCTCCCAAGTAGCTGGGACTACAAGCACGTGCCACCAAGCCCGGCTAATTTTTTGCATTTTTAGTAGAGATGGGGTTTCACCATGTTGGCCAGGCTGGTTAGGAACTCCTGACCTCAAGTGATCCGCCCGCCTCAGCCTCCCAAAGTGCTGGGATTACAGGCGTGAGCCACCACACCCAGCCAGGGGAAGTTTTTAGGGTGAATACGAATTGCCTGGGTTATCCTGAGGATTAAGATAATGAGCTAACAGGGCTTCTGGCACTAGGAGATGGTCGCAGTGCATATAGTTGGTTGTTATTGGTCATCACAACCAAAAACTCCCACCAAATCCTCTTTGAGCTGAGATCAGAGGCAACAGGGCTGGACCCAACAGAGTTGAAAATAAGCAAATTATACCACTTGAGAGGATAGCCAAGGACATAAGCTGCTGCTCTTTCTGTCCCCTCTCTGAGCCACCAGACAAATGTGAGATTGGCTTCTGACTGCGGTCTGCTGGGAGGGGCACGGTGGCTGGGGAAGCCCTACCCAAAGCCCCGTGACTTAGAGGAGAGAGGAGGAAAAATATGGGCTGAGTAAACACTAGTCCCCCTCACGCTCTGCCTGGGCAGCCCTGGTCTGGGGAAGGCTGGGAGCGGACAGGCTGTGGTCAGTTTTTCAGTAAGACCTGACTCACTTCGGTTAAAGTAACCATAGGAAGGAAGTGGGAAACATCAAAGCGAAAATTCTGAGATGAAAGGGTAGGAGTAAGAATGGAGGTTAGCAGAAGATAAGGAAAGGGGTCCTGAAGCTCTCTACTCTGAGGCTGTCCATACTGAACTGAAGAAGACATCCGGAGTCTGTGAAAGGGAAATCTTGGGGCCTCAAAATCACTAAGCTAAAGGGAAAAGTCAAACTGGGAACTACTCAGGGCAAACCTGCCTCCCATTCTATTCAAAGTCATCCCTCTGTTCACTGAGATAGATGCATATCTGATAGCCTCCTTTGGAAAAGAATCAGAAACTCGAAAGAATGCAACCATTTGTCTCTTACCTACCCGTGACCTGGAAGCCCATTCCCTGCTTTGAGTTGTCTCCATCTTTCTGGATGGAACCAATGTACTTCTTACATATATTGATTGATGTCTCGTGTCTCCCTAAAATGTATAAAACCAAACTGTGTCCCAACCACCTTGGGCACTGTCATCAGAACTTCCTGAGGCTGTGTCACAAGGCTGTGTCACGGGCACGTGTCCTCAACCTTGGCAAAATAAACTTTCTAAATTAACTGAGACCTGTCTCAAATTTTCAGGGTTCACAAGTCCCCTGGCCTGGAAGGCTTAGGCCATTAGCCTTCCAGGCAATGCATACTGACTTAGTTTGAGACTGTCATTTCATTTGAGCGAAGTGGGCATCTGAAACAAACAGAAACTCACCTGAAGAAAAGCTGTACAGCTGATAAGATGTTAATGATAGCTACAATTTATTAAGCAACTACAGTTTATTAAGCTAGTCACTTATTTTAAGCCATTTGGTATGTATTATGTAGCAATAACATGGCATTATTGCTGTTTTCTCTAAGAGGAAGCTGATAGTCATTTTTTTCTGTTACATTTGCTTTATTGGGATTTAATAATCTGACGTTCTGTAGATCATATTTGACAGTCAGGGTTTCTAAACAACCATATTGACCCAGCTCTTTAAATCATGAGTTGATCACAGGTTAACCTGGGAGAAAACATAGGCTCTGCACTTCCAATTTATAATCTGTTTGTGTGTATAATTGTTCCAGTATACCTGACATTTATGTTAATGGCAATATGAACATTGACTAAAGTCATTTGCTGACTACTTTGCTAAGTACTTGATATATATTAGCTCATTAATTATCAGGTAAAACTATGAAGCACTATTAAAATCTCCATTTTTTCATGTAGTGAAAATGAGACCCAGAGAAGCTATATAATTTACCTTTGGTCATCCAGCTATTAAAAGACAGTCCATGGCCTTAATGATTATCCTACACTCCTAAAGTCATTTTCACAGGTAAATTACTGCATCCTTCTTCTTTTCTAATATAATTCCGTTCGTATCATGAAAAATTAAGATACAGGTTTTATAGTATGTTGTGAATCCACTTTTGTTTGTCTCAAGATGTTTTTAAATTTCTCTTTTAATTTCTTCTTTGACCCACTGGCTGTTTGGGAGCATGAGAAATGTCAATCTGGCTTGGCCACATAGGTAACATGGAGAATGGAGAACTGAGTATAGAATAAAATACTTTTCCCTTTGTATTAATTATCTATTGCTGTCTTCAAAATTTAGCTGCTTAAAACAACACTCATTTGTTATATCACAGCTTCTGTATGTCAGGAGTCTGGGAGTGACAACTAGGAATTCCATCTCAGGATTTCTAATGAGGCTTTGTCAGAAGGACAGCCAGGGCTGCAGTCACCTGGTGGCCTGACTGGGCTAGCGGATTCCTGAGTAACATGGCACACTCACAGGGCTGTTGGCAGGTGGCCTTGGTTCCTCTTCATAGGGCTTCCTGAGTGTCCTCACAACATGGCAGCTGTCCTCCCCAGGGCCAACAATGCAAGAGAGAATAAGGAGAAAGTTGCAATATATTTTATGACCTAATTCCAGAAATCTCACACCATCACTGCTGCTATATTCCGTTTGTTAGAAGTGAACCAGTAAGTCTAGCCCACATTCAAGGGAAAAGGAATTAGATTCTGCCTTTTGAAGGGAGGAGTGTCCAAGAATTTGTGCACCTATTTTAAAACAATTACATCCTTCTAAGAATCTAGAAGAAATAGTTTTGTGCTCTTGAGCTGGCAGGGAAAAGGGGAGGAGTTGGGTGGGCCTCAGTGTGCCTGGATAGGCCATCTTCATGCACACTCCCACCCTCAGTCCTCTCTCATAGGCTCACTCTAATAGATTTATTTCTCTAAGGCTTAGTTTCTCATCTGGAATACTAGCAAAACGTTTTCCCGGGTGCTATGGCCTGAATGTTTGTGTCTCACCAAAATTCATATTTTAAAGCCCTTTCCCCCCATGTGATGGTACTTGAAGTGGGGAACTTTTTGAGGTGAGTAGGGTTAGATGAGGTCATAAGGGTGGGACCCTCAGGATGAGATCAGTGCCCTTGTGAGAAAGATACTAGAGAGCTTGCTGTCTTCCCCCCACTACCCCCAAGTGTGCTCAAAGAAGAGGTCATGTGAGCACACAGTGAGATGACGGCCACCTCCAAGCCAAGAGAAGAGGACTCAGAATGAAACCTGCCTTGCCAGCACCTTGATTTTGGACTTCCCAGCCTCCAGAACAGTGAGAAAACAAGCTTCTGTTGTTTAAGGCACCCAGTCTGTGGTATTTTGCTATGGCAGCCTGAGCTGACTAATATACCAGGTTTGCTGTAACTGCCAAATGAAGTCTCAGGTATGAAGGTACATATGTGTTTTGAACAGGGAGCACAGAGATGAGGTTTTGATGGGATTTTTTTTCAACAAGCCTTTATTCTCTAAGAAAAGCAACCATTTCCTCCTTCCATGTCTACTCTGTGCCCTTACACCTGAGTTTGGAAAACAGTGGAGAATGAGAATCTTTGTTTGTCTGTGATCCTGGCTTTGGAGGTAAGGAAGGTGGAACCAGTGATAAGCCTCTGCAATCTGTGATGAGAATGTGGTTACCTACGCAGCCACTGATAGAAATTAGAGAAGAAGCAAATGGATTCTTCCACCCTGGGAGTGAAGCACAAGGCAGAAGGAAGGGGAAAAGATCAGAGATGAAAAGAAAGAAGAGGCCAGGTGCCGTGGCTCACACCTGTAATACCAGCACTTTGGGAGGCCAAGGCGGGTGGATCACCTGAGTTCAGGAGTTCAAGACCAGTCTGGCCAACATGATGAAACCCCATCTCTACTAAAAATACAAAAAAAATAGGCGCGAGCCTGCAGTCCCAGCTACTTAGGAGTCTGAGACAGGAGAATCGCTAGAACCTGGGAGGCGGAGGTTGCAGTGAGCCAAGGTTGTGCCATTGCACTCCAGCCTGAGCAAAAAGAGCGAAACTTAAAAAAAAAAAAGAAAAAAGAAAAGAAAAGAAAAAAGAAAAAGAAAGAAAGGAGAGAAAGAAGAAAGAAAGGAGAGAGAGAGAGAAAGAGAAAGAAAGGAAGAAAGAAAGAGAGAGAGAAAGAAAGAGAAAGGAGAAAGAAAAAGAAAGAAAGAGAAAGAAAGAAAGAAAAGAAAGAAAGAAAGAAAGAAAGAAAGAAAGAAAGAAAGAAAGAAAGAAAGAAGAGAGAGAAAGGAAAGGAAAGGAAGGGAAAGGAAAGGAAAGGAAAGGAAAGGAAAGGAAAGGAAAGGAAAGGAAAGGAAAGGAAAGGAAAGGAAAGGAAAGAAAGGAAAGGAAAGGAAGGGAAAGGAAAGGAAAGGAAAGGAAAGGAAAGGAAAGGAAAGGAAAGAAAGGAAAGGAAAGGAAAGGAAAGGAAAGGAAAGGAAAGGAAAGGAAAGGAAAGGAAAGAAAGGAAAGGGGAAAGGCAAGTTAGTTCAGTGGCAAAAACTTCCCATTCTGTGACATGTATCCCCCTCAAAACACTTATATGAGTAGTTTTAACTGTGGAATGCGGGAACCAGCTTTGGTCCTGGGGCGATTTAGGGAAAACCAGACATAACACTCCAGGGAAATGGGAACGGAATTGTAAGAACATAAACCCAGAATTTTAAATGGTGGGAAGATCTTTCAACTTTCATAAGTGACAGAACTGGCTACAGAATGAACCAGTCAATTGCATATCTTGAGGGGCCAGTGGGTCCCAGGTGACACATGGGTTCCATTATTCAATATCCCTTCTAGGCACTAACTCACTTGGTGACTTCAAAGATCTTACTTAATTTGTCTGGGACTCAGTTTCCTCAACAATAAATAAGAAAATAGGTCTGAATCAATGGTTTCCCTGGGGAAAAACATTCACCCCTGCAGCCACTACAGTGGAGCCAATCGCCCCTGGGGCCACAAGAGTGACAGCACTTATAGCAGGGGATGGGTAGTCTGAGCAATTTCCAAAATTTGAAAAAGCCTCATGGAAATTGTGCATTTAGCAATACCTCCTCTCATAAGTCTGCACAAGCTCATTAAAAAGCACTTCTCCCTGTCTGGATGGAGTCATCCACTTTGTGTGGAAAGACAGGTTGCCCCATGCCAATCAGAGTTCTACTTGGCAGTTATCTATTACATCTTTTTCTTTTCTTTCTTTTTTTTTTTTTTTGCCATGGAGTCTTGCTCTGTCACTCAGGCTGGAGTGTGCAGTGGCACAATCTCAGCTCACTGTAACCTCTGCCTACCAAGTTCGAGCAATTCTTATGCCTCAGCCTCCCGAGTAGCTGAGATTACAGGTGGCCGCCACCGTGCCCAGCTAATTTTTGTATTTTCAGTAGAGACGGGGTTTCACCATGTTGGCCAGGCTGGTCTTGAACTCCTGGCCTCCAGAGATCCACCTGCCTCAGCCTCCCAAAGTGCTAGGATTACAGGTATGAGCCACCACGCCCAGCCCATCTATTACATCTTTGATTAAGGCAATCAGAAAATGGAATTATTTCTTTAAAAAGTTTTTAAGCAGCCAAAACATTTTAAAATAGAGAGTCTCTGGAGAAATTTAATAGCAGCAGTCCTTCAATTAAAAGCTTCAAAACATCTAAACTAGATGACCTCTAAATTGTGTTCAAGCCTGTAGTTCCTCATTCCAGCCACTGACTCCTCCAGCTCACCAGGCCTATTCCCACTGGACTTCTCCTCCAGGACTCATTCCTGTGTCTACAGCATCTGCACTCCTAATTTTCCAGGCAGTTCCCATTTATCTGTGTATTATCAACAGCTCCCTCCCCCAGGAAAATTGAGCTGCCATTGAGCCTTTAGCTTCCAGAGGCCTCCTTGGCATCCTGGCTGGAGAGGACAAGGGGGACATAAAAGACCTAAGGAAAGTGACACAGCACACCTCTGACTCTACAGCACAGGGTGATATGCACAGCCTCTGGAGTCTGAGCCCGGGCTGCCACTTACTTCTCAGCTACATGACCTTGAAACATTCCCTAGCTTTGTATTCTCCTCTGTAACACGGAGAGAATAATTACTCTTTCAAGGTGTCGTTGTCAGAAAAAATAAAGGCATGAATACATAAAAATCTCCTGGCACAGAGTAAATACTTAATAAAAGCAGCTCTATCGTAGACATTTGGGAAACGCTCCCATCCAACCAGATGGAACAATAGGCGCACCATGGAAAATAGCCGGACATGCCTTGCACTTGTACCAATCATAGACCTGGGCTTTTCCTTACAATGCCTTCTGCCTCCCTACCCACCATTTCTGGGCGGAAAGAGTAAATGGTTTGTCCCTGCACTTGGAAGGGGAAAAAAGGAAGCAACCGTTTTTGAGTGCCTACTTTCAATTTCCTGAAGGTGACCTCAGAAATACTTGGCTTGGTGAAGTAAAAAAATACACATTATGAATTACAGCCCCTAGAGTTCTATAAATCCAGTGAAAAGCTTAACATGCATGCCTAACTGCCATTTAGAGTAATAACAGCTACACATACTATTAAGTATAGATTAGATTAACCATGTAGAAAGCTTATTTGATTACAGCACTGGACTTTGCTCAAATATGATTTCTCCATCATTGCTACTGATCTGCTAGCAATATGAAATATGAGAATTCAGCTAACTGTTCTATTCTCTCTTACTATTATTCAAGAAAAAAATATTTTCCAAGGTCATGAAGCCATTGCATAACAGAGCTCATTGTGTGTCCAGTACACAACCCAGAATCTTATCCCTATTTAAAGAAGTCTTCCTGCATTACTTAGGGAAGTGGGATGTTGTTTCCACAAACTGACCCTATTATATACTCTTCACCAAGGCTGAATTAGTAACTTTGGTCAGTATGTGGCGTTAAGTAACTAATTGAATCTCCCTACATAATAATCTCCACATTCATGTCTGACCATCATGACACCCAAATCAAAAGAGAAGCAGATTGCTTCTCCATAATCTGCAAAGATGGAGTCATCCACTTTGTGTGGAAAGACAGTTTGCCTCATGCCAATCAGAGTTCTATTTGGCAGTCGTCTATTACGTCTTTTTCTTTTTTTTTGGAAAGGAGTCTCCAAACCTCTGGCTTGGAGGCAAGCCAAGCCAGAGGTTTTACAAGATACACACTTATTCACTCAGAACCTATTATGCTCTAGGTACTATGCTGGGTGTTGAAGAAAAAGCAGTGAATAAGACAGACATAATCCTTGCCCTTGTGGATTTCTTTTAATTTTTTAAATAGAGATGGGGGTCTCACTATGTTGCCCAGGCTGGGTTTGACTCCTAGGTGCAAGTGATCCTCCTGCCTCAGCCTCCCACCAATCCTGGTTCCAGCTACATGGATTTAATAGCTAGTTGAGGAAACAGATATTATAAAGTTAACTATATAATGTTATTATAATCATGATTATTTCTATTAATTAGAAGATTAAGAAAGCAACTCACCTAGACTCAGGGCTAAGGGATGCTTTAATGAGATGGTAACATTCAACTGGACATGAAGGATGAGCAGGAGCTGGCCCAGTGAAGACAGAGGTGGTAAGAAACAGAGCATTTTGCAGATTTAAAGACCACTAAGAACAGCAAAGAATGGGGGAGAAGGGGTTTATCTCTGGAGCAAAGGTAGATCTGTACCAATTCAAGACCCAGCTGGACCCTGGGCTCTCTTCACAGCTCTCTGACTTCTCCATCCCATCTCATATTCTGAGGCCCTGAGGCAAGAAGAAACTTAAACTGTTTGAGAAACTAAAAGATGAGTCACAGAGAGTAAGGGACATTATATGTGATGGGGAGAGATTTAAGATGAGCTTGAAGAAGCGGGCATGGGTCTGATCATTCAGGGATGGTAGGCCATGGTCAAAAATTTAGACTCTAAGAGCAAAGGGAAGCCATTGAAGGCTATTAAACAGAGACCATAATATATACCTTCTGTATGAGACCATTTAGGAGCCATTTGCTTCCAGTCCAGACGGGAAGAAATTGTGGTCTGGACTAAGGTGGTAATAAACAGGAATTGAGAGAAGCGCACGGTTTCAAATAGTCTGCAATTATTTAGGTCAGAATGGTGAGAGTGGGCGACGGCCAAGATGAACCCTCATCTCTGGTCTGAGCAGTTGGGTGGAGAAGCAGCAGGTTTGAAGGGGAAGGTGATCTGATCTACACTGGCCCTGCTGAGTTGGAGGTGCCTCTGAGACTTTAAGTGAAAATATACACGTGGTCAGATGGACATCAAGATTGAGTCTGGAGATCACTATGTGGGGGTCATTGATACAAAGATAGTGAGTAAAATCGTGGGAGTGAGTAAGATTACCAAGGGAAAACAGTGCAGAATGGAAGAGAAGAGAGCCCAGAACCAAGCTCCGAAGAACCCAGATATTCATAAGCCAGAGCAGGAGAAGCTATCAAAGGAACTCATTAAAGAGTGGCCTGAGTGATAAAAAGAAACACCAGAAGAGAGTGGCATCCCTGAGGACAAGGAAAGAAACCATTTCGAGAAAGAGAATGGTCAGCTGGATCAAATGCTATCAAAAGGTCAAGTAAAATCAAGACAAAAGAGCCCCTACTGCATGGAACACATGAAGGCGCTGTTGACTTTATCAAGAAGAGCTGTAAGGATGTAGAGCTGTAGGGATGTAGAGCAGTAGGGATGGAAGATGGATGGTTGCACATGAAACAGGAGGTGAAAAAATGGGGTGGCTCATGCCTGCAATACCAGCGCAGTGGCTTACGCCTTCAATCCCAGCACTTTGGGAGGCCAAGGCAGGCAGATCATCTGAGGCCAGAAGTTCAAGACCAGCCTGGCCAACATGGTGAAACCCCATCTCTACTAAAAATACAAAATTTAGTCAGGCATGGTGGTGCACGCCTGTAATCCCAGCTACTCGGGAGGCTGAGGTGGGAGAATCGCTTGAACCAGGGAGGCAGAGGTTGCAGTGAGCCAAGATCATGCCATTGCACTCCAGCCTGGGTGACAGAGCAAGACTCCAACTCAATAATAGGATGACAAGCGTGGACAACTGTTTCAAGACTGGGCCAGGAGAGGAGAAGAAGAAGTTGAAGACAGAAGAGTGAGATGGAAGAACTGATGAAGTCAGTTTACTCAGAAAGCAGGACGGGGTGGGATGCAGGCAGAGGAAAGAACTACCTTTGAAATGAAGAGGGCACCTCCTCTGAATAATAACAGGAAGAAAGTAGAGACGGTGGGTACAGAAGCAGGTTGGTTTGAAGAATCGTTGGCAGGAAGCTGAGGTTAATTTCATCAGATGACTTATATTTACTCTTAAGAGAATGAATAAGGAGAGAATGCAGGGCGGTTTAAGGAGAGAAACAAAGGTTGAAATGATGTTTGCAGAGATACGGAAGACAAATGACTCTAGAGAAATGTCATAGATTCCCCGGCAGTGTTGAGCCCAGTTGAGGTAGGTGATCATGAACTGAAATGGTCTGCCAGACTGTATCATTTTTCTCAGGATTCTTTTGGCAGCCTGGGGAGCAATACACAGAAGGCAGAATTGTTTTGCCCTGTGAGTATAACAAAAAGACAAGGAGGAGGAGTTGAGAGTACAAGCATAACTCATTTTATTACACTTCACTTTATTGTGCTTTGTAGATAATGCAGGGTTTTTTCATAAATTGAAGGTTCGTGGCAATCCATGATGAGCAAGTCTATTGACACTATTTTTCCAACAGCATGTGCTCACTTTGTGTCTCTGTGTCACATTTTGGTAATTCTCAGAATATTCCAAAGTTTTCATGATTATTCAGTCTGTTGTGGTGTCCTGTGATCAGTGATCTTTGATGCTAATACTGTAGTTGTTTTGGGGCACCACAAACTGTGTCCATATAAGACAGAGAACTTAACTGATCAATGTCATGTGTATTCTATTTTCTTGCACAAAATATAAAATGCTTTAATTTCATCCCATAAATTGCTATCACTTATATTGTAATTTTTATCTCTTAAAGCAATATCTAGAAACATACGCTACATCTTACATTATTTCAAAGTTACCAATTTGTTCAAATCTCTCTACAGTTGAGACTATGGCTTGTTCTATAATGAGCAGAAAATAGGTTCTATTGAAATTAGTTTGAGGATTATTTGTGCATGAATTTTTGCCTTCAAAGTCAGGCAAATATTTTCCTTGCTCTGATTTTCTTATATTGTATTGAACTGTCACTTTTGTTCATATGTCACAGCAGTTTCACTCAATTTAAATAGTCAATTTTCTCTAAAATTAAAACAAAATTTTAAAAAGTGAATCTATTTTTGTTTTTGTAAGCTTTTGATAACATTATTGATATAAGTGATACACAAAAACTTTATGGTAGCAAATATAAAATTAATCTTGTTTTTCACCAACAACTACAATTAAGGATCTTCTAATGTTTCACTTATACCTCTTCTGTCTTGTCTAGACTAAGTCTAATTGCTTTAGTAGCATTATTTTAGGGGAAAATGGAATTGTTCATTTCCCTCCATGGGGTTTAGGCAAGTAATTTCACATTTCATTTATGTTGTGTGTGCTCTGACTGCTCCACCAACTGCCTGCTCTTCCATCTCTCTCCTTCTCCTAGGACCTCTCTATTATTTGAGATGTAACAATATTGAAATTAGGCCAATTAATAACCCTACAATGGTCTCTAAGTGTTCAAGGAGAAGGAAGACTCACACATCTCTCACTTCAAATTAAAACCTAGAGATGATTAAGCTTAGTGAGGAAGGCATGCTGAAAGCTGAGACAGGCCAAAAGCTAGGGCTTTTGTACCAAACAGACAAGCTGTAAATGTGAAGGAAAAGTTTCTGAAGGAAATTAAAAGTGCTACTCCACTGAATACACAGATTATAAGTCGGTGAAACAGCCTTATTGCAGATACGGAGAAAGTTTGAGGGGTCTGGATAGATCAAATCCACCACAACACTCCCTTAAGTCAAAGCATAATCCAGAGTAAGGCCCTCGCTCTCTTCAATTCAAAGTCCTTGCTCTGGATTAGAAGAAGCTGCAGAAGAAAAGTTGGAAGCTATGCGTAGTTGGTTCATGAGGTTTAAGGAAAAAGAGCCATCTTCTTAATGTAAAAGTACAAGGTGAAACAGCAAGTGCTAACGTAGAAGCTGCAGCAAATTAACCAGAAGATCTAGCTAAGATCATGGATAAAAGTGGCTACATTAAAGAATGGATTTTCAATGTAGATAAAACATTCTTATATTGGAAGAAAATGTCATCTAGGGCTTTCATAGCTAGAAAGAAGTCAATGCCTAACTTCAAAGCTTCCAAGCTTCCAAGGACAGGCTTACTGTCTTATTAGGGGCTAATGCAGCTGGTGGCTCTAAGTTTTTTTTTTTTTTTGAGACGGAGTCTGACTCTGTCACCAGGCTGGAGTGCAGTAGCGCGAACTTGGCTCACTGCAACCTCCGCCTCCCGGGTTCAAGTGATTCTCCTGCCTCAGCCTCTCGAGTAGCTGGGACTACAGGCATGCGCAACCATACCCAGCTAATTTTTGTATTTTTAGTAGAGATGGGGTTTCACCATGTTGGTCAGGATGGTCTTGATCTCTTGACCTCGTGATCTGCCCACCTCGAGGGCATTTACCATTCTAAAAATCCTAGGACCCTTAATAATTATACTAATTCTACTCTGCCTGTGCTCTATCAAGAGGAACAATAAAGCCAGGATGACAATACATCTCTTTACAGCATGGTTTACTTAAATTTTAAGCCCACTGTTGAGATCTACTGCTCAGAAAAAGATGTTTTTCAAAATATTACTGCTCATTGACAATGCTCCTGGTCACCCAAGAGCTCTGATGGAGATTTACAAAAAGGTGAATGTTGTTTTCCTGCCTGCTAACATCTACTCTGCAGCCCCTGGATCAGGGAGTAATTTTGGCTTTCAAGTCTTATTATTTAAGAAATGCATTGTGTGATGCTATAGCTGCCATAATGATTCCTTTGATGGGTTTGGGAAAGGTAAATTGAAACCATTCTGGAAAAGATTCGCCATTCTAGATGCCATTAAGAACACTCGTGATTCATGGGAGAAGGTCAAAATATCAACTTTAGCAGAAGTTTGGAAGAAGGTAATTTCAACCCTCATGAATGACTTTGAGGAGTTCAAGACTTCAGTGGAGGAAATCACTGCAGATGTGGTGGAAATAGCAAGAGAACTAGAAATGGAGACTGAAAATGTGACTGAGTTGCTGCACTCTCATGATCAAACTTGAACAAATGAAGAGTTGCTTCTTATGAATGAGCAAGGAAAGTGGTTTCTAAGAGGGAATCTACTCCTGGGGAAGTAGATACTCCTGGGGAAGATGCTGTGAATATTGTTGAAATGACAACAAAACATTTAGAATACTCCATAAACATAATTGGTAAAGCAGCAGACAGGCCTGAGAGAACTGACTCCACTTTTGAAAGACGTTCCACTGTAGGTAAAATGCTATCAAACAGCATCACATGCTACAGAGAAATCTGTTGTGAAAGAGTCAATCAATGCAGCAAACTTCACTGCTGTCTTATTTTAAGAAATTGTTACATCCACCTCAGCCTTCAGCAACCACCACCTTAATCAGCAGCCATCAACATCAAAGTGAGACCCTCCACCAGCGAAAAGATTACAACTCACTGAAGGTTCATGTGATCATTAGCATTTTTAGCAATAAAGTATTTTCAAATAAGATATGTATATTGATGTACTTTTTTAGGCATACTGCTATTGCACACTTAATAGACTACAGTCTAGTATAAACAACTTTTATATACACTGGAAAACCAAAAAATTTGTGGGACTAGCTTTATTGTGATAGTCACTGTCTTGCAGTGGTCTGGAACCAAATCCACAGTATCTCTAAGGTATGTCTGTATAGCTAAGAGCCTGAATGAAAAGATGGACCAAGAAGTCTAAGTTCAATAATGCAGGAAATAAAGGCAGGAGAGAGCCGAAAAAAGAAAAAGACGCATGTTGGTCATGAGGTCAAGGAAGAGTTGTAGTGGGAGTATCTGAATCACTAAAGAGAGGAGGCTGTGGCAAGAGAATGGAATGCCCAAATGAAGGGATTTTTGGAGGTGGTGTCGTTTTGAGGAATAACAAAATCCAGGCTGTAATCATTAGAGCAAATTTCTGTGTAGAGGCAAAGAAAAGGTCATTGGAAATATAAAAGTCACAGAATTGAAAAGTCACATTTGGATAAGTCAACCATAATGGTACTGAAGCCCATCAGACTCACGGCAGTAGAAGGGAAATCAGTAGAAAGCAGTAGAAGGAAAAATGTAAGTGTTCAAATCATTTGTGAATGAAGAAGAGAGGGAGAAGACACTTGAGCATCCTGGAGTTTCTGATAGATTCTAGTTTCCACATGTGTAGTATCCTTAGAGTTTCATATACTGGACAAATGATCATTCCAGATTTCTTAAAACTTTTTTTTTTTTTTGACAGAGTCTCACTCTGTCACCCAGGCTGGAGTGTAGTGGTTCATTCCAACCTCTGCCTCCCAGGTTCAAGTGATTCCCATGTCTCAGCCTCCCAAGTAGCTGGGATTACAGGTGCATGCCACCACACCTGGCTAATTTTTCTATTTTTAGTGGAGACAGGCTTTCACCATGTTGGCCAGGCTGGCCTTGAGTGATCCACCTGTCTTGGTCTTCCAAGGTGTTTGGACTACAGGAGTAACACCATGCCCGGCTTAGATTTCTTAAATCTTAGAGGAGAATAGATCTAGATCTCTAGGGAAGATACCCTAACACAATTGGAATTTCCTAATAAATGAAAGGACCTCTATGTTTATAAATATATCTTACCAGATTGAAGTCACTTTTATGTCATAAAAGTAACGCATGTCCAAGCATAAACCACACACAACCTTAGAGTCACTCAGCTTAAGAAGCTATTATTTTTGGCCAGGATGAATCATCATTCAATGACACATCCATTGAGGAAGCTCCAGCAAATCTCCAAAACAGACCTTCCTTTTGTGGCACAGGTTGTTAGTCCCTTGAGTCTCTTCTCTCTCACATATTACCATGGAGCTCAATCTCTTTCCTACATAGCAAAAAGATGGAAAATCACCATCAAGAAACTGTTTCCTAGGGGGCCAGGCACAGTGGCTCACGCCTGTAGGCCCAGCACTTTGAGAGGCCAAGGCAGGTGGATCACTTGAGTTCAGGAGTTCAAGACCAGCCTGAGCAATGTGGCAAAATCCCATCTCTACAAAAAAAATACAAAAAATTAGCTAGGTGTGGTGATACATGCCTGTAATCCCAGCTACTTGAGCAGCTGAGGTGGGAGGATTGCTTGAGCCCGGGAGTTTGAGGTTGCAGTGAGTCGTGTCATGCCACTGCACTCCAGCCTGGGTGACAGAGCCAAGACCCTGAAAAAAAAAAAAGAAGAAAGAAAAGAAAGATAGAGGGAAGGAGGGAAGGAAGGAACGAAGGGGGGAAGGAAGGAAGGAAGGAAGGAAGGAAGGAAGGAAGGAAGGAAGGAAGGAAGGAAGGAAGGAGAAAGAAAGAAAAAGGAAGGAAGGAAGGAAGAAGAGAGAAGAAAGGAAAGAAAGAAAGAAAGAAAGAAAGAAAGAAAGAAAGAAAGAAAGAAAGAAAGAAAGAAAAGAAGAGAGGAAGGAAGGAAGGAAGGAAGGAAGGAAGGAAGGAAGGAAAGAAGGGAGAAAGAAAGAAGAAAGGAAGAAAAAGGAAGGAAGGAAGGAGAAAGAAACAAGGAAGAAAGAAAGAGAGAGAGGGAGGGAGGGAGGGAGGAAGGAAGGAAGGAAGGAAGGAAGGAAGGAAGGAATGAGAAATTGTTTTCTCAAGTCTAATATGAAAATATTGATGAAAATAGATGTCCTGGAGGGTGGAGGGTGGGAGGAAGGAGAAGATCAGGAAAAATAACTAATGGGCACTAGGCTTAATACCCGGGAGATGAAATAATCTGTGCAGCAGACCCTCACGACACAGGTTCACCTGTGTAACAGACCTGCACTTGTACCTCTGAATTTAAAATTCCAAAAAAGAGGCTTAATTTTCCCTGTGAGCATCTACTTTAGAAAACTTGTAAGTTCTTTCTCTACCTGTTTGAAATTATGTAAATCTTTTTAAAAGGTAAATAAGCCTCTTGCCAGCTTTTTTCCCTTCAGGAATGTCTTTCTCAAGTACCCAGGAGCCATCTCTTTGAAATGCAATCATTAAGGAAGACAGTGCCCCTACTTCCCGTCTCTTCCGGAGAGTAGGAGCCTAACGTGCGCAGGCACCTCTCTCCAAAACTCACCTCTTGTCACAAAGATATGAAGAAATTTATTTTTCCTTTGGATAAATCCAATTAGCAAACACAGACGGTCACCCCAGCTACCAGGTGAATCTAGGATGTGTAACAAATAGTGCAGTCAAGTCCTCTTGAGGACTAGTCAAGTTGAGGACTAGTCATGTTTATCTTGAGAACGTGTATGGAAAAAGGATTGTATGGGCTTGTCTGTATAGAAGGGTGAATTTTGTTTTCTGACTTTGCAATCTATTTGCAAATTGCCTATGACAAACATCCCCTTCTAGTTAATGCTTACTGAATAATAAAATTCTCTTCTTCTTCTAAAAAAAAAAAAAAAAGGAAGGAAGAAAGAAAACAGAAGTCCCTATGAAAACAACAGGGCAAAATCTAATCTCTTCCTCTGATGTTTGCCTTAACATTACAACCAGTAATTCTCCCACTGTCACCTCGGCAGAGGCATCCAATCGTTGAATATCTTTAGTTGCAGTCCAGGGAAGAGGACGGAGGCAGAAAGCTGTCTGTATCAGTGCTACTCAGTGTGGGCTGAAGACCAGGGCTGGTCCATGATCTGTTTGTTGCCAGCTTGTGGCAAGGTAAGTACAGAAATTAAGAGTTTGGAAAATCTTATAGCAATTTGACAGATTATCTGTGTCTGCGTGTGTGTGTGCCTGTGTGTGTCTGTGTGTGTGTGTGTGTGTTATATTGAATAATTTAAAACAGGGCTTGTATTTTCTATATCTTTATTATATTTTCATTTCATTTTCCCGGTATTTCTTTTTTTTATATTTTACAAAAAATGTTGATCCATAATGGATTAAAATTTTTTAAAAATCTGGCTCTTAGCCAAACAGAGTTTGATAAGTACAGGTCTAAGCCACACTCCCAGGCTTGTTCCAGACTCATGGAAGATTTTAAGTTGGAAGAAAGACATAGTGAGACATACACTGGACAAACACTTATGTTACACGTGGACTAACCGGATTTCATATTCCCACTCTCACTTACTATTGACCTTGGGAAAGTTACATAATTTTAATCCCTTACCTGAAGAAAGGAATAATAATTCTTCACTTGCAGATTTGAGATGAAGATTGTAAGAGATACTGTGCTGTGGGCCTAGCACAATACCAGGCTCATGGTAAGGATTGTAAGTTGCCTTAAAGGTCATCCGGTTGAACCCACAACCTACTGCTCCAGTGAGAATCTCAGTCCCCACCAAGGAACCAACCACAGCTACCCCAGCACAGCCAGCATACTCTGACTGGGACCCCCAGCTCAGGTAAGGCAAATAGTACTGGCCAGGTCATCTCTACCCTGGTCTCCATTATACCTGAAGAACTTAGCATCCTAACTCAGGAGAAAACATGACATCCTTCTCTCTCATGATAACAAACCCTGATTTTGTTCAGGTATCAGGCATCCATGTGCTTCAGGGGAAGTGGGCCCCTTCCATGGTAATTTGCCTGTCCAGTGACTGATTTAGGAATGGGTTTGTGATATAACCTGGACAATAAAACATGGAGAGAGGGCTGAGTCTCTCCAGGACCGAAGGAGTATCAGGAAATATTTTCTTACTCTTAAAAGCAAGGAAACTAGGCTTTTTTTCTGCCTCTAAATGTCCACATTTGAAGCCTGGAATTGCCAAAGGCTTCTAGGAACCATGAGGGGACTCAACATGTGGAAAGCAACAAACAAAATAACAGAAAGAAGTAGGACATTGATGTTTTTGTTAAACCCATGAATTAACCAATCCAAGATCAGAACTACCTCATCATTTTCAATATGTAAGATAATAATTTTTCCTTTAAGTCATTGGTAATTGGGTTTTCAGTTACTTGCAGCCAAAAGATGTACAAAATAGACACGTGAAGTCTGAGGCTATAAACTGTTGGGCACCTTTGATCCAGGCCTTCCCCTATTCCCTTCTGCCTTCTGAGCAGCTAAATCATCTCTGACTCACCCAGTGAACCCCGAATATTTAAAGGAGTTCAGAATAGATGAGGAGTTCATTCCCTTTCACCACAGGACATGACTCCTGCATTTTAGCAAATTCTCAGGCCAGCCCCATCCCATCTTCCTCATTGGTTTCAGCTAGGGAAACCAGAGCGCTGCAAAGCCCACTGCAGACTCCAAGGCTGTAAATGAAAGCTGTGAGGTGCACCAGCTGTGTACTAGCCACATCTGCTTCTCTCGCAGGCTCCATCATCAGCCCCTTCCTCCTGAAGTGGACCCTCCTCTCCAGCTCTTCCCCGTCCACTGTGACTGTTTTCAAGCCCCTCCTCTTCTGTGACGCCTTCCAGCAAAACGCCAGACCACACTCTGTACTGAACATTTAGACACTTGGTGATACTCTGCAAGGTTTTGCCTTCAGATTGTGAAATTGACACTGTCCCTCCAACCTGGCTGTTCACCTTTGAGCACAGGGATGAGTGCAGACCTCTGCATGTTTCCAGTGCCCAGCACACAGAAGCATTACATAAATCCTTGAGTTTAAGGAGAAAGTAAACTTTCCCCACAGCCATACAATCACAGATAAAATTTTGAGTTAGGGCCTCAAAAGCTCTCTTGTCTGGCTGCTGCCCTCAATGATCCTACAGATGGAATTCGATCCTACAGACTTCAATCTTTGCAGTGAAGCAGAACTCATTACTTTGGGTGCCATCTGTTTCATTTCTGGACAACTCTCAGGATTGGAAGTTTATTTCAATTTTATTATCAGGCCCCAATTTGCTTCCCTATAACCTGTCTTCAGCTCTTTTATTTATCTTTCTGGGATAAAAAAAGAATAAATGTATTCTATTTTCACATACTAGCCCTACAAATATTGAAAGCAGCTATTATATCTGTTCTAAATCTTCATTTGTCCAAACTACATATCTTCAATTACTTAAATTATTCTGTAAGAGGGGAGGGTTCCAGAAATTTGTTTCATATTTCTTGTACACATTCCAATTAGCCATTTCTCTGTTAAGATCTCATTTATTAATTCAACAAATATTGACTGAGTTCTTACTTTATAC
The DNA here is from genome assembly GCF_028878055.3 of Symphalangus syndactylus. Taxonomy (NCBI): domain Eukaryota; kingdom Metazoa; phylum Chordata; class Mammalia; order Primates; family Hylobatidae; genus Symphalangus; species Symphalangus syndactylus. The sequence continues at coordinate 16,316,575 of NC_072434.2, forward strand.
AAGACTTACATCAGAGAATCTGCCTTGGAGCTTGCAGTCCAGGAGCAAAGACAATTAAACAGTGACAGTGAGGAACAAAGTGTGCTGGCTCATGCATTGCACCATTTCAGGGGCACCATTCACACATAATACAATGCAAATTTCACCCCTTGGAGTTGTGCAACTTGGTGACCGGGCACTGATGGGAGCAAGCAAATTGTGGGTCAGGAAAGGCCTCCCTAGAAGAAGGGACATTTAAGCTGAGACCTGAACTATGACTGTCAGTTAATTATGTAAAGCAAGGGAGGAACAGTGTGCTGGGCTGAAAGAACAGCATGTGAAAAATGTGGGGGAGAAAGCAGGGGGCAGGGGAAGTGACAGAAAGAAGACGGAATAAAGAGAAATGAGACTCAAGAAGTAAGTAGGGGTCAGAGCTTGCAGTGTCTAGCAGGCCATGTTAGGGAGGTTGACTCATATCCTAAAGAGGGTGGGATTCCACTGGAGAGATTTAAGCAGGAAAATAATATGATCATATTTGCATCCAGGCTGCTGTATGGAAAGTGGATTTGAAGAGAATAAAACCAGAAGCTGGGAGACCATTTCAAAACCTGTTACAGTAATCCAAGCCAAAAAAAAAAACAGAAATCAGAGGGTGGCCAGAAACCAAGGTAGTGGTAGTCAAAATAACTAGGACATTATGTAGATACATTTGTGAGCTAGTTCAAATGTAAAGTCAATTAGACTTGGTGACTGGCTGGATGTGAGGAGTGAAGGAAAGGAAGAAACCAAGGATTTCATAGGCAAATGGACAGATGGTGCCACCTACTGAGGCTGGAAATCTTGAAGGAAGCCTAGGTTAAAAAAATTAAAAAGTGTCAGGGCAGAGGGGGTGGGAATTGGCTGGCCCAAAGGTAGTACATTAGCTCGATTGATTGTTCACTATCCGGTACAGATCAAACTCCTTGTTATCCTCTTTCCCTGCTTCTCACTACTGCATTTGACTAGTCTTTAAAAAACAAAAATTAAATTAGATTAAATTAAAAAGGACTACAATAAAGAGCCCAATTTAGGCCAGGCATGGTGGCTCACGCCTATAATCCTAGCACTTTGGGAGGCCAAGGCAGGTGAATTGCTTGAGGTCAGGAGTTTGAGACCAGCCTGGCCAAAATGATGAAACCCTGTCTCTACCAAAAATATAAAAATTAGCCAGGCATGGTGGTGAGTGCCTGTAATCCCAGCTACTCGGGAGGCTGAGACAGGAGAATCACTTGAACTCAGGAGGCAGAGGTTGCAATGAGCTGAGATCACACCACTGCACTCCGGCCTGGGTGACAGAGTGAGGCTCCATCTCAAAAAAAAATAACAAGAGCCCAGTTTGGAATGTATTCAGCTGAGCTACTGTAAGATACCTAAGTAGAGATGTCTAATTGGATTTCAGGAGATGTCTCCACAAAATTCTGGAGTCATCAGTATATAAATGACTAAAGCCATGGGAGAGGATATCAACTCAAAAAAAAATGTATATATATGTGTGTATATATATATATAGAATGAGAAGAGAAAGTTTAAGCCACTGAGGAACACAGTCATTTAATGGTTGAGTTGAGGAAGAGGTCTCAGCAATGGAAACCAAGGGGGAACGGCCAGAAAGATGAAAGGGAAGATGGGAGTGTGAGGTCATAGAGCCAAGGGAAGCCAGAGGACTCAAGTCCTGCTGATGCCCCTGGAGCTTGCCTGGTCCAGGCAGCTTAGGAGGATCGTCCTCCTTCTCCAGGATCATCTGTTGTGATGCAGCCTCACCACTATCACTGATCCTTTAGTGGCAGCTGCACCATATTGTTGACCATACTGGGTGTTGTGGGTTGAACTGTGTCTCCCAAAATCATGTTCAAGTCCTAACCCCCCAGTACCTGTGAATGTGACCCTGTTTGTAAATAGGGTCTTTGCAGTTGTGATCAAGTTAAAACGAGGTCATACTAGATTAGAGTGAGCCCTAATCTGATGACCAGGCATTATAAGACTAAAATTTAGACACAGAGACATACACACACAGGAAAGACAACCACATGAAGACAGAGACAGAGATTGGAATCAAACTCCCATGAACAAACGATTGCCAGGAACCACCTAGAAGAGGTAAGGAGGATTCTTCTCCAGAGCCTTCAGAAGAAACGTGCCTGCAGGTGCCTTGATGTTGGACCACTAGTCTCCAGAATTATGACAGAGCACATTTCTTTCTTTTTTTTTTTTTTTTGAGATGGATTCTAACTGTGTTGCCCAGGCTGGAGTGCAGTGGCATGATCTCGGCTCACTGCAAACTCTGTCTCCCAGGTTCAAGCAATTCTCCTGCCTCAGCCTCCCAAGTAGCTGGGATGACAGGCATGCACCACCACACCTGACTAATTTTGGTATATATATATATATATATATATATATATATATATATATATATATATATTTTTTTTTTTTTTTTTTTTTTTTTTTGAGACAAGAGTCTCACTTTGTTGCCCAGGCTGGAGTGCAGTGGCACAATCCCGGCTCACTGCAAGCTCCGCCTCCCAGGGTTCACGCCATTCTCCTGCCTCAGCCTCCTGAGTAGCTGGGACTACAGGCGCCCACCACTACGCCCGGCTAATTTTTTTGCATTTTTAGTAGAGACGGGGTTTCACCGTGTTAGCCAGGATGGTCTCAATCTCCTGACCTCATGATCTGCCCACCTCTGTCTCCCAAAGTATTGGGATTACAGGCATGAGTCACTGTGCCCGGCCATTTCTATTGTTTTAAACCACCCAATTTGTGGTAGTTTATTACAGAAGCTCTAGGAAACTAATACCCTGGGGGTCAGCTAAAATCTCAAGCCTTTTTTATTTGAACTATTTATTTATTTGCCTTATTTTCATTCTGTGTTGCACACTGAAGTTTTTTAAATTAATGATATGCTCATCCATGTTTGCTTTGCTCTTAGGTATTTTGGGCAATTGATCTAGCTTTTAAACTTGTTTTCTACACCGTTGCCCAAGTTGACAAAACATTAAACATGGTGGGTCAAGGCCATAGTATATCAGATATCAAAGTCCTTCTCCTAGCTAGATGGCCAGGCGCAGTGGCTCACACCTGTAATCCTATCACTTTGGGAGGCCGAGGTGGGCGGATCACTTGAGCTCAGGAGTTCGAGACCAGCCTGGCCAACATAGTGAAACCTGGTCTCTACTAAAAATACAAAAATTAGCTGGGTGTGGTGGCATGCACCTGTAATCCCAGCTACTCAGGAGGCTGAGGCAGGAGAATCACTTGAACCCAGGAGGCAGAGGTTGCAGTGAGCCAAGATCATACCACTGCACTTCAGCCTGGGCAACACAGTGAAATTCCATCTTAAAAAAAAAAAAGTCCTTCTCCTAACTAGAAGTAATAGAAGACAGCTATATCTTGATGACCTCTTATGTGATCAAAAGTCTGCTGGAAATCCATATCTACCAGTCCAGTGACCAAATGAAATGAGCCACTTGTCTGGACCAGAATGACCTCAAGTCTGCCCTCTCCATACAAGTCAACTATCAGGCAAAAGTATCTATCTGTTCATTTGGAGTGAACCTCAATTTCTCCACCCTCCGTAATCTGACCCCCTAACTATGCCAGTTGTTCTGGTCTTGCCTCAGCCTTCACATTTGAGGTGCTTTATCTCGCCAGGCATGACTTTGCAGCTCCTCTGAAATCTGACTCTGTGTCCACATCCACAGGCTCCTCCTGATGCAGTATCTGCTAAGCACAGTCCCAACAGGTACCATTTACAGCCTTAAAGGCGGGACCCGAACAGTGAGTGCTTACTGGATCCTAACAACTGTTGCCTTCTCTTCTGCTTGCTCACACGCCATTGGCTTAACAATCTGCCAGTCCATCCCTATGACAGAAAGAAGCAGTAGGGAGCCTTCCACAAAGAAACTGGGAGTGAGTGGGAGACTGAGAAAGGAGAGGTGCATGCGCATTGGAACTATTTTGTTGATGTGAGAAACATGTCACAGAAGCTGAGGCTTGTTAAGCCAAAGATGGTACAAATGTATTTCCATATGTATTGCCAGGAATCAAAGCTTTGTGTAAATGTTGAGTATAGAAGGAAGGATGGTGGGGAAGTGTGCACCTGTTTGGATTCATCCCTTCCCTTCATCCCTGACTTGCAGCTCCCTTGGGCCTGGGTGACTCCCTCACTGGGGTATGTTTATCTGATGGTTGATTCTGCTGTAATGGGTTCTTCCTTTCCTTCCCCTATTGTTTCATAACATATGCTAACCCTCTCCCCCATCCCCTCTTTTTTCCATGGGAAAATACTACAAATGAATAAAGACATATTACTACTGTAAACCAAAGAAATGATCCACCATTCCAGAACTGTGGCACCTTTCTTCCTGTATCCTGAATCACAAGTCTTCACTATCCACAATCTCTTGGCAAGACAGAGTCAGCACCTTCTCTGTAGCCAGAAAGGAAAATATCCAGTGGTTTTATTCTGATTTCCCAAAAGCTACTGGGGATATTGGCATTAATTAGACAGAAAATGATTAGAACTAGAGACAGCTTTGTCATCAGGTATGCTAGTTAAGGTAACACTAGATGCTATAACAGATAAGCCCTGAAATCTCAGCAGTGTAAACACACAGTAGTTTACTTCTCATTCCCAGAAAGAATATATGTGGAGGGGGCAGCAGTGAGGGGAGGTGGGGAGAGGTACGAGCAAGAGCTCTGCTCCACACAGTCACTCATGCTGATGGAGGCTCTGGGTTAGTCACCCTTCAGAAACAGGATGGACCCACACACCCCAAATGTGTTTCAAACATCAAGACAGATGATGCCATGCATGTACCAAGAAGTTATAAAAGGATTTTTTGCTCACATAATGGGGCTTTCTAGGGAGAGCTTGGCAGGTTCCCAGGTAGGTCTGAAAATGGCTTGAGAGAGAGATGAGAAGGGCAACTGGCTTGGGCTTTATGATGGTTAGGGGAAGGGGTAGGGTTAAGGATCCCCGGGTGCAGGCTTTGATTTGCACGGTTTGAACATCCTGCCAGTGCCAAAGAAGGAAGTGCTCAGGCTTCTTTTCAGCTGATGGGGCAGATGGGATTAGAGGAGTGGTGGGCTTGAAAGCTGTCAGCAAATACCAAAAACAGAGTCAGACTCCACTACACTTTGCTGTCGTCAATGCATGGCTTCCAAGGTTGCCCTGGATGTCAGCACACATCCAGACAATAGGAAAAGAGGGACAACGGAGGGTTGCACAGAAGGTTTCCCTAAGTCAGGCCTGGGAATGGTGGTCGTGTCCCTTCTGCCCACATTCCACTGGCTAGAACCAAGTCCCCTAGATGCAAAAGGGGCTGGGAAATGTAACTGGCTGGGCAGTCACTTCCCAGCAACAACTACCAAAGGGGGAAGGAATCTTGAGTGTATAGTCAGCCTCTTACTCCACAATGGAATACAAGCAGCAATTCATCCAGGTTTTGTGGGGCCCAAAGCTTGAATAATTTGGAAACTGTCTTCAAGAAAAAAATAAAAATTACAGATACCAAATTAGCAAAGGGTCCTTGCAAGTCAAGGCTCTGTTTTGTTGTTGTTGTTGTTTTGGTTTGTTTTTTGTTTTTTTGTTTGTTTGTTTTTTGACAGCATCTCACTCCATTGTCCAGGCTGGAGTGCAGCAGCACGATCTCAGCTCACTGCAACCTCCGCTTCCCAGGTTCAAGCAATTCTCCTGCCTCAGCCGCCTGAGTAGCTGGGATTACAGGCACATGCCAGCATGCCCAGCTAATTTTTGTATTTTTAGTAGAGACAGGGTTTCACCATGTTAGCCAGGCTGGTCTCAAACTTCTGACCTCAAGTGATCCATCCACCTTGGCCTCCTAAAGTGCTGGGATTACAGGTATGAGCCACTGCATCCGGCCACAAGTCAAGGCTCTGAAGTTCAGCGTTCATTGGCTTCCCCATGAAAGCCTCGGGCTGTAAGTTATCACAGAATGAATCTAAAGAGGCATCACCAACCACTCTTCGTGTCCTATGAGGACTAATCAAGAAGAAAGGGGTGTGGTTTCCAATGTGGCTACAGAACTCCTTCGTGGGAGTAAGTACATTCCAGGATTGGTGACTTCAATTATAGATAGAGTTCATGGAACTCTAGTCTAGATCCTATGAAAACAATTGCAAGTATGCTATGAGAATTGGGAAAAATAATAGAGTTCTCTATGTTCTGGTAGTGAAAACTGATGAAATGTTATCTTTGCCACCACAATACCTAAAACAATTCCATCCCCTTGGTTTATGCTCTATAGTGGCTATGCAGAGGTTTGGAGTCAGTATATCTCTTAAGTAAAAAGTTTGCAGGGGTGGAGCATGGCAAATATTGTGATTTGGTGATCTATGATTGCAGAAAGTTTGAGAAATAAACAAAACTATCCTTTTGTCGGCCTCCAGCCCTAAGATTCTATGACTCAGAAATACCCCAGAATGCCCATGTCTCAACATACTCTTCAATATGCCTGTTTAGGGACGTGTGATATTAATATAAACGCAGAGAGGAATCGGGACCCCATAAGAATTGTGACACTCCACTTCTCCTATAAGCATGAGGACCAAGGGACATACTCCTATCCCCACAATAGGGTTGTGGCCCAGGGTTGTCCTCAGAATGGCTCATTGGAGGAGCAGGGCTCTGAACATCTAGACAACAGCAGGCTTTACTATCCGGGTTTCAGCTCCACCTGGCTCCACTGAGTGACAGATTTTGGTATGTATCCTCCTCTCCCTACATTCTCATTGTTATTTTCCTATTTCCTTGATTTTGTGCCACACAGAATACAATCATGCGAGCTTCCCTTTGGGAAAAGTGGCATAAAATAAAATGCTAAATACAAACACATAGTAAAGTAAAAAAAAAAAAAAAAAAAAAGGCCGGGCGCGGTGGCTCACGCTTGTAATCCCAGCACTTTGGGAGGCCGAGGCGGGCGGATCACGAGGTCAGGAGATCGAGACCACGGTGAAACCCCGTCTCTACTAAAAATATAAAAAAATCAGCCGGACGTGGTGGCGGGCGCCTGTAGTCCCAGCTACTCGGAGAGGCTGAGGCAGGAGAATGGCGTGAACCCGGGAGGCGGAGCTTGCAGTGAGCCGAGATCGCGCCACTGCACTCCAGCCTGGGCGGCAGAGCGAGACTCCACCTCAAAAAAAAAAAAAAAAAAAAAAAAAAAATTGTTTAAATGATGCCACTGTTGTGTCTAGACAGAGGCTGAGTCACTTATATGTCTTCTCAGAGCATCTTATTTTTCTTCTTTTTTTTTTTAGGGCACTGCCACCCAGGCTGGAGTGCGGTGGTGCTATCATAGCTTACTGCAGCCTTGAACTGCAATCCTCCTGCCTCAGCTTCCTAAAGCACTGGGTCTCAAGCAATCCTCCTGCCTCAGCTTCCTAAAGCACTGGGATTACAGAAATGAGCCACTGCACCTGGCCTCCAGGCATCTTTTAACTCTCAGCTTTATCCATCCACTCATCCTATATTTACTGAGCATCATCTATGCGTTGGGCTTCATGACAAGTGCCAGGATGTGCATCCATGGGTTCAACCCTACTCCAAGAGCAGGATGTCTGCTGCTTGCCCCTTCCAGGCTACACAAGCCTGTGGGCAATTTGTCTGCAGCAGCCCATACTTAGCCTGCTGGGACGGTGGGGTGAGGAATGAGATAGGCTGGAATGGTTAGCGCGGTTACCGCCACAGGACCCACTGAGGGCAGAACAAGAGGAAATGGGCAGAAAGAGCAGGAGGGACCTGGGTTTGACAGAGTGAAGCCTTCCCTCTATTAGGGCAGGGGGAGCTGTCTCAGCTGATGGGGGAGCTAAAGAAATGGGAGTGCCAACTAACCTCCTCTAGGAGGGCTTCCCTGGATCTCACGGACTTCTGGGGACCTGCTGCTGGCCCCAGCACGTGCTGCTGTCTCTACCACAGCCTTTGGCACTGACTCATACAGCGTCTTGTGTTGTTCTCCACGAAACTGTCAGGTCAGGGGTTCATCTTCATTCTCTGCAAAGAGTACTGGATGCCAGCACTTTCCCACCAACCTTCAACAAGTAGCTGAGAGCTGCTATATGCTAGGCACTGGGATGTGTCCATGGATAAAACAGACACAAATCCCTGCCCTTGTGGAGGTTACATGCCAGCCATTATAAACAAGTTATACAGATTTTTAGAAGGTGATCAGATCTATGGGGTAAAATTAAGTAGGATAACTGTGTGTATGTACAGAGTAATTCAATAAAAATGATTTTTTTTAAATAAAGCCATGAAGGGTTATAGAGAATGCCCAGAGTGAGGAGTCAAAGGTGGGAGGGAAAATTGCAGTTCTAAATCAGACAATAAGGGTAGGTATCATTGAAAAAGTGACATGTGGCCAAGGGGCAGTGACTCACATCTGTAATTCCAGCACTTTGGGAGGCTGAAGCGGGTGGGTAACTTGAGGTCAGGAGTTCGAGACCAGCCTGGCCAACATGGTGAAACTCCGTATTGACTAAAAAATACAAATAGTAGCTGGGCGTGGTGGCGGGTGGCTGTAATCCCAGCTACATGGGAGGCTGAGGCACAAGAGTCACTTGAACTCAGGAGGCAGAGGTTGCAGTGAGCCAAGGTCACGCCACTGCACTCCAGCCTGGGAGACAGAGTGAGACTCCCTCAAAAAAAGAAAGAAGAAAAGAAAAGAGAAGAGAAGAGAAAGAAAAAGTGACATGTGAACAAAACTCAAAATGAATTTTGCTTATAACTGAGGAATGTTCCACCATGAGGACCTGGAGGATGGAAAGAGTGGCTTCTGCCCCACCCGTCCAGCTCTGCAGCTCCGCGAACTTTGCAGGTCCCCAAGCCGTGGCTTGGCCTTGAGCCTCTCTGAGCTTCAAATGCCTTCACTGCCTCCCTTTTGCCTTTGGGTGGTGTCCCAAGGAGGCGATAAACCTCCGTTGAACCTCACCGTCCTGTACTACAAAGGATTGTTTCCTAGGTACTTAATCAAGCTGAGCCTCAGTTTGCAAATCTATAAAATGGGGATAATTATTTCACTTCCTTATGGAGTCGCTGGAGATCAAAAATCCAAAAGAAAAGAAAGACTCACAAGGGGGAACTGGCGGTCTCTGAACTGAGCTGAGAAGTTCTTCATAGGGCTTTAATTTAGGAACCAGGCTAAAGGTTAACACTGATTAACTATCTCATTCTCACAGCAGCGCTGTGACAAAGATGCTCTTAAATCACTGTTTTTACTAATTGGGGAATTGAGGCATACAAACACCGAGGGCTCTGAGCTGCTGAGTGACCTGGATTCATGCAAGACCATGAATCCAGATCTGTAGGAATCTGGGGTTCCAGCCTACACACCACACAACCTCTTTTGAATCTCTCAAGCCAAATTTTCTTTGGTGGTGTGAGCAGGAAGAGCCAGGTTCTAAAACCTAAACTAGACACCGCTGTTCTCACATTTCCTCCCAATCAGCCCTAATCTCTGTGGCCTCCTTTGCTGGGATACAACCCAGCGGTTTTCTCTGCCGCATTCTTATAAGAGAACGATACCCCCCAAAGCCGAGGGCCTGATTAATTTGGGCGACTGTGGGAGGGAGAGAAGGGGAGGCATTCTTAGAACTGGGGCCTAGGCTGGGGCTGGCGGGCTCCACTTTCAGCACATTCTAGAGACCATGGGCATGGGGGTTTTGAGAGAAACCTGTGACTCACCTCGCCTCTCATGGTCTGTTTCACTTGGAGGCTCACTGTCTTCCCAACATCCTCCCTCGGCCCCCACCACCAACACTGCCCGGCTGCCAGCACCCCTCGGTGACCCACCCACCTACTCCTGCTACCTCCCAGCAAGCCTACAGCTCAGCAGGGCAGGGGCTCCTCTCTGCGGGGCTAAAGAGCCACAAATCCACTGGGTCTGAACGTCCCTGCAGCAGACCCTTGTAGCAGCCTCCCTTCTCAATGAAAGCCACACAGCGTTAATCATCTTTATCCCAAAAAGAGGAGTCCGGGGCCAGCCTAGGGAGTTAACAGTAACAACTGCCACTCTTATATAAAGGGCACATGTGAGGGGATAGAGAACTCGGGAGATAGAGCAGGGAAGGGGCAGGAAAGCAGGCTTCTTGACTCCTAAATGCAGTCTCCTAAGTTAAATTAACCTGCTCACACTGGTACAATGACGGTTACAGTACCCACTACATAATGCACGAGAATATATAATAATGAGTGCTAACTATGTGCCAGGCTGAGGCTTTCCCATAATTGTTTACATGATTTAACTACGCTAAGTCTTTCATAGGATTTTTTTACCTGATTTTTCATTTAGTCCTCACCACCTTCTAAGGTTGGTGATAATATTGTAGTCTAGATTTTCCAAGAAGCAGATGCCAAAACAGGATTACACATACAAGGGTTCAGTTAGGGGAAATTTCTTTATGAGAGAAAATAGGGACTGTGAAGCAGGGCTGGGGAACCACCAGTGTGTGACCTCACTAAGGAAAGAGGGAGAGGAGGATGCATACAAGGGCCCCAGGCACAAGTGTCTATGAAGTTGCCAGGGGCAAAGCTGGCCATCCTTCAAGTCCTGGTTCTCCCAGGAACAGGTGTACCTTCGCATCCCTGTTGTACTGTCATTGACTGGGAGCAGGAGGAAGGAAGTGTGGCCTCCACACAAATGAGACAATGAATTTCAGAGCGCCGTAGCTGGGGCCCTTGGACAATTAAGCTCCCCATAACAGGAGGTCTCTGGGGCACATGTTCATGGGTGCCTCAATAATAATTCCCATTTTACCGGTTGACAAGCTGAGGCTCAGAGAGGACGAGTCATCTGCTCATAGTTGGGACCCAGCTTAGAGTAACTCCAAAGATTTATCTTGTGCCATATGCAACTGAGCTACTGACCACCACATCCCAAGCCATCCCCAAGACTGATGCCTCAGATTCGGTACCCAGCAGAGGGCTGGGCACACAATCAGTGTCACATTGGGAGGCAATGTGGCTGAGCTCCTGTCTAGTGAGCTCCTATGTGGTGGGACCTGCATGTGTCCTGTGTGCCCCACAACACCTATGACCCTGAGTCAAAGCCGCCTCCTCCTCCCTGCTATTCCTAACCAGAGGGGTGCCTCCTCAGTAACTTCCCACAGCACTCTGGGCCTCTCTTACAGCACCCACCAGAGTCGGCCTTATGTCACTTATGTTATGTGCACACTTGTCATCCCCCACAGGCATTTGCATGCCAGTCAGAGAAGCAGGTAGCCCAGTCAAGATCAAACACCAGGAGGCCGAACAAGGCTGAACCTCAGATTTTTGTCTTTGAGCCATTCTGCCTACACGCCCAAAATGTATGCAAATAGCCATAATTGAGTGAGCAGGGCCACTGATGTGGGGAGATGTTGAAGGAATCCCCTAAACCCCTCTACATCTGACTTTTCCACTCGCCCACAATGTGGCCAAGGGTTTACATCTATCAGTTTTGGGAAGTGCTACAAATGCCCTTTTACTCTCGGCTGACTGACTCTACCCCCAGATTTGCTGCTGACAGCAAACCCTTTCATAAAGCTCTCACTTGGAAAGCAATATGCAAAGTGCATTCATTCATAAATCGATACTGTCTTTTTGGCAGTCCGTATCAAAAACTAAAATGTGTATACCCTTAGATCTCACCATTCCACTACTAGGGATCTATACTACAGAAATCCTTACACATGTGCTCAAAGATATTGTACAAGATATTTGTGAGATCTATATAAATAGTAGAGAAAGGGGGGAGGGTAGTCCTTCAGTGCAAATGAGGTTAAAAGACAAATAAAAAAGAAAGGAGGTGGGAAATAGCCATCCATAGCAGATAAATCGTGGTACATCATATTATAAAATACTCTGCAACTACTTAAAAAAAGAATGATAGTTCTATGAGTTTGGTCATGGAAATTCACAAGGTATGCTAAATGAAAAAAGCAAGTTGTATGTTATTTAATGGGTATGAAAAAGTTCTGTCAGTTGCACAACAACGTGAACATACTAGTGAAGTTTACAATTAAAAATGTTTAAGATGGTAAATTTTCAGTTAAGTGTATTTTATCACAATTTTTTAAAAGCAGGTTGCAGAACAATATGCCTAATGATTCCATTTATACTTGTTATAACTGCTAAAGAAATTTCTCAGTTGTGCTTATATTTGTATCTAGATAAATTAACAGAAACTTTTGGATAAAAATTTCAAAAAAAATAAAGCTGTTCAATGAAGTTATTTCTGGAGAGGGAATTGGCATCACTGAGGTGGAGACGTTATAAAGAGAAAGGTTCACGCCTCACTCTGTATGTCTGTATATGTATATATAATGTCTTGTTTGAGTTACTAAAATTACTTGTGTTAATTTTCCTTTAGATGCATTCATCCATCCAACAGATACTAAGCACCTGCCCTGAGTCAGCTGTCATTTTCGGAGCCTGAAATAAGCCGATCAGACTAAATTTCTCGTCTACCCTTTCTCTTCCTTGCACACTGGCTCAAAGAATGCCTGGCTGTCATCCTTCCCCTCCTGCCCTCGACCCTCCTGTGGGTGGGTAGGGCTAGAGTCTCACTATGAGGACCATTTCCTTAGAATAGGTTTCTGACCAGAAAAGGAGACAGCTGAGTGCCAGAAAACCAAAGGCCCCTCTAGGTCTTACTACAAATACCAGGTCTCTCTGCACCACAGACTCCAGCTAACCAAGGTCTCTTAGACTTAGATGAGATCGCGGTTTCTTTCAAAAGTAAACCTTTGACTGGTGAGTTCAGAACCACATGTCTCCAAATCAGAAGGTAAGGGCTGGGAGAACTCAGCTCATTCTGAAACTCGAGGCCTTATTACCCTAAGAGGCGGTAACTGTTTGAGGAACAAGAGACCCACAGCTGCCTGGACAGAGGAAGGAGCAAGATCACGTTTCACACACTCGGACAGCAGTAGTCAGAGCTAGTAACTGCCCTGGGCTAGGATCAGAGCCACCCAGACAGGATGCTTATTTGCATAACTTGTACAGATACTTTGCATATCAGGGTCCTGGGAACAGTACTACCCTAGGATCAGAAAGGTTGAGACTAGTATTTGGTCACACAGGACCTCAGAGACAAAACCAAAACCAAGGGGTGGGGGAGGACTTAGAAGGGAGGAGGACTCCTGAAGGGGGATAGTGGAAAGTCAGTCCAGGTATTTCACTTGCAAATCCTGGCAGGGGTGTGGGATGGCAGTAGGAAACTTTACTGTCCCTGACAGCAAGAAAGTTATGCAAACAAATGCATTTGCATGGCAGCCCTGGTCCCCAAAAATGACTTATCAAACACAGGTTCCACCACCTCGGCAGCCCCACCTGAAATCCTGCAGGCTTGACAGCCGAAAGACTTCCTGGCCAGAGGCTCTGGGCAGTAACTTACCTTCCAGGCAATTATGACTCCCTCTGGAGGAGACAAGTAAATTCCAAGGCAATTATGACTCCCTCTGGAGGAGACAAGTAAATTCCAAGGTAATCCTGGGTTCCAGATGGTGGTGTGTTAAAAATGGAAAGGGTGGACGCCAAGTATATTGACATTTCTGTGTGTGAGTGCCAGGGAGGCTCCCAAGGGCTCCACTTTCAAACTGAGTGGAGTAAGAACCATGAGGACAAAGGGATGAGAAAGGCTTTTTAGTGGCAGAGGGAAGAGGGGCAAGGAAGCCCCTAACAATTGCTCATCCTGCTCTTCCAGGAGGGCTCTCAATTTCATGTAATGCCATCATTTTCCATGATGATTCATAAAGTGCCTAACTACAAAAGATCTAAGTTTAAGGTGTAACACTGTAACACTTTTTAAAAACTTAATGAATTGAGTGAAATGTGGCAAAATCTCCAGCAGACCACATCCCCAAATTTTGGTTTTCAGGGAGCAAACATCATTTATGAGGGGAATCCAAGTTGGAGGGGCTGGAAAGGGAAAATAGAAAACACCAAGGGCACCCCACAGAGAGGAGTAAATCAGATTTCCGTGAGCAGAACCCATGAGGGGTCAAAGGTCAAGCTAATGAGATGAGCAGACAGCAGTTTAGACCGAAAGACAGGACTCCATCATGCTATTCCATTTTCTGCCATCAAAACTGTCAGTCAGGTGCCAGCTCCAAGGGCTGCTAGGAAGCTCTCCTGGGTCTCTAACAGAATAGCTCCACCTTATGCACTCCAACCACCTCTGCTCCTGTTTTGGAGAGCATCAGTTCTCCTTCTGTTACAGCAACGCCCGCCACTTCTCTATGCTGAGCTCCACGAAGGCTACACCCACTTCTGGACTCATCTGTGTGTCTCCAAAGTCCTGAGCACTGGGCGTGACACAGAGGAGGTGCTCAAGATGAGCTGAATGTTGAAAATGTGACATTTTTACTCCTGGATAGTGGCTGAAGGTCTTCTTTTTAAAGAGCAGCCTAGGCTGAAAAGGCCAAGGCACTGACCTGTCTGAATGGTGGCCCAGAGCCCAGGGGGCAGTCCTATCTTTCCACACATGAGTTGCGCTTCCCCCACCTTTCCAAGTCTTGACACAGCCTCATTTAATCTTCACATGCCTGGGTTGGGGAGGACTGAAATCCTCCCCAACAAGGCATAGATGTGAGATCTTCGTCCAGAGGACGAGGATCCAGGGTGTGGTTTATTTTTTCATTTTGGTTTTTTCACCTCACTCATGCTCATCTGAAGACCTCTGGGGCCATAAGAGGCTGCCCTATGCCACCTGGGCTTGAATGACACATTGTTCTCAGTCTGGAACAGCCCCTAATGTGTCCAGGCCTGTGGGTACAGGGGAAGGAAAGACAAAGCCCTTGCTGCTGCACACAGGCATTTTGTATCTCCCCAACTAGGTTCTCAAGGGCAGGAACTGGGCCCTACACTTCATTTGTTTCTCCCAAAGCACAGGACATACACCAAGTGCCTGGATTATCTAGTGGTCGAGCATGCTGGGGAGCCACACTGTTCTGACTGAGTGCAGGGAGAAGACAGGGAAATGAAGTGAACAAAAGGACCCAGGGGTGGCTGGAGCCCCTAAATGTAGGCTTCCAGAGACAGAGCCCGAAAGGAGCTGCATTCTCAGGGCTGAGGATGCGGTGGCAGCCCCTCAAAGCCTCCCCTGTCCCCACTCTGCACCACCTGGGCAGTGCCCAGAGGGTTTGTTTATATTCACCAGTAAGTGGGCCAGCCACTTTCCCCAGCCTCACCACCCTCACCCTCCTCCCTTGAATAACTGAATTTCCTTCACACCCTGAGCAGGCCCGACCTACCCGACCTACCTGCTACCCACTCTACCCACTCGTCACTCACAGCCTCCTGCATTTCCTGTCTCCAACCCAGTCAAAGGAAAACCCCAAATTTACTGTTATTGTTTACCAACCCAACTGCCTGCTCACTCCAAGGCACAGAGACCCGCCCTGAAGCTCAGGGCGGGAGCATGGACCAGGCCTAGGCCACTGACTCGACTCCAAGCCTGGGGCTCCCTGTGCTCCCACTGCTGAGCAGCTCACTGAGGGGTGGGACCCTCCTGGTGATAAAGGCCACCTGGCAGCTGGCATTTGAGGAAGCATTTAAATCCACCATCGAGGCTGGGCACTGTGGCTTATGCCTGTAAGCCCAGCACTTTTTGGGAGGCTGAGGCGGCCGGATCACTTGAGATCAGGAGTTCGAGACCAGCCTGGCCAACATGGTGAAACCCCATCTCTTCTAAAAATACAAAAATTAGCTGGGCATGGTGGTATGCGCCTGTAATTCCAGCTACTCAGGAGGCCGAGGCAGGGGAATTGCTTGAACCTCGGAGGCGGAGGTTGCAGTGAGCCAAGATCACACAACTGCACTCCAACATGGGTGATGGAGTAAGACTCTGTCTCAGATAAATAAATAAATCCACCATCTCACTGAATTCCTTAAAACAGCCACAGGCCTAGGACTATCACCTTCATTCCATAGCAAAGAAAACCAGACCTTCCTCAGTGGAGTGGAATCCAGCCTTATATCTCCTCTCCTCCCTGCCCCCTCTGCACTCCCTTACCAAGGCGACATCCACGTGCTTTCTTAAAAAAGCTCTAAACTTGGAAACACGAGATCCAGGTCAGAATCCCTGACCAGCTGTGTGACGCTGGGTGAGTCCCTTTACTCCTCTGAGCTGGAGTTTCTTATAGGTAAGCTGGAGACGAGACTGACTACCCTCAGAGGTTCTGATGATGAAGAGACGGAGGGGAAGAGCCCAGCATCGGTGCTTGACAGGGACCCAGGAGTGTCCGAAGGCTCCTCTTTACATCTCACACTGCTTAAGGGTGTTCAAGAAGCACACCTGTTCCTGAACTCGTGCAGGCCAGCATCTGCCCTTAGGGACAAAAGTTTCCATTGCCATCCCACCCAGGCATTTAGCAGAGGTGTTAAGCTCTCCCTAGAGACAGGGACTCGAAGGGCCATGCCAGCATGGAAGGTCAGGGACATGGGCATGGGGGTGAAAAGGTGTGGCAAGATCCCACTAACCACACCAGACCCCTCCTGGCCCTTCGCCCCAGCCATTTTCACTGAAAGCCAACCCCAGCCTGAATCCTTGCTGATCACAAAAGCATCCTCCTGAAATGGACTGAGCCAGGGAAGGAAGCAAAACACAAGGGCCAGCGTTGGACATGAGGACAAGAAGGCTGCGAGATGGACCTCCTCTGTGGCAGAGTCCTGGCCCCCAGTGATGCCCATGTCTTGGTCCCCAGACTGTGGCTATGTTCCCTTACATGGCAAAGGGGACTTTGCAGATGGGATTACGGTTAAGGGCCCTGCAATGAGGAGATTATCCTGGATTATCTGGGTGGGCTCAATCTTATCACACCAGCTGGGACAGAGATGTGGCCACAGAAGGATCAGAAAAATGCAAGGTTGCGGTTGAAGATGGAGAAAGGGGGCCATGACCCAAGGAATGCAGGAAGCCCCCAGAATTGGAAAAGGCAAGGAAACACCCTCCAAAGAGGAATGCAGCCCTGCCGAGACCTGGGCTCCAGCCAGCCTAGTGAGACCCTATCACACTCCTGACCTACAGAACCGGAACATCATAAATTTGTGTTGTTTTAAGCCATAAAATTAATATGGCAGAAGCTTTGTTAACAGGAAACTAATACAGCTTCTAAAGATAGCAGAACTCTGACAACTTCCTCTCCTTCTCTCCCTGACTCTCTCCTACCACCCCTTATTCCTCCTTCTCGGGTTATTGCTTCTAACACCTTCATAAGTGCAGACAAAATAAGTAGATTTCTCTGAAAGCAAACCCCCATGCTGGTTTGTTTTCAGCTGTGATTTTAGAGTGATGAGTAGTGTCTCAAGGCGAGAACCAACCTCAGCAACCCACTGTCATGAAGGGGAGGTCCAGGGCCTGCTGTTCCCGGGAGCTGACGGTGGAGACATGGTCCCTCTGGTAGCAGAGGGGACAAGTAGGTCTCTCCTCCAGCGGGGAGAGGGATGTGAGTTCCAATCCCACCATGCAACTGTGGCACATCATCCCACCTTCTCAGTCACTTTCCTCACACATAAAACAGCAATCAGCAGCTGCCCTGTACTGTCTCTTGCTGGCAGCTCTGAGGGTCACATAAGAAAATGCGGGTGACACAGTGAAGGATGTGCTATTTTCCCATTTGACCCAGAGGGACTGCAATGGGGCAGGTAGCCCAGTTTCTACTTTAGGCTCTGCTGCGGGTCAAGTCATCACGTGGCCCCGGCTCTGGGCTTCAGTCTTCTCATCTGTGCACCGAGAATGGGCCACAGGAACCGTGAAGTCTCTTCTAGCTCCAAGGTAGAGCATTTGGTTTCTGCCTGACCCCTATCACCGCCTCCTGGAGAGTGCCGGTACTACACTAACCTGCTCCCCTGGTATCTTTACCAGGATTTCAACCAAATTCACCAGCACCCCCTCTTCCCTGGACCCTATACCAGCTGGCTTTCGCAGGCTAAAGGTGCCAGCACCTGGTGGTGGCTATGTAGGTCAAAGAATCATATGCCAAAAAGAGCTTGGCTCCTGATTCTGCATTTGGCAAAAGAAGATGGGCTTGAGCCCTTGCAGCCTCCCTGTCCTGCTTTAAGGATGCCCTACACACATCCTGCCCAGGTCCTCACTAATGAGGTGCTGGCCCCTGCTCGCCCAGGAGGCCCTCCGTTCCTCTCCCAGGATGCCCAACCACACCCTCACCACCCAACAAAACCCCTCTGCACATAGAGGCGGTGGGGGGTAGGGCCTGAGCCCCAGGAAGAAAGAGAAAGAAAAACTCTCAACTATTAAATCTGTTTAGTAAAGACAATTTCGCTCATACAAAACAACAGTTTACAACAATCGAGTGCTGGACACAGCATCTGAGACAAGGGAGGCGCTGCAGGCACCCAGTGCCTTCCCCCACACACAAAGACGACCCTGGGCGCCCCTCCACCACCTGCCCCTGAGGGAGAGGAAAGGTGAAGTATTCCTGCCACCTCTCCCTCCAAGGGAAGGGGGAGTGGGGGGCCATGGCACAGAGAGCCTACCCCAGCTGCTCCTTATCTGTGCTGGGGGAGGCTCCTCCCCTCACCGGCCCCGAAGCTGAGTTGTTTGGGGTGATGGCAAATGGCTGATGGGCAAGGGGGCAAAGTCGGGACATCTTTGGTGCAAAGACTCCCCCTGACCCACCAGGCCACACAATGGAAATCTGAGGGAAGACCTCAAAAGTGGCCCTGCCTTTGCCCACAAGGGGTAGCTGGCTGATGCCCCAGAACCCAGGAGAAACACAGGAAATGCAAAAGCTCTGTCAACAGAAGCTGCCCAGGCTCACCTACATGAGCTGGGCGGCGGCCCATGGAGAAATGGCTAAAAATTTAAGGAAAAATAAACAAAAATGGGTTAATAATGGCAAGAAGGGGAAGTAGAGAGGTCATTCAGTAGATGAGTGCCTCAGAGGACCCAGGACCAGCACTAAGTCGGGGGAAGGGGGCCCTGGGGGCTGGGGGTCCAGTCTTCCTGATCGCTGTGCCAGTGCCCAGTCACTCCTCTCTGCCTCCCGGAACCCAGCTAACAGAGACAGGCTACAGAGGGCCTGTTTCAGAATCTGGGTGGGCTTCCCAGGCACTTTGGCAGGCTCAGTATGGGCAGGGCAGACCCAAGAAGGGAGAAGGTTCCTAAGCCCCAGCAGGGCCGTCTCCCTCTGCAGCCCTGCCTGCCCCTGGCCCCTCAAATGCACGATCCCAGGCACGGATCTGCGCACTCGTACACACGTGTGCACACACACACACACACACACACATACACTCACTCCTATTTGTCTGGCACACTGGAGATGTCTGAGGGCTCCGAGAGAGGAAGTGCGTGGCATCCTCCTCCAAGGTGGCCTTGAGCTCCCAGAACGCCTGAGCCAGCGGGGACGACCCCAGGCTGTTGTGAAGAAACAGGGAGGGCAGACGGGACAACACAGGGACAATCCCTATGACAGTTTCCACAAATACCCTCTAACAAACCACAAGCCTTTGCAGTATCCAGAGAGGAAGGCGTCTGGTGGAGAGGAGTGGGGCAAGGACAACAAAAGAGGTTTCATAAAAACTCTAAGTCAAATTACTGATAAAATTGCAAAATGAGCACAGGTTCAAGAGCACCTCGCTCACTTCTCTCCAAAGCCTCCCAACCTCCCAGCCTCTCCCACTCTGGGGTGGCCAGAACCAAGGCAGAATTCAGCCACTGATGCAGTTCCAGGCTCCATGCAGCTGAAGAGGAGAGGAGGCAGATGTGGACAGTTCTGTGTCTCTTCATTTAAAAAATATATTCCTGTAGAGAGTTATTGCTTGTCCTCCCGCGGGCAGGAGGGCGCGGTGGCTCAGTGGGCCAGAGCCGCAGCCTCCAGGGCCCGAGCTTTCTTCCGCCTCTTCAGCAGCAGAGGATTGGATGCATCTTCAATCTTTTTTATCTTGATCTGCTCGTAGTCAACGCGCATTGTGGCCAAGGCACTGGTCATCTCCTCCTGGGGGCACAGCAGCACCAGGAAGGGTGCAGAGAGAGCCAGAAGACAGGCAGGAGAGACAGCAGGAGAGAGATGTGAGAGACAGAGACAACAAGGGCAGGGTGAGGGCAGCAAGGGTGGGAGCGGGAGCAGAGAGAGAAGATGGGCTGGTTAGTGGTCCACGCTGACAACAGCAGCCTCACCCCAGCACTGGGCAGCAGAGAGCCTGGCTACGGCACTGCTGCTGTTCCCTGAGAGCCCCCAGTGATCCCACAGGAAAGGAGGAAGAGACCTGGGCCAGGAGTCAGGAAACCTGGGTCCAGTCTGCCCCACCCAGTCACCAATTGCGTGACCTTGAGCAGACTGCCCCCCACCTCTGGGCCTCAGTTTCTCTTCTGCAAAATTAGAAGATGACACCAGATGGTCTTTAAGGTCCCATTAGAGACCCAGGGAGTAAAAGGATTCTAAGAAACAGCTCTGAGTTTGGACAGGAACACAGAATCCTCTGCTCACAACCTGGTCAGCCAAGTGGCCTGGTTGCTGTTCTTGTCATGAAGACACCCCTGGGATGAGAGAGGCAGAATCAAGCTCTCCCCTACCAGCACCACGCCTCACACCTGGGCACTCCCCACAAGCCACCCACCCCACCTGGAGCCCCTCTCACCCAGTGGTGCCCCTCACCTTGACATCCTCCCACCGCTCCTTGTCCTCCTTCAGGACCCGGCTGGTGTGCAGTGGGGTTTGAGGGACCTTCGTCGATTGCTGAGAAGAGAGAAAAGGGGTCCAAGTGAAAGCCTGGGGTAGGGTCCTGGATAAGACTCTGTCCTGTGGAACAGTCCCGTGAGACCCAAGGCTCCCCAGC
This sequence comes from Symphalangus syndactylus, assembly GCF_028878055.3. Classification (NCBI taxonomy): domain Eukaryota; kingdom Metazoa; phylum Chordata; class Mammalia; order Primates; family Hylobatidae; genus Symphalangus; species Symphalangus syndactylus. Next base: position 16,337,384 of record NC_072434.2, read on the forward strand.
CTGCCGAGCTTACCATGATCCAAGGGTGGTTCATAAACTCGGTGATGGTCATTCTCTGGGTGGGCTCTGTTTTCAGCAGGTTCCGAATGAGCATCTTCACTGTGGGGTGGGACAGGGGGCAGTGACAGCTCAGGGGTCACTCTCCCTGGCCTGCTCCTTTCCCCAGTTTTCATGGGGAAACCAGGTTCAAAGAGGGGGTGCATGGAGGCAGGCTGCCCGAGCAACTGGCCCCAAGGACCATTACGGCTGTGCTGTACCACTTGATAGGCCCTGCACAGCCCCACAGCCTCGGCCCTGCCTCCAGCCCTCCACACAGGCAAAATGAGGCAGGACGCACCCCGCAGGCATGGGCATAGGTGCTAACCCACAGTTACACCACGCACGACATGGAGGCCCATATGTGTGTCTGCGTGTACACACATACATACACACACACACACACACACACACACACACACACACGGGCTCTTCCCCTTGTCCTGAAAGCCTGGGTTCTTACCTTCCTCTGACACTTCTGACCATTCTGGGTTGGGAAATTCATACTGGCCCATTCGGATGCGAGTCTTCATGCCCGGAGAGATGGCAAGGCCGTGGTTGGAGTAGAAGGGGGGATACCCACACAGCCTGCATCAACAGGAGGAAGGAAGTGGGAGACAGAACAGCTGTTACTTAGGGGCCCTGCACCAGGAACAGGATGAGAAACAGGCTCTTCTCCTTGTAAAGGTCACAGAGAAATCAGGGCTCATTGACACAGGCACAATATACAAAGTCAAGCACGGGGCCCGGGAATCCAGCATAGCAAGTATCTGAGGTGCACACTTTCCAGCCCATGAGCTGGTTTACACCCGCCACTTAGCTATCGGAATTGAGAGAAGGGGCACGCAGGGGACTCCCCTGTAGAAAGGGGAATGCTATCGTCTGCCTCTTCCTCTTGTCCTGGAGAAGTACAGGCCACCCTGACTCCCTGCCCCACCCAGCCCCCTCCCCAGCACACTCACAGGATGTACATGATGACACCCAGGGACCACATGTCACAGGACTTGTCATACTTCTCTGGACCCAGCACTTCTGGAGCTGCAAATCAAAGGTCAGCATGGGTGGGCCGGCCCTCAGAACCCTGTGATCCACTCAGTTTCTCTGTGAAAGATGCTCCCCATCCCAACCTTTCAGCCTATCATGAGGTGGCAGCAGCTGGGGCACAGAAGGAAGAGCCGAAGCCCAGACCAGGGACCGGAACAGAACACCCTCCTCCACGAGGAACCCTGGAACTAGGATCTTAAGATTCTAAAAATCCTAAACTGCATGAGACTTTCAGACCCATGCCATCCATTTAATTTCACAGATGCTCTGAACACGCTTTGAAAGCTTCTTCCATGCCAATCAGCTGAGGCTCCAGAACAAGACCTGAGTCCAGACTCCACTGAGAATCTGATGGAAACCACGGCTCTTCTCAGAAAGATCCTGGCAGATCCTTTCCTACAATTCCTCCACTGTAGCTTCGCTCTGACAAGCCCTACTTCTCAGCAGGTCCCAGCAGAACCAGCACCAGAAGGTGTCATACAGACACAACTCTCCTAGGATTTGCGACCCCCCAGATAGCCAACAGGAGGGGCTGAGAAAAGTTCTGGGAAAAGCCTAGGTCCCTGGGTTCCCTGTGGACTTACCCACATAGTACGGCGTATAACAAGGAGTGGTCAAAGAGTTGTGGCTGGTGGTTTCCTTGGCAAAGCCAAAGTCAGTGAGTTTCAGGATGGCGTTGGGCCTTTTGGAGGTGTACAAGAGATTCTCAGGCTACAGAAAGAGAGACAGAAAAATAGCAACCCTGCTGGACCTGGGAGGGGCTATCGGAAACCAAAAGGATCCTGGTTCCTCCCTTCCTCTACTCATCCAGCAGCCATTTGCCTATCCTGGGCACTGCCCACCACGAGGAGTGGCAGCTCTCTATGGGCAGGTGCCTGCCTCTGCAGGGTTTCCAGAGTGCCTGGAGATAACAGACTGACACACAGAACCCGCAGTAAACACCACAGGAACACAGAAACCAAGAGTGTGACTGGGGGGTTCTGCCTGAGGAGAACCACAGGGCTGAGTGGGGCCAGAGAATGCTTCACTACTGGGTTTAGGGGTTTGCCCATGGGCAGAGGGCAAGGCCCTACAAGGCAGAGAATGGCATGCTCAGGAACCAGGCAGCAAGGATGCAGGGTGGCCTGGCAACCATCTCTGGGGTGGCCATGGCCCCTTTGTTGCCCCCCACAGCACTCGGGCTCAGGGTTATGAACAGCTGGCACCTTGACATCCCGATGGGCAATGTTGATTGAGTGCAGATACTGGATGGCCTCACCGATGCTCTTCATGATTTCGGATGCTTCTGTAGAGGGGAGGGAAGAGAGAGTGGGAAAGAAAGTCACAAAGACACGTCATTAGGCTTGAAAACCCAGTGCACCAGTCCCACCTCTGTGCAGCCTGAGGCTCCCCACAGCCACCACCCACCCCAGAAACAAAGCCACCAGGAGCTGCCCTGGTCAGCTAAGGCACCCCTTGCAGCATGCTGGAGGGGGCAGCAGCCTCAGCACCCTTCCCCAAGAGCAGGCACTGCAAAGGCCCCCTTCAGACCCCCACTGCCCTGCCTGCCTGCACCTGCTCCCACAACAGACCCTTTCTACCTCTTTCTGTGAATGCCTGGTCTCCTCGATCCTGGATTCGGCTAAAGAGTTCTCCACCGTCCAAACTGAAATGAAGCCACAGTGAGATCCGGAGAACACAACAGCCCGCCGCCACTCTCCACTGCCCCACAAAAAATCAAGTGTTTACATTCCAGGCTTCAGGCCCATCCCTGGGCTGTCCTCAGAGGGCGAGGTGCCTGAGTGAGGAGTGGGAACAGGCTGGGCCGGGACCAGAACAGTGGCTGCTTACCATTCCATGACAATCAGCAGGCACTTCCTCCCTGCATACAGATTCTCGTACACATCCACAATCCGTACGATGTGCGGGCACTGGGAGGCCCGCCAGTGCAGCTCCACCTCCCTGCGGGCCTTGGGGCAGTCCTGAAGCATCTGCAGGCCAAACAGCTTCCTGAGTAACTGCGTTGTCACATAGGCCTGCTCTAAGCCCCTGGCCCGCATGCCCTGACATCGCCACCGACATATCACAAACCCCCCACTCCTGCTAGCCCCTCCCTACCAGCCCCCTTGGCACATTTCCTCAGGCCTCTGCAGTTCCTTATCTGCTCTATATGAAATCTCACGATGACTCTCTTGGGACCTTGACAGCTACACTGAGATCAGCCCTCAGGCCATTCAGTCCAGCGTAGGCCTGTCTCCAGCTTAGGCCATGAAGTCTACTCTAGAAGGCAGGCAGCACTCAGGTACTGGGAAGCAGGGGGTGAAGGGGCTTCGGGGAGAAAGGCAGACTGAGAAAAACGAATACAGTATTGGAAAGGGGGCTAGAGAGAAGAGAGAATCCAGAGTCCATAGGAAAAGGCACCTCCGCAATTACTCGGACCCAGCACAACAAATCCAGAGCAGTGTTCTCTCTACCTCTGTAGCTGACTTCAACCAGGCAACAGATGGCCTTGGAAGTCAGCCAGATGCCAGTTTGAATCCAGTTATTACTAGATTTCCAAGCTTGAGCAAGTTACTTAACTCGTCGAACCTCACTGATGCCCCTTCTTCTCCCTGGACCAGTTGGCTAGGGGTATTAAAGGAGGCTGGCTTCTCACCAGTCTCAGGGGTTCAATCTTGACTTGTCTAAGCCAGTCTCATTAATTCCAGTCCCTTTGCTAGTGACTGGCTTGGGAACAAGCCTACAATCCAACTGGCCAAGAGCCTTGTAAGAAATCTGCTGCCGGGCACGGTGGCTCGCGCCTGTAATCCCAGCACTTTGGGAGGCCGAGGCGGGCAGATCACGAGGTCAGGAGATCGAGATCATCCTAGCTAACATGGTGAAACCCTGTCCCTACTAAAAATACAAAAAAAATTAACCAGGCATGGTGGCGGGCGCCTGTAGTCCCAGCTACTCAGGAGGCTGAGGCAGGAGAATGGCGTGAACCCTGAGAGGCGGAGCTTGCAGTGAGCCGAGATCACACCACTGCACTCCAGCCTGGGCAACAGAGTGAGACTCCATCTCAAAAAAAGAAAAAGAAATCTGTTAAGAGGCTTCTTAAAGGGAGCACAAGAAACCTACATCATCTCTCCTGTATATGGCACCTGGGACCATGACAATCACATTATTACCAGTAAGGGGGGCCTAAAAGGATAAACCAATGCACTGAGGAAGGCAACCAGGAGAAATGGCAATCACCTGGATCCTCGCTGACATCACCAGGGATCCCTCAGGACTTCTTTTTGACAAGACAATAAACTCTTCTTACTGTTTAAGCTGCTTTTCATGAAATTTTCTATTGCTTGGAGCCAAAAGCATCCTTATCTGCCCTTCCTTTGTAAGGTGGGGATGGATAATGGCTTCTGTTTCACAGATTTGTTGTGAGGATTAAATGAAATATTTCCACAAAGCATCTCACAGAGTGTCTGACATGTGCTCACTAATAGCTGTCATTTTTATCACCAATTGTCTAAGTGCAAGCACAGGTGCCAAAATAATTAAGACAAGGACACTCACAGATTTAGCATCTTCATGGGAAGCCAAGATGAGCCCTATACAGTCCACACTCCAACTGCTTTGGACATTCAGAGGGCTGGGGTGTCCAAGAGACATGCTAGGAAGGAAATGGGCAGGCAGAGGGAAGGCATGCAGGCAGAGGGAAACGTGGGATGCAGGTGCTGACTGACCGAGATGGAGTGGAGCTGGGGTGATACAGCAGGGAAGCCTAAGAACCTGCTGGAAAGTGTCTGAAGCTTGCAAATAAGATCAGATGGCCATGATGGAGCCAGCTTGCAGAGGGAAGGGAAGGGCAAACGAGCATTTCCAACAAGAAAGCTGGCATACATTTATGCTATGGTCTATGATATGCTGGGTTTTTCCTAACTGTACATTTGCCATTTTACAGGATGAGGAAGCTGAGGCTCAGAGAAATAGCATGCCCAAGGCTAAGTTTCTGAGAAAAGGCAGAGCCAAGGTTGGAATCCAGGCCTGGTAGACTCCAAAGACCGAGTCTTTCCACCACACCACCCAGCTTTTAGAGGAGGCTGGAAGCCAAGATTTCTCAGACCGACTTTGCAGAGGCAATTCCCCAAACAGGTGTCTAGAAGGAATCAATGACTGGATAACTCAGTCTCTTCCATGGAGTAACAGGTGGCCGAAGCCAATAATTGCAGGAGGCAAGGTTCCCAGGAGGTCACACTGCCACCTTGTGGCCATAGAGGACACCGCATGGGTCTTGAGTTCTGCCACTTCCAACTTCATTCGGGTTGGTTTGTTTCTGAGACAGGGTCTCGCTCTGTTGCCCAGGCTGGAGTGCAGTGGCACAATCTTGGCTCACTGTAACCTCCGCCTCCCGGGTTCAAACAATTCTCCCACCTCAGCCTCCTAAGTAGCTGGGATTACAGGTGTGAGCCACCATGTCTGGCTAATTTTTTGGTATTTTTAGTAGAGACGGGGTTTCACCATGTTGGCCAGGCTGGTCTCAAACTCCTGGTCTCAAGTGATACCCCACCTTGGCCTCCCAATGTGCTGGGATTACAGGTGTGAGCCACCATGCCCAGCGTTCAACTTCATTCATTTGGATGTACCAGGAAAAATGTTTACTTTCCCATGCTCTAAGGGGAGCAGAAGGCACTGGCCAATTTCCTTTGTATATAATTCAATCCAGCAAGCATTTACGGAGCTCCTACTACGGGCCATGCATTGCACTGAATGTCAAAACCAAATAGAGCAGTCCTGATCTGGAAAAGCCTAGGCTAGCGGGGGGCAGAAGAAGATATGAGGGGAGACACAGAAAATCCTTAAAATCCAGTGAGATTACATGCTGTAAGAGTGCTAAATTCAAAGGGTTCACGAGGAACAAGGTTTCCAGAGCAGCCAAGCAGAAAGAACCTTGATCGCCCCCTACAGGCACACAGGAACTGGAGCCCAGAGGAGAAGAATCAAAGTTGTCAGATTTACTCAGAAGCAATGCCTGGTTGTAGAGTTACAATCAGGGAAGACTTGGCCCAGTCTGAAATTTGTCAATTTCTTCTTGCACAGCCTCACAGAGAGGTCTACCTTTCAGAGTCTGTGCCACATGCATTTAGGAGCGATGAGATAACTGCCTAGCCTCCCCCTCATAGAAACATTATGAACATCTAATTAAATAATACCTCTAAAAGTGCTTTATTATCAGAAAGGCATTCATCACTGTCAACCAGTACCATTAATGCCACAGTACAGGGGGGTCCCTCCGTCACCACTGAGTTGAGGCTGGAGCATGTGGATGTAACCAGCACAAGTTATCAGCAAGATTGTAGACTGGGTTTCTGTCTTCAGCCCAGTGACCACCACCAGGACATCTGCCAACCAGAGCTGTGCTAAGTGAGGATGCACCAAGGTCCAAATCTAAATGCATGCTCCTTAGCACCCCCTGAATTCCAAGCACCCACTGCAACTTCCACGCTTTCTGCCCTAGACACGTTAGAAGTGCACGGCACAAGGCAAAGGAGAGTTTGCGCAAGGAGGGCTAGGTTCACATCGCACTTCCAGACTTGCACAAGCTCTCTACCCATTAGAGGAGACGGGTGTAGGACAGTGAACCTAGGCTTTGCAATTACATGCATTTTGAATCCCAGTTCTGTACTTCCTAGCTTGTGTCACGCAAGCCCACCTATCTTTCTGGAAAGGGTTTCCTCATCCGTAAAATTAGATTCAACTTTGTGAAATAATATCCTTGAAGGTGCTTCAGAAACTCTATATAGGGTACTTTTCACTTTGAAAAAATTTACCATTTTGCATATTTATGCCTTATCTGCCTAACCTAACTGAGTTTCTAATGGGCAAGATCTAATTTGATTTCTGTTTACTCCCTCCCCTCTTCCTTCCCTCACCTAGTGGTTAGGAACTTCTGAGCTAACACCCCCTCATTCTGTTGCTTCTTCTCCCTACTAAACTCTCTCCCCCAGTGACTGAGTGAGGGTGAGCTGTCCTTTCCATCCTGAAATAAATTGGAAAAGGTAGTATTTTAAATTTCTTAGAAAAACTTAGCAAGAATTTCCCATTAAGACTGGTCATTGCACATCCTGCATTTGTATTCCAGAACTTGAATTAAAAAAAAAAAAAAAAAAAAGACTGGTCATTGACATCCATCCAGGCACATGTTTATCAGAAATCCCTGACTGGATAGGAAAATCTACCCGAGCAATGAAAGACCTTCAAATGGGTGAGGCAGGCTGGCTGACGTCATGGGGGCACAGCCCTGAAGTGCCAAAGTGGCTCTGTGGACAAGTGTGGAACGCAGAAGGCCTGGAGAGAGGAAACCAAGAATGTGCTAATCTGGAGTACAGGGCTAAGTAAAGAACACCAGGGGAGGTGGCCTGCGCTCCAAGCCAAAGAAGAGACAGGAAAGGAAAGCAGGACTCCTAGGGCACTGCCAGAGGCCACCAGCAGAGCGAGGCGGCAGGTCCACCCAGAAGCCAAGGCCCCCGCTCCTTGGGCATGGGCATTGCCATGGGCAGTGGATGCCAACAGGCCCTGAACCACGCTCTGAGGACCGGAGACTACAAGAAGGAAGGGTCTTCCCACTAAAAAGCCACAGATCATCAGTCGAGGAATGCCTGGAGGAATTGTGAAATATGTGAAGTCCAAACTAAGCCCCAGTCCAACATCGTGACTCACCTCAGCCCCACACAGTGTGCCTGAAATTCTCTTACACGTAGAAAAGGTTAATGATTGCGTATGCTCAGCTGCAACGCAACAGGCAAGGCCCCCTGCCAACTGTGGCAGGGGCAGGGGGCCAAGCCACAGAGCCCATTGCCTGGGAAGGAAGCTCTAGGACAGTGGCAGTGAAGGAGCTGCGGGAGCTGCCTAATTACAGTCCCATGCCTCTCTGTCTCTGCCAGAACCTGAGGGGAGGGACAGGACCCCTCCCCCTATTCAGGGTGTGCATGGTTCCCCTCATCTCCTCCTGCAAGTCTGCCACTGTGGAGCCACGTGGAAAGACTCAGGAGTGGTCAGCATTAGAAGCCTGGCTGAGCTAGAGGACAGGTAAGCAGCCGGCACCCAGGCCTGACGTGCCATTTGCCAGCAAGGTGGACATGAAGACAAGACTGGGAAGGAGCAGGCCCCAGGCCCTCAGGAGGACACCCTTCACAAGCGCCACTGCTCACTAGCTATGTGAACTTGGGAAAGTTTCCAACCCCTTTGTGCCTTGGTTCCCTTATCCATTAATAGGACAGTAATAGCCCCTACCTCATGGGGTTGCTATACGAGATGAGTTAATAGATGTGCATGATGTAAATAACTAAGAATAACGCTTGGCACGTAATAAGTACTGCATCCGTGTTTGCTATTATTATTCTGCTCCCCACTCCCCATGTGTTGGAGTCCCACTGGGGTGGGCAACTGGGATTCCATTACACCCATTTCAATGAAGGTGTTATTAATAGCTCTCGGCACTGGACAGAGGGGGGACCCCAGGACATGGGGAGGAAAGCAGGCTGTGGCATCCCAGCCCTGCAAACTCCCTCACTACACCACCTAAGCTGGGCAGCTAGGGGCGGGGGTGCACATGTAATGAGAGAAGGAAGACATCCCTCCCCAAGACAGACTCTGATTCAGGGCCAAGAGCGATGCAAAAGGCTGATTCTGGCACCAAGTGTGTTGTGGGTGTGTGGTGCGGTATGTGGTGCATGTTGTCAAACAAGACCTCCTCTTCACTCCGAGGAGGCAGCTGGGGGTCAGGGGGAAAGCCACGTGTGTCACACACTAACCCACCATGCCTCCGGGCCAGGGCCACCCACTCTGGTTCCTGGACCACCAGCACCTCTGCTGCACCACATGGAGGATGGCTGGCCCAGGTGCTCTGCAGGGTATAAAGGAAAGAGGACTCGGGAGGGCAGCTGCTGCGGGTGAGCCTCAGCAACCTCTTAGCAAGGTGCTGGAGCAGGCTGCAGGCCAAGGGGGGCTGGCAGTGCTCTGTGCTAAGTGGCTGCTAAGTACTGCTGGCCCTTGAACAACCCAGGTTTGAACTGTGTGGATCCATTTATACAGGGATTTTCTTCCACTTCTGCCAGCCCTGCAACAGCAAGACCAACCTTTCCTCTTCCTCCTCCTCCTCCTCTTCCTCAGCCTACTCAAAGTGATTTTCTTAATGATGCTTATTTTCTTTAGCTTATTTTATTCTAAGAATAAAGATATAATACACCTAACAGACAAAATATGTGTTAATCAACTATGTAATCAGTAAGGCTTCGGGTCAACAGTAGGCTATTATTTAATAGTAGTTCTGGGGGAATCAAAAGTTTTCTTTTGTTTCTTTGTTTTGTTTTTTTTTGTTTTTGTTTTTGTTTTTTTTTGAGACAGAGTCTCGCTCTGTTGCCCAGGCTGGAGTGCAGTGGCACAATCTCTGCTCACTACAAGCTCCGCCTCCCGGGTTCACGCCATTCTCCTGCCTCAGCCTCCCGAGTAGCTGGGACCACAGGTGCCCACCACCACGCCCAGCTAAATTTTTGTATTTTTAGTAGGGACGGGGTTTCACCATGTTAACCAGGATGGTCTCGATCTCCTGACCTCGTGATCCGCCCGCCTCGGCCTCCCAAAGTGCTGGGATTACAGGCATGAGCCACCATGCCCAGCCTTTTTTTTTTTTTTTTTTTTGAGATAGAGTTTCACTCTCGTTACCCAGGCTGGAGTGCAATGGTGCGATCTCGGCTCATCGCAACCTCCACCTCCTGGGTTCAAGTGATTCTCCTGCCTCCGCCTCCCGAGTAGCTAGGATTACAGGTGTGTGCCACCATGCCCGGCTAATTTTGTATTTTTAGTAGAGACAGGGTTTCTCCACGTTGGTCAGACTGGTCTCGAACTCCCAATCTCAGGTGATCTGCCCAACTGAGCCCCCCAAAGTGGGAATCAAAAGTTTTATGTGAATTGTTGACTGCTCAGGGGTCAGTGCCCCTAACCCTTGCATTGTTCAAGGGTCAACTGTGCTTCAAATGGGTCATCTCACCCACTTCACCCCCACCCTGGGAGGAAACATCCTATTTTATAAATGAGAAAACTCACTGAGTCATTAGTTCACGACCTTTTGGCCAGTTGTCCCTGACAGGGCTGGAATTTGAATCCTGCTCTGGCTGCTCCTAAAGCCTCCTTTCCACCATCCCACAGTAAGGCAAAGAGTTCAAAATCTGCCCAAGACTCTCCGCAACAGCAACAGCCAGAAATGAAAGTTGAAAATGCCTTAAAGTGCAAACTCTTTGATGTTAAAATTCTACTTTTAGAATTTCATCCTCAGGTATTAATCATAGATGTATCTTTAAGAAAATATATACCTCAACAGTTATTTACCTTTACTAGAAATAGCTAACAAACTTATTAGTCTACTTCGTGTTGCTATTAAGAAATACCTGAGACTGGGTAATTTATAAAGAAAAGATGTAACTGGCTTATAGTTCTGCAGCTGGTACAAGCATGGCACTAGTATCTGCTTTTGGTGAGGCCTCAGGAAGCTTACAATCATGGTGGAAGGTGAAGGGGGAGCAGGGATGTCACATGGCAAGAGCAGGATCAATGGGGCGGGGTGCCATCCACTTTTAAACAACCAGATCTCCTAAGAACTTACTATCTTGAGAACAGCACCAAGCCATTCACGAGGGATCTACCGCCATGGCCCAAACACCTCCCACCAGGCCCCACCTCCCACGTTGGGGATTATACTTCAACATGAGATTTGGAAGAAACAAACATCCAAACTATATGACAAACTTAAGGCCCAGAGATAAGTAATAGAGGTTGTTTTATGTAAAAGTGAGTTTAGCTACACAATCTACAGTCACTAAAACGGTGTTTCAGATGAATGTTAAATGGGGAAATGTAGATTCCTGAATGTCTACTAGATTCTCAGATATCATCACTGTCATTGTCTAGAATACTATCCTATTTTTTCTTTTGCATCCCAAATCCCAATGTGTACTTTCTTTAAATTTCATTATCAGAACATGTCTGATGGTAAGTGAAAGTTACAAACCCTTATGTACAGCATAAGTGCTACATGGATATTTATTGGATCTGTATATAAAAAAAATAAAGGCATAGGGGCCGGGCATAGTGGCTCACATCTATAATCCCAGCACTTTGGGAGGCCAAGGCGGGCAGATTACTTGAAGTCAGGAGTTCATGACCAGCCTGGTCAACATGCTGAAACCCTGTCTCTATCAAAAAATACAAAAAAATTAGCCAGGCATGGTGGCACGCACCTGTATGTAATCCCAGCTACTTGGGAGGCCGAGGTGGGAAAATCACTTGAACCCAGGAAGCGGAGGTTGTAGTGAGCCTGCACTCCAGCCTGGGCAACAGAGCGAGACTCTGTCTCAAAAAATAAATAAATACATAAATAAAGGCATTAAGACTCAATGAGTTGTTAATAGTAATGATCTCTGAAAGACAGAATCGCAGATTTAATTTCTTTTATTATGTCTTTATTTTCTAGGTGATTTACAATTAGTATATGTTACTTTTTAAAGAGACAAAGAAGCTTAGCTCTCCGAATTTTAGTCAGAGGGCAGCCATCCATGCCTCAGGTCCTATGGCCATGGAGCATATCTCTGGGGCTTCCGGAAACTCGGCCAGGTGGAAAATCTGGAGCCAGAGAGGGACACAGGAGGAGACACACGAGCACTTGATCCCATCCTCACAGAATGGATCACTCAGTGAAACTCCGGAGTGCCCAGCATGTGCCACACACTGGTTTAGAGGATGCCAAGGTCATAATAGAGAACATGACAAATAAGGCCCGTGACCGCCACAGAACTTAACATTTTAGTGCAGGAGGTACACCAAAAACAAGCTCAAAGAAAATAATTTTAATTATACACTGTGATTTGTGCTGCAAAGGAAAGAAATAAGATGCTGCCACAAAAGCAGCAATGGTTTAAGGGAGAATCCTTTTCATCTCTCAAAATTACAGACAGCTGCTTATAGGCTGGAGCAAGATGTCACACTTCTCAATTAGCCCAGCTTGGAAGCATAGGAGGTGGCAGACAGAGCAATCTTGGCTGAACTACTGACCTTCCTCTACATTGATTGGGGAAGACAGTATGTCCTCCTTTCAGAGCCTCTGCAAAGCTCAATGAGGAGTGATGATGGTTCTCCCCTAGAACCATGATCTAAACATAAATCTAACAACAGGTTTTAAAAGCCTTAGAAGGTTGATGAGATAAAGATACCACACAGACCCTTCACGTGGGTGCACACATTCCCAAACATTTGGTTGGGAGGCAAAAGCAAGTCTCTATTTGTTATTAATGATGATTAATATGATGGGGAAAAGTCCCTACCCAAAACAAAGCTAAGAGTTACAACGGGGAATCCCAATACCAAAAGCCTTAAAACAACCACGCGTCACTGCCCAGAAGATGGGGCCTGGCTCGACAGCGGGCCACCGTCCCTGTCGGCCCTCTCTCCAGAGCTGTCACAGGCAGTCACAAAAGCCTACGGCTCAACAAAAAGTCAAGAGGCCTAAACATCGCACTGTAGATGACAAATCTTTAAAATATTTGCAACACATGATGGATAAAAGGCTAACTTAACTCAGGCAAATCAATTGTTGAAGATCAACAACCTAATATAAAAATGGCCAAATGATAAGAACAGGCAGTTCAAAGCAAGAGAAACACAGATGGCTGAATGGAAGACGCTCAGTGTAGCTCAAAGAGAAATGTTTATAAAAAAGATGATAATTTCAACAGACTGGCAAAAAAAAATTTTTAATGTTTGACCAAAATAAAACTCCCAAGTTTATGCAAAGATCTGGGGAGAAAAGGCACTCTCTTACACATTCAGTTGGTAGAGAAATAAACTAGTATTTTTGGGGAGGTATTTGGCCATGTCTATCAAAATTGTAAATGTTCAAACCTTGGACCCAGTAATTACCCAGCAAGAAACCATCCTACAAATTATATTCATAAAGCATTTTAATGGCAAAATAAACTGGTAATAACCTAAATGCCTACCAATAAGAGGCTGGTCAGATAAATGAAATGACAGCAAATCCATACAATGGAATAACATGCAGTGTCATAGAAGAAAGAGGCAGCTCCCCATCCGCAGCGATGGGGAGAGCAGGATGCTATTAAATGGGAAAGCAGATAAGGACCAAGATGATATAATACTCTGGCTTTATCTTTAACATCGTTTTTTTTTTGTTTTTTTTTTTTGTTTTTTTTTTTGAGACAGAGTCTCACTCTGTCGCCCAGGCTGGAGCTGCAGTGGCACGATCTTGGCTCACTGCAAGCTCTGCCTCACGGGTTCACGTCATTCCCCTGCCTCAGCCTCCCAAGTAGCTGGGACTACAGGCGCCCACCACCATGCCCGGCTAATTTTTTGTATTTTTTAGTAAAGACAGGGTTTCACCACGTTATCCAGGATGGTCTCAATCTCCTGACCTCGTGATCTGCCCGCCTCGGCCTTCCAAAGTGCTGGGATTACAGGCGTGAGCCACCGCACCTGGCCAACATCCTAATTTTTTAAATAGAACTGCTTCCACCTTACTTAAGTAGCTTTTAAAGTATATTCATAAAGACAAGAAGCAAACACACCAAAAAGTTAATTAGTGGTTAATTTTAAGTGGTAGTAATATGGATGACATTTTCTTCTTTTGCATATTTTTTAAATTTTCAAAAACAAAAAAGCAAAGTACTGAACAGAATATATAGCATAATCCCATTTGTGTAGTTTTGTTGCTATTGTTTTGTTTTTTATGGAAGAGAGGAGAGGATATATGAAATCGTAGATGTTTAAATTTTTTTCTGGAGGAATTTACCTCCCCCGCAAAAAAAAAGGTAGCAGTGTTGACTACTAGGGAATAGGTACTAGAGAGAGGTATGTATTTTTTTTCTTTCTGTTTTATATCCCTATGTATTGTTTGAACCTTTACCATCTGAATGAAATTTTTTTAAAAAACTAAGTGAAAGGGTTTGGATTCTGAGGTGCAGTATGATTCAGGTCTTATATTTGAACCCCTGGCCTGAGACAGTGTCACAGATGTGCCCCAAATGTAGGCCAACCTTCCTGCTAGAGGCAGGAGAGCAGAGATGAGAAATTTCACATTGGCCACAGGAGGAAGAGAGGCCTTGCATAACTCTAGGTCAGAGGCCACACTTGACCAGGCCTGGCATCTTCCCAGAGGACATAACCCTAAGAATTGATAAGGAGTGAGCAGAGGCCCCAAAGCCCCAAACCACTGCTGCAAACCACTTCTGACTTATATGGACATGAACACTGCACACAGCAGTGATGTCAACCACACAGGAGTCTTGGGTAGGAAACTGAAAGATGGGGACAGAGATATTTCTGTTTCTTCCAGCAAATGACATTGAAAGAGAAAGAGGAATTTTCATTTCAACCGCATCAAATCATGTACCAGGTGCACTTTATATATAGCAAATATTGCTATATTTAAGCTTCCTAGCAGCCCTACAGAACAGGATCCATTGCTGACTCCACCATACAGGTGCGGCAACCAAGGCCCAAGGAAGTATTAATAATTTGCCCAAGGCCACATGGCTAGTAGGTAATAAAGCCAGGACTCAGACCCAATTCAGATCTAACCTTTTATTCACAACACAGGAGGCTTTGACAAATAAATCCTGAGCTGGTAATATTAGTTTACCGTTGGCTCTCTCGTCCCCTCCTAAGTGACTCGTCTTTGCTCTGTTCACAGGCCTGCCCTATTCGCATCAGGCCTGGGGCCGGAGCCCAGTAGAGAAGAGTCACAATAAACACTTACCGATTAAATGGGCAGACTGTACACCAGAACAACAAGATACAAGGCATGTTTCCCTAGGAGACCAGGCAGACAGTGGTAGGAAGGAAACACCCTAAATGCTCCAAGTTGGCTTTAAGCTAAAATCCAAGTGGCAAGAAGAAAAAGATCATGTTCTTAGTAGTGTCTAGGTATCTAGCATCTACTTTAAAAAATCCACAGAGATGGGCAAACTAGCAAGAGAAAGTAAGATGGAAGGAGGTAAGGAACACTGCACCTCTGGCCTAAGCAGCCCCCATGCATATGACCCTGTGCGGCTGCCAAAGCAAATCTAAAATTTTACTTTGAAGCAACAAAACCAAGCTCAACTTCATCACCCCAGCTGAGCAGAATGAGACTCACGGCAACGTATACCTGAGTCCACACATCTCACGGAGGGTGGAGGAGAGTTGAGAGAGAATATGGAGGAAGAGAAGGATCCTACAAATCAAGAGGGCAGCCCACACACACACATCCCCCACCCAGTACACAATTCCACACACCTAAGGCCGGAGACAACTGGGTGAGGAGAGAAGGAAAAAGAACCGGAAGATAGATCACTGTTGTGGTGACACACAGCAGACTACATGGCCAGGGAGAAGACAGGAACCACTCTTTCCTACACAGTGAGAGAAATGGCCGGACACAAGAGTGAGTTCAAGCCACCAACACAAACACAAAGTCACTGTGAGAGAGAAGTCAAGGTCATGCCTTCTGCTACGAGCAGGGCACCTGATAAATAAATTCTCATTCTACATCACCTCTCACACAGCTGAAGATATAAGGAAGGGAACTATTACCCTGAACTTACTTCTGACCAGGAAGGAAAACCTAGTAAATTATGTTTAATAACAAAAAAAAATACTTCAGCTAGCAAAAACAGTAACAACAAGAACACCACATTGGGAGGAAGTGAGCTTGTCAATTCAGAGTTCAAAGGAGGGAAATTAAAAAAAAAAAAAAACTGAGACAAAAACAGTTGTTTAGCCTAGACTTCAAAAAAACCAATATTTAGGTCAGTCGCGGTGGATCACACTGAAATCCCAGCACTTTGGGAGGCTGAGGCAGGAGGATGGCTTGATGACTAAGAGGATACAAAAAGGAGAAGGAGGAGTTCAAGACCAGCCTGGGCAACACAGGGAGACCCCGTCTCTATGAATAATTTAAAAAATTAACAGGGCATGGTGGCACTAGCCTGTGGCCCCAGCTACTCAGGAGGCTGAGGCAGGAGGATCACTGAGCCCAGGAGGTCAAGTTTGCAGTGAGCCAATGATCATACCACTGCACTTCAGCCTGGGCAACAGAGTGAGACCCTGTCAAAAAAAAGAAAGAAAGAAAGAAAGAGAAAAAAAAACAATATTTAGATGTTGAGACCAAGGAGTATGATGGGCAGAGATCCCAAAAGGGAATGCATTTTGAAAGACAAGGTCCAAGTCTCTAAAAAGTGAATTCTGATCATCTAAAACACAATAATCCCCTAAAGAAGAAATCAGGAAGAGGCAGCCACAAATGTCAGGGAGAAGCGAAGAGCTGAGACAGTAAAGGATGTGTGCAAAGACACGAGCAACTGCCCATGAGCCAGGACAGGCCCGAAGGGAGTAGTCTGCGCTCACTAAACACAAGAAGCAGAGCTTGTGAAAATGCAAGAGCTACTAGGAGCATGTCTTCAAGCTATATCCAAAGCCGTAAGAAGAACCAGGGAGGAAGTGGCCCTGGGATGGGGACAGAGACTCTAACACACAAAATGACAAGAGAATGGGAGAATGTTCATCTCCAGTATTTCCCATCTTTTCTATGAAGGAGAATGCTCCACAGACTAGACAAGCTAACCATTTACACACATGCTCTCTCTCAAGAGAAGCCTCAAATCTAAGCTAGACCATAAACCAACTTACGATCACCCAGAATTACATCCCAGGATGCAGAAGGAAAGTACAGGTTGATTCCAGAACCACTGCTGGCAGTGGTTCAGGAGCTGAGGGGAGAGTAGGTGGCGACGATCTGCTTTCTGGCACATTCTCTCGGAACCTGGTACCCACAATGCTCCAGGCACTAGACCAAGCTCACAGGGCTTCAAGGTTCACAGTCTAGCCAAGAGGGAAAAAGAAGCAATATGTAAACAAAACTGTTAATAAACTATGATGACTAAGAGGATATAAAAAACTGGGGGCTTGGCACTTCTTTTTTTTTTTTTTTTTTTTTTGTGATGGAGTTTCATTCTGTTACCCAGGCTGGAGTGCAATGGTGCGATCTCGGCTCACTGCAACCTCCACCTCCCAGATTCAAGCGATTCTCCCACCTCAGCCTCCCAAGTGGCTGGGATTACAGGCGCCCACCACCACACCCGACTAATTCTTTTTTTTTTTTTTAAGTAGAGACGGGGTTTCACCATGCTGGCTAGGCTAGTTTCGAACCCCTGACCTCAGGTGATCCGCCTGCCTCAGCCTCTCAAAGTGCTGGGATTACCGGCATGAGCCACTGAGTCCAGCCGGCACTTTTGTTTGTTTAAAGGGAAGGGGATAAATAGGATAAACTCCTTAACATCTGCCTCTGGAAAAGCTCTAGAACAAATCATAATCTGAACCATCACAAGCTAGCCTGGGTCACTTAAGAGGCCACGGCAAGCTAGTCTCGTTTCCTTTTTAGCAGAGTTTACTGAATTATAGACCAAAGGAATGCCAGACACAAGGGGTCTGGACCTCTATAAAGCATATGAACACAGTCTCCTGCCCAGACCTTAGGGATGACAAAGAAGGAGGCAGTGAGATGACAAAGCATTTAGATAATATTTGCAGTTGTTATAAATGGCCAGTAATAAAGTGCTGTTTGGTGGATCTAGGACACACTGCTGAACACGCGCCAAACTGAACTCACTGCCCCCTTGAATTTGCTCCCAGATCTCAGTAAACGGCAATGACATTACCATCTAGCCAGGCTCCCAGATGTAAATCTTGAGTACTCATCCTCAGCCTCTCTCCCTCCGTCACCCACAGAAGCAATCCAATTTTGTCTCTAGGAAGATCTCCCAAATCCATCTTTCCTTTTCCAGTCCTGCTGTCGCTTACTAGGTTGCAGCCCCCTTTTCTCTTGTGTGCTTTCTCTTTTTGAGACAGGGTCTCATTCTGTCCCCCAGGCTGGAGTGCAGTGGCATGATTTCAGCTCACTGCAAACTCCGCCTCCTGGATTCAAGCAATTCTCCCACCTCAAGCTCCTGAGTAGCTAGGACTACAGACATGCACCACCACGCCTGGCTAACTTTTTATTTTTTGGTAGAGACGGGGTTTCACCATGTTGGCCAGGCTGGTCTCAATCTCCTGACCTCAAGTGATCTGTCCACCTCGGCCTCTGAAAGTACTAGGATTACAGCATGAGCCACTGTGCATGGCCTACTCTTGTGTGTTTTCTAACTGGTTTCTAGAAGGGAGACTTACTCCATGCCAGTACATCTTGGGTCACATGCTGAAAGGCAAAGCTGAGCAGGATATTTTCCTCCTTAAACATCTCCACTGGCTAACATGATAAAATCCAAATTCCCTAACTTAGTCTTCCCTGGCTTCTATCCATATCATCGCTACCCTCACCTCCCAACACATCCCCTATATTGAAGCTACAATGCACTTCCTGACCTCAGGCAAGCTGGGCCTTGTCATGACTTCACATCTGTAAGAACCATAGCAATATCACCTCCTCTGTGAAGCCTCTCTGACCACTTCCAGGCAGAGTCAGCCCCTCTGCCTGTCTGTGCCCACAGACTCTTGCTAAACTCCTACTTCAGCACTCACCAGTGGAATTTATAAAATGGTTTCTCTTCTCACTGTGGACCATGTACCTCTTGGAGGCACAAGAATCTCTTGGACCCGGGAGTTGGAGGTTTCAGTGAGCCGAGATCGGGCCACTGATGTCTTGTTCATCTTTTGATTTCAAATCCTAGGGCCGGTACATGGCATTTAGGAGGTGTTCAGTAAGTATCTACTTATTGACTAAACCCAAAGAACAACTTCGGTGGCAAAGCTATTTGTGTGTGTGTGTGTGTGTGTGTGTGAGACAGAGTCTCACTCTGTCGCCCAGGCTGGAAAGCAGTGGCCCGATCTCGGCTCACTGAAACCTCCACCTCCCGGGTCCAAGAGATTCTTGTGCCTCAGCCTCCTGAGTAGTTGGGACTACAGGCGCCCAGCACCACACTCAGCTAATTTTTATATTTTTAGTACAGATTGGGTTTCGCCACGTTGGCCAGGCTGGTCTCAAACTTCTGACCTCAAGTCATTCACCCACCTCGGCCTCCCAAAATACTGGGATTACAGCAGGTTGAGCCACCACACCAGACTGGCTTTGCCTAGTATTAATATTTTACCAACAAGCTGACTAAAGACATAGTAGGCAGTAAGCTTATCAAACTTCCAAGTGACACCCCCTAAGAAAACAATGGGAGAGGCAGTCTGCGCTAGGTAGTAGATTTTTTAAAGATTACAGTAGGAGAAAATATATGCCAAAACTAACAACAAAAAAAAATCTTCAACAGCAAAGGATGAAAGAGACTTTTCTCTAGCCACATCTTTATAACATGAATGAGAGCCAAGGTTCTGAAGCCAGGCTGCATGGGGGCAGTCCCAGCTCCTCCATTAAACAGCTGTGGGCCCTGAGCACCTTTCCTAACCTTCTTATACCTCTGGTTTCCGTCACTGTAATAAAGGGATAACAACATTATCTAACTCGCAGGTTGTTATTTAGTGAATAATAACAATGTAATTGCACTTAGAATTGTACCTGACTCAGTAAGATCTTTTTTTCATTATTTGTTGTCATTGTTAAAAGCCGCTTCTAAGAACAAGGAAGAGAAGGTGTAAAACATTGTGATTAAAAGCAAGAGCTCTGAAATTACACTGCCCCAAGTTCAAACACCAGCTCTAAAGCTTAGTAGCTGCCTGACCTTAGCCAGTTACTTCACATTCTAAATCTCCACTGAACTCATCGATTAAATGGAGTTTATGATAGTGTCAGTCAAAAGTATTCACTTTAGCATTACTTCAAATTAGAGGACAGAAGGAAATAAACATCTGTTAATAGAAAACTGGGCCAGGCACAGTGACTCACACCTGTAATGACAGCACTTTGAGACGCCAAGGCAGGTGGATCACTTGAGCCCAGGAGTTTGAGACCAACCTGGGCAACATGGCAAAACCCTGTCTCTACAAATAAAATACAAAAATAACTAGCTAGTGTGGTGGCACAGGCCAGTAGTCCTAGCTACTTGGGAGGCTAAGACATGAGGATCACTTGAGCCTGGGAGGCAGGGGTTTCACTGAGCAGAGATCACACTACTGCACTCCAGCATGGGGGACAGAGTGAGACCTGTCTCAAAAAAAAAAAAAAAAAAAAAAAGAATGAGGTAGATTAAGACATACTGAAATCAAAAGTTCTTCAAAAATACATTCTTCTGGCTGGGTGCAGTGGCTCACATCTGTAATCCCAAGGCCGAGGTGGGCGGGTCACTTGAGGGCAGGAGTTTGAGACCAGCCTAGCCAACACGGCGAAACCCCATCTCTATTAAAAACACAAAAATTAGCTGGGTGTGGTGGTACGCACCTGTGGTACCAGCTACTTGGGAGGCTGAGGCATGAGAATCACTTGAACTCCGAGAGGTGGAGGTTGTAGTGGGCTGAGATAGCACTATTGCGCTCCAGCCCGGGTGACAGAGAGAGATGGTGTCTCAAAAAAAAAAAAAAAAAAAAAAAAAAAAAAACTTCCATGAAGAAAGCAAGTTGTAATTTGATACATATAGTCTGATCCCATTTTGTAAAATGTTTTAAAAAGAGAAAAAGCATGGTGTGTGCATGTGTATTCACCCACACTTTTTGTAAATACAGGCAGCTCTTGCTTTGCACAGTAATGTGGAACCATAAAAATGACCATGCAAAGCAACCCTAATCATCAATGAGGAAAATTATGATTTTTCCATGACATTTAAAAATTTCTGTCAAAACATTAAAAATTCTCTTGCTGTCAAATTATAAATAAGGAAATGAGAAAACAGTAAAACTATTTTGTATACTCTAATTTAAAACATTAGAGTCACTGAGAATGAGTGTTTTATTGCTTTGTAAAAACCTTATCCAGAGTAATTTGAACAGCACTTGCCTTCTTGTTAACATCCAATATGGAATGAGTATCTTTCGTACGCCTTTGCAAATCGTCATACTCTTTTCTAAGTTTGGATCTGTTTCTAACGTTTTATCCTTTGCACTTTCAATGTTGTGAAATATCTTCAAGGTGCCTTTAATGTGAAGTTTCCTTCTGCAGTGTCACCTCCTCTGGGACCTTTTCATCAAACCACTTTCCTCATGTATGCTGACATGCCACCGTCACTGAGTTTCCAGGCAGTATATGTAGTCTTGAACAGTGGCAGTGTTGACATTCCCACAGTCAGCTATTTAGTCTACATAATTCCATTATGTTTGGCTTGAATTTCACTACCAATATTACCACATTTCATTTGAAATTTCATCTTTCTTGGCCAATTCCCTCATCAATTGTCCATTTTTGTAAAATGTCACGTGAGTTTCTCACTAGGAGACAGGGAGGCAACACAACTACACTTTCCTGTCTGCGTGTGAAGTGAACAGATAGGCAGTGACCAATTACCAAAAGACTCTTCAAAAAGAAATATGATTAGTCAGTGACCATGAAGAGCATCTGTTATGTACATAGTGATCTGTGGACTGAAGAGCTAACAGCAAAGTTTGTACTGCAGGCAGTTACTTATAATATATATATATCTTGGCAACTCAAATTTGAGCCAAATTCTTCGAGGACTGATGTTATTTAACCAAACCATAGTAACTGAAATTCATGCAGATTAGAACCATGAAAAATGAGGACTGTCCATAGAAAGAGCATAATCTGTAAGTATATATGCTAAAGAGCTGACAGTGATTACCTATCAGGAAGAGCTATATTGTTTAAATTTTTTCTCAGTGACTGAGCTCTATACCTTGGGAATAGTTCTCAACCTGGTGTTAATTTGCCCCCCAGGGGACATTTGGCAATGTCTGAAGGCATTTTCTATTGTCATAACTTGGGGGGATGGGCAGATAGTTGCAACTGGCATCGAGTGGGTAGAGGCCAGGGATGCTGCTAACTCCTCCAAAGCGCAGGACAATCCTCCACAACAAACAAAGGCTTATCTGGTCCAAAAGGTCAACAGTGCCAAAGCTAAGTACCCTAGTTTTAAATCAAAGAGTTTTTATTAAGCTAATTTGAATAGTACCTTTCTCACCAAGTGGTAGGCAAAAACTAAATGACACAATGGCAAGTAGAAAGTTCACAATAAATGCCATTAGTATCAGAGGCTCGGACTGACTTCAGGCTGAATGGATATCTTAATATGGCCTTAGATTTGTGGTATTTTTACAAACATTAACTCCTCTGATCTGATGCCATGACGTGGCTGCCAAAAAGTTAATATTTCCTTCAACTCATAGATCAAGTACCTAGCTCAAGACAGGGATCCAAATGAACCCACACTCTATATTTCTCCCATACCTAGAATCCACATGTAGATCACATCGAGCAGCGAGAACTCAGTTCTGGGCAACACATCTGTAAAAGGGTATTATCCTTCCAGAGGAGGACAACCAGGATATAAAAGATCTGAGGAGCATAACATATGAGCAACAGTTCAATAAACCAGGGTGATTTGCCGGAAGAAGAGAAACCCTGAAGGAGCAACTGAGGGACTGGATGTGATAACAGTCCTAAAATGATTGGGTGCACAGTACAATGAGAGGGCAGGGCAGAGAGTCAGATAGGAACAATAAGTAACAGCCTCCTGTAACCCGGCAATCACACTCCTCGTTGTTTACCCAGGAGAAATGAAAACATTATGTCCACAACAAGACTTGTGCAAGAATGTTAACAGGAGCTTTATTCATCATAGCCCAAAACTGGACACAGCCCAAATGTCCATCAACAGGGGAATGGAGAAGCAAATTTTATCATATCTATACAATGGAATACTGCTCAGCATAAAAAACTACAGATACATGTCACCATGCAGATGAAATTCACACAAAAGGGAGAGTTCATACTGATTATCCCATTTATATGAGGTTCCAGAACAGGCAAAACTAATCTACAGTGAGAAAACATCAGAACTGTGATCACCTGCGAGGGGGTATGTGTTGGGATGATTGGGAAAAAACACGAGGGAATTAACTAGGTAATAAAACTTTTTGTTCTATAGTTGACAGAGGTTTGGGTTGCACAGATAGAGGCATTTATCAAAGCTTATCAGGTGATACCTTAAGAGTTGTGCATTTTTCACTGTTATATAAATATTATCATCAAAAAAATGCATGAACAAATATTGAACTCGAATTAATGCCTATGTATGCTGAAATGTTTAGGGGTAAAGTACACTGATGCCTGCAATTTACTACAAAATGCATCCCCAAAATAAGATGGACCGGTCAATGGATAGAGAGATTGAAACATGTAGAGACGTGATAAAGTAAACATAGAGGCTAATGGTAGAATCTAGGTGGTTTGGTATAATCGTGTTCACTGTACAATTCTTTCCAGTTTGCTGCACATCTGAAATGTTTCATAATAAAAAGTTGTGAGGAAGAATAGGAAGTAACAACAGGTGGGGAGCACCACAAGGGAAACAAGGGGTGACTGGGAGGTCACAAGAGGAAAGCGCAAGGGGAAGAAGAGGGCTGGTTTCAGCCAACACAGGGGCCTGCGGAGGGCAGAATTGCAAAAGGCCAGGGTGACCTGGGAACAGACAATCTTAGCCAAAAGGGAATCTCAGCACATGTGAGGCTGCTACCCAGACCTTTACTTTTGTTAGTTCTTGTTCTGACTGTGTGGTCAGAGCAAGTAAGTCCCTGCCCCCTCTCTGGCTTTGGTTGAAGGGATCAATGTACAATGTAGGGATCTGTTTAAAGGATCCCTACTTAACGCTTTCCAGCTCTGACAGTCTATTCTTCACAGCATTTGTGGAAACCATTTTTTTTAGACAGGAATCAAAGAATGCAGAGACACAATTACAGCTTCAGCAAAATCCAGCTGGTTTCACACAGGCAAAACGCAAGGAGCCCCCTGTTACATCACTGTATTCTCAAAAAAAGGACCTGGGTGCAAGTAGCTCTCAACTGTCTGCATGTGGACTGTCCACTTTGTAGTTCAGCCACAGCAAATGCTAAAGCAGTGAGCAGGAGCCCCATGCCCTACCCCCAAACCCCCACACACACCCATCAGGTCTCTGGGGCACAGAATCTGAGTGGAGCCAACATGTTCCCCACCTTAGGCATCTTGGCGGAAACTAAGGTGCAGAGAGTTGCAGGCGTTTACCAAGGTTACACAGTCCGTTAACACAGTGAGGGCTACAACCTAGGGCCCAGGGCAGACCACGTGGATTCCCCAGAAAAGTGCTGAGACCCAGAGAATCCTCCTCAATTTCAGTGCCTACAACCAGCTCCTGTTTTCTCTACCTTTGCTGCTCTGGTTTCCAAGGAAACCAGAGTCTAGTGCTTCTGGCTTCATATCTTAAAGAAGAGGGAGAGATGTATGTTTCTCAAACCAAAGTCTATTACCTCACAAACCAAAAACAATCTCTGGCAGAACTTCCTTCCCACCATTCTCCATGGGGGGAGATGGAGTTGGGGACAGACTACTTAGTGGGGGCCTGGAGGAAGTCTCTGGAGTGCCTGGGGGTGGGGGAAGTCCTGCTCCCACCCTGGAATGACTGTGGTCATCACCTAGGGGAAATCTGGGATCCTCATCATGCAGGACAACAGGATACCCCGTCTAGGTCCAGATGTGCCACAGCTGCAAGCAGGGCCCTGACAGGAAGTGGAGGCCCAACAAGAATAAGACCTGTGGGAGAGAGAAGAGCGCGGCTGCAGTGCCGTCCCCTCCTCCAGCTACATGCCTACTAAGCCCCAGCTGGAGCGGCAAGGCTGCCAAGCTGATAGGGGCTGATGGATGGAATGACCGGTGAGGGGAGAGAATGAACGAGGGGTAGGGAAGGGGCTCAGACACTGCCCTGCCTTCTAGCCCCGAGAGGTTGCAGGTAAATGCTCAGCACTCAAGCCAGGACCTAGAAAGAGCACATCTGAAGCCTCTTCTGAACAAGTAAAGCCCCACTCAGGGGCAAGAAAAAATTTCCATCATGACCGATTTGTCTAGAAGTGGCCTGAACGTCTTCCCAGCAGCGGTGATGCATACCCAGCTGAGGGGAAGGAGGGAGTCATCTGCACACTTCTCTTGCTCCCCAGGCCTTCTCCATCCTTACCCCATACCCGCCTCGGTGAGCTCAGAGGTTCTTGGCAAGGGCTTGCTCCCTGGGGACCACAGCAAGCCCACGAGGTTCAGAGCTGCTGGTCCCCTCCAGAGAGCCTGGAGCCTGGGAGTCTGCAAGTACAAGCCCAGTTGGCAGCTGCAGCTAATACTCCCGATTCCCAAACCAAAGCCCGGCCCACCCAGATGTCCTGCAGGGTGGTAGGGGTAACTGCGGAGCAGCATCTGCCCTTTCTCCACTAACAAAGGGGCAATGATCAGAGGGACTGGCTTTGCTCCTCCCCCATCTGAGTGACTCCGGGTTTCTGTGGCTGTGGCCAGGGAAAAGCAGGGAGAGGGCAAGAAGGAATGGGAGATGAAGGACACCTCCCCTAGCTCCTTCTGGGAACAGACTAACTCCCGTCCCTGTGGGAAGACTGGGAGGGGAAAAGCAGCCTTTTAAAATTAAATAAATAAATAAATAAAATAAAATAAAATAAAATAAATAAATCAGAGATAGGAAATCCTGACCCCGCCTTAATTACACTGGAAGTGTATAATCCTCAGGAAGAATAGCTGATTCCCACCCCACACTCCCATTTACTCCCAGTTGCCAGTTTCCTGAGAAATAACCACTGCCTCACAGCGAAGCTGCACCAGAAGGGTGTTGAGGCCTGCAACAGGCTCCGGGAATTCCCTAAGCCTGGGTTTGTTCCAAGTAAAAAATCCAGTAAGGCCTCCCAGTCATTTCTCAGGAGCCAGCCATCTGCAGGACCCATCATTCATATCCACCTCCGACCAACGTTCCAAGCACAAGTCCAGCCAGGACTCTCGAATTTTCAAACTCCACAAACTTCCATAAATCCAGTTCACAATTCTGAATTCCTCCTTGAATTTAACCCAAAATGCCTTCGTCTCAGCTCCCCTGGGTAACGGAGAGCTAATCGCCTTTCTGCCCTGGTCCACCCTCCAGATGCCCTTGGGTTGGTGGAGAGAGGAGAAAGCATCCAGCCCACCTGCTTCTTCCTGGCTGTCCCTCAAGGGTCAACACAATTGCCCCCATCGGAAAGGAGAAGGCAGAAAGATAAGGGAGCTAAATCTTGTTCCCCTCCGCTTCCAGGATTAGCAAGCAGCTGCCTCAGAATCACCAGCCTCTCCCTTGTCCAATACCCAGGCACTCTCGGCAGCCTGGCCCTCCAGCAGGAGTGTCTGCTCATGCACCCCCATGCTGCACATTGCTGCTTCCCAGGCATAACAGATGCAGCTGCTATTCAGTGTTTTCATGCCAGGACAAAAGCTTCTCCAGAAGCACAAAGCCAACAGGGAGGCAGACAGAGCTGACTTCAATAGAAGCCACCTGCCAGGGCCCCGCCTCTGCCACACCCCTCCCCCCAACCCATCGTACATACACATGCAAACATACATACACCTTTTTCAAACCTCTCCAACTTGTGCTGACCCAGAGTCAGGTGACTTTTGCTTTGAATCACTGAACAGTTCTCCCAGAGGAGGGGGGTTGTTGCCATTTCTCAAATAGTATTCCGTAGGATACTATTAAACTATTCCGTTTAATAGTATCTATTAAATAATTAACTATGTTAATAAGTGCTAAGTAAAAAGGGGTCGTATAAATGGCAGAAGCACTAGGTTAAACAAAGTTAAACAGATTCTTTCACTGTAGAACTTCTCAGAGCTTTTAATTCAGTAATGTGCATTGCGGACTGTTCCCCAGTTTAGGTGATCACAGAGTGTCTCTGGACTGGCGCTGCACTTGGAGAAATGGGCGGCTCCTTCTTCCAAGTTCACCCAGTTCCCTGAACATAGCTCTCCTACCACTTGGAGTACACAAGAAATACCTTGCTTACATGTTTCTCCTTCAATAAGCCTGCAGCGAACAGATGAATGGACAGATTAAGAAGTGCATACACACACTTGTGGTGCACTCATCTTCATTTATTCAGTTCAAATGATGATGAAGCTTCTGGAAGGACCATTAGACTTCATAAAAGGGACTGAACCCATGCACACCCTCAAGTCAACCTTGACCGCAGATCATCTGTGCTTATGTCACCACAGACAGATATCAGCCCCTAGATGAGCCGGCTGGTTTTATTCCCTTATCAAGTCCTCCCCCACCATGGACCTCAGTCACTGTTTTGTATCTAGCTATAAAGGAAGTTGGGTGACTGCTTTCAATGTACTGTACACATCAGCAGTCAGTGAGAAGTCACCACCATAACCATCACACATGGTCTGGTGAGCTGAGCCACCACCACCACTAATTCCAGCAACCTGAAAGGAAAAGCAGGAAGGCCCGCCAAGCTTGCCCAGCAAGGGGACCCTGGGAGACCCCATCCGACCTCCTCCATCCGTGGGCCAGGTAACAAATGGACAGGTAACAAGGAGTGAGAGACACTCAGGCGTAAATCTTCAACATTTCCCAGAAAGTCTAGTGCGTTCATATTCAAATGACATATCTCAGATTTTCTTTTGGATCTGAAAGTAGGACCCCTCCCCAACCCCAGGAAAAACTATCAGACAGACCCTAACTTTGGATTGGAAAAATATAGCCTGTGTACCCTCGGGTATACCCATCAGCCTCTGTGATTTCCTGGGATAGGCTTTTTGCTTCATTCATAATGAAGCAGACCCTGAAAGGGTGTCTCCCACTGAATTCTGCAGGCAGCTGAACCCAGAAGCAGATACTCACCTCCCCCAGGATGGGGTGCAGGGCACTCTCAAGCTCCCCACCCTCACAAGAAGCCTCTACCTCTTTAGCAGGCTGCCCCTGCTCTGAAGCCACTGACTGTTCCTGGCCTGCATGTTTGTTACAACGCCTTCAACAGAGATGGAGATTGTGGTTAGTGTCTGGGTACCTCAAGGGGCTGGGGAATTCCTCATGCTCTGGTTGTGATCTAGAAGGGAGGAGGCTCTGATGTCAGCTCTCCCCTCCTGCCCCAGGAGCATCAGAAGAAAATACAATGAGATATTACCAGGCATTACGGAAAAGTCTCTATCGCTGAATACAAGTGTATGCTGCATCACCTTAGGATAAACGCCAGGGTTGATGCCTACCCTCTGTTTCCCAATTTTTCTTGCTTGCTCACTTGGCAAAACTAGTCCAATCTATAGAAATTGGGAATGGAAGAGAACACAGGCAGCCCTTTCTAGGGAAGCACCTCCCACCTGCTCTCCAAGCAGCCCCAGCCCCACTCCAGAGAAAAGAAATATGAAGGCCCCTTTTCCAATCTCCTGCCAATACACCACCCAGGCCTCTTTCCCCTGGACTCTTTTCAAGGCTAGAGAGAAATCTTTGGTTCCACTCATTATTCCACTTAACTTCTCTAACTGAGCAGGATTATGTTTGGAAGTAGCTGCTTCTGAAGCTGACACTTTAATGCTTGATTTTTTAAAACCTTATTGTTTAAATACCGGTTTTGCCTCTGAGGCAGCCAAACCTCACGTCCTGTGTGTTAATTATCAGCTGCTAAGTAGCACTTTTCTCATTGGAGCTGATGAACTCTGGGCCACTGAGGGTAAGAATGCCAATGCAGGAAAAGGAGGCTCCAGCACTGGTGCTTGCTTGCACTTGGGGATATCAAGCAAGTAAGACATAGTTCTTGTCCTCAAGGAGCTGGGTCTAGCAGGGAGGGCCTGGCAGGGGGCTGTAATTCGAGTGCATAGCAGTCATGCAGGCAGAATGAACCATCACTAGGGCAGAGGAGGGAGGCAGTTCTGCCTGGAATTGGGCAGGGGAGTAAGGGGGTAAAATCTATTATGAGCCTTGAAGGATAAATACAGTTCTACCAGAAAAAACTGAAGATGAGCAAATGCAAGATCCAGGAGAAGATGTGGAAGCAGATAAACGCACAGCAGAGCGGGAAGGAGTGCTCTCCCGGAAGGGAAAGTGTGGAAGGCAGGACAAACCAGCTTGCTTGAATGCCACATTTAGGAGTTTGAATTTTACACTGGAAGTGAAGGGAGGCTACTGAAGGTCTCTAAACAGAAATGACATTTGTCATTACAGGGAATGGATGGCTGAATCTCTCAATGCCTCTGAAGAAAACCAGGTCAGTGTTAACAAGTGCTAACATGCAAAGAAACAGGGACTCTTCCCTACGAGCAGGATGTAGAGAGGCAGACACACACATGGCCCTCACCAGCTGGATGGCCCTTGGACTGTCCCTGTAGGGCTCCACTGAGATTCAGACCTTTCCTCTGGCTCTCAGCAAGGCCTGACAATTGGAAGGATCCTGGAATGATGTTGCATCTCTGCATCTCCCTAGAGCCCTTGGCAGATCAAGCACTCTGACACGTGCCATGACTTGGAGTGGCAGGGACCACACCACAGCTGCCCTCAAATAGCTGCTGAAGACTGAGCGCAAGGATGAAGATGATGGTTCTGTGAGGCTCTAAAGACACAATGAGCACCAAAGGATTTCACGACCTCAAATAACGAAATCTCAAGATTCGAAAAACATAGAACTTTAACAACAACAAATTTTTCCTTAATGGTAAGGTTTTCTTGAAAAGGGATAAGCTCCTTACCATTGGAAGAATTTAAGCACAGGTATGATAGGTTGGTGGTTGCCAAACCCAGATAATTATCACTTAGGGAGCATATTAAAAATGCACATTCCAGGTTACCTCCTCTGAAGAGTCTTGGACTCAATTAGACACAAAGAGTGGTGCCCAGGAATCTGTATCTTGAAATGCTACCCACAAGTGAGTCTAACAATCATCCTGGTTTGGGAGCCACTGGGCCAGGTGACCATCTGTTAGGATGTAGTCCTCAACAAGGTGAACTCCTTTTTTTTTTTTTTTTTTGAGACAGAGTCTCATTCTGTCGCCCAAGCTGGAGTGCGGTGCAGTAACGGCTCTCTGCAGCCTTGGCCACCCAGGCTCAAGTGATCCTCCCACCTCAGCCTCCTGAGGAGATCGAACCATGTGTGTACGCCACCACGCCCGGCTAATTTTTGTAATTTTTGTAGAGACAGTGTTTCCTCATGTTGCTCAGGCTGGTCTTGAACTCCTGGGCTCAAGCAATTTGCTCGCCTCAGCCTCACAAACTGCTGGGATTATAGGTATGAGCCACTGCTCCTGGCCCTACAAACTAAATACTTTTTAAGATCCTTTTCTAAATGAATACCTTCTACTTGCCCTCTCACCTGGGCTTCAAAACCTCTCCCTGTACCCTTCCTCAAATCCCCTTCCAGGATTAGAAAAATTATCTCAGAATCTTGCATTGTCTAAGAGACTATTCTGTGATGATAAAATGTTCTCTATCTGTGCCGCATAAAACCATGGCCACTAGCTAACTACTGAGCACTTGAAATGTGGCTGGCACTACTAAGGAATTGAATTTTAAATTTTATTAATACTTAATTTTAATTTTAGTAGTCACATATGGCCAGTGGCTACCACAGAGGCCAGCACAGCTTCTCATGAAAGAGAGCTTCTGTATTCTCAGTGGGATCCAGGCAAACAAGTAAATTCTGGCCCCACTCCCTCCACCACTCCTCTGAGCTCATCTCCAGTCTGAAGAGATGCACCTGATCACGGGGAGATTAAATTCAAAGAAGACTGCAGGAAAGGAAGGGCTCTGCAGCAGCTGTACCAGAGGCAACAGGTACAGGGAACACAGTGCCTAAACAAAAACTCTCACCCCCAAGGACTTTACCCTGTTCTGCCCAGAAACGTAATTAACACCAGCAGCTGTCATCCCATCCTGGGCAGCAGGGCCTGACACCTGGTGCCATTTCCCAGCTTCCCCAGAGCAAGCAGCCCTCGTTCTTAGGGATGACCTACAATATCCCTTAGTTGACTAATGCTGGAGTCTCAAAACTGGTTTGTACTGGAACTTTTGGCTCTACTGGGGTATAGAAGTCCAAGGGAGAGAAACTGAATCTCAAAAGAGGGAAAGAGAGAAAGCAAGCTAAGTTTATTCCAGAACTCAAAAGGTTTCATCAGGAAAATAGATCATCTGTACATTTCCAAACACAACTGGCTTCTTACCCAGCTATAGCACACAGGCCAAAATCAAACCTGACCAAGTACTCCAGATTAACATGTGTGGTCTTCTAGCCTTGATTTCTACCTCCCACACACATTCTGGGCCCTTTTTCCCAGCATCTGCCTTGACACAGACACACACTGAATCTACCAACAAGGTGGTTATCTGAGTTGAGAAGTAAGTATTCCCTCAGCCTTCTGAGACACAACACAGACCTGTGCAGCAGCAAAAAATGCCAGGTGGGAATCAGGAACCACCTGTCAAATTTAAACAGCTCTCGGTGTCCAGGGAGAGGAGACCAGCAACCTTCCAGGTGTAAGTTGGTGCAACAGCTCTCTCACCTGGAGAACAAAGGAGAGCATTCTCTCTCAAGGTTCCCTCAGTCCAAGCACTGACTACTTTCCTTTGGAGACATAGCTGGCCTGCTGCAGAGACACAATCTCTCAGAGGAAAGGAGAGTGGAAAGTGTGGATGGGAAAGGAAGGACAAAGAAAAACTACACAGGAAAAGCATTGCAGGGGGAGGGGCAAGAACCACCTATCACAGACCAGATCCTCTTTCTGATGTTTCCTGGAAGATGGTTTTACCTGCTTCTTTATTTAAAAAAAAAAAAAGGAAGAAGAAGAAGAAAGAAAGAGAAAAAAAGAAGAGAGAGAGAGAGAAAGAAAGAAAGAAACAAAAGAAGAAAGGAGAAAAGAAAAAGAGAGAGAAAGAAAGACAGATATGTTGCAACTTCCTTTGTCACAGGACATGCTCAGGAACAAACAGACCCGACCCATTGCTTCACTTTCCCTTCTGCACTAACGGTCAGCTCCATCCCAAGCCCTGACCTCTGTTCTCTCAGCTCCTGAGCTGAAGGACACAAACACGGCCTCCCTGTCTCCCTGCATGCGGTCTGCCCACTCCTTCACCTAGAAGGCTAAACTCAAGAAAGATGAGATTCTTCAGGGCAAAAGAGAAGCCATATGAGTGCCCAAAGGAGGATAAAAAGGGCTCTGCCACAGCTTTAGCCCAGCCATTTCTTTTTCATGCCTCCTTCGTGACTTCTCCTGGCTCTATGTGACGGGTTGGTTCACACCAATCTCAAGCATTGCCTATTACCAGATTCCTGGAGAGGCGGCATCTCTCCCTCCTCAGCCAGACAAAATATGGGAGCCCCAGTGGAGTCCCTCACACTTCTCCTTAGAAACCATCCCACTGGACGTATTTTCATCTGCACCCTCCCCTGGCTGTGTCACAGGTATGTGTCCATGAAGTATCCTCTGCCCATGCCAGGCAGTGATCCCACCGTCTCCTCCCTCCCACCTTGAAGAGCCCATCATGTGTCTCTGCATCCTTTATTGGCCACCCTGGTGCCCAGACACTTACCCCGCACCCACTCCCTGAAACTCTTCCTTCAGATACAAAACAAGGAACCACACCATCTGGCCTACAAGGGTCAAATGACAAAAATGCAAGAAACTGTATGATCTGGATTTTGAGAGGAAGTCTTCTTTCATTCATTTTTATACACACGGGTGTGTGTTCCTCTAAACTGTATGTTTCCAAAGACAGCGCCTACAACTTATTCATATCATCATGGCAATTTGCACAAAATAAGTATCCCATAAATATTGGATAACCTTAAAATTGCTAGGTCATCTAAGTACCCAATTATAATGGAGTCACAAAGGACCATTAGAGAGGCAACACTGTGAGCTGGAGGGAGCCTAGGTTTTAGAGTTAGACACACTCATTAATAAGCCTCAGGCTTTTGCCTTTGCACTTGCTATTCCTCTACCTGGTCCCCCTTCCCACCCCCCAAATAGCTTTTTTGTCTGTTTTATATACTGATGTATATCCAGAGCCCAAGATAATGCTTAGCACTTAGTAGGTGCTCAATAAATAATTGCTAATGAATTATTCTGTATATGAACATGTTTCTTCTGTAAAATGGGGACTTTCACTTTGCAGTAGAAGGATTATTTTAAGGATTAACAAGAATGTAAGTAAAACACCTAACACAATGCCTGATACATAGTATCTGCTCAATAAAGACTTGCTATTAATCTGGGAAACCTTCACAGAGTTGCTAAGTTTCCTACAGTGATCTGAATAATAGAAAATTGTTATATTGTATCAAAGTCTATCTGCTGTTTTGAGCTATCCTTAGGGAAGCTGTACGAGTTACTCTTGGCATTGCTAATTAATTTTCTTGGGCAGTAAGTTGCTTTGGATCTCAAGGGTATAGAAGGCACCCACAGGCAAATCCTGCTTAGAAAGGCAGGGGTCTAGTCTAAGCTGCTAGAAGGAATCGATGTTCTAAATTCTTCTCATCTCATATAGCAGAGGTATTAAAGGGGTCTAAACCCAAGAGGATGACCCTTGACTGTTCTGCCATTCCAAGCTAATCCTGCCATCTGGGCCTCCTGATGGCCAGTCAGCAGGGAAGACAGGAGGCAGGCATGGAGAACAATAAACATTTATAAACATTGGTTGAATGAATAAAAACACCGTAGCCAGGAGAAAGGTGAAGTAACACTGTCCTGCAGAAACTGAGAACAGAGATGATGGCTCTTAGTCCCCGAGGCTCCCTGGGACCCAGGCCGACCACTTGTTTCCCAGCATCAGGTTATTTTCCCAGCAGTGCGGATGCAACAACAGTGATGAAAGGCTTTCAGTGCAGGAGTCCTTCAAGGTCAAGTCTAGTCCTGTTGATTTACAATAAGGAAACTGAGTGAGGCCCAGACAGGTCCTAGGACTTGCTTGGGGCCACATAGGTAGAGTTAGTAGCCAGGTCTCTCAGATTCCAGTCTAGTGTCAGGTTCTCTTTCTTGTGTAAATCTATTATGGCATGGAGTTAAGCGGCCCCATGAGGTTCAAACCTTTGACCTCAGTCCAGGCAACTGGGTACTTGATATAGTTTGGATATTTGGCCCCTCCAAATCTCATGTTGAAGTATGATCCCCAGTGTTGGAGGTGGGGCCTGGTGGGAGATGTTTGGGTCTTGGGGGCAGATCCCTCATGAATGGCTTGGTGCCCTCCTTTGTGGCAATGAGTTCTCGCTCTGAGTTCATAGAAGATCTGGGTTGTTAAAGAGTCAAGGGCCTCCCCCACCCCCGTGCTCCCTCTTCTCGACACGTGACATGCCTGCTCCCCCTTCAACTTCCTCCATGAGCAAAAGCTTCCCGAGGTCCTCACCAGAAGCAGATGTTGGTGCCATGATTCTTGTACAGCCTGCAGAACTGTGAGCAATAAACCTCTTTTCTCTATAAATTACCCAGTCTCAGATACTCCTTTAGTGCAACACAAAATGGACTAATACAGTGTTTAACACTGGTCCCTCTTGCAACACACAGGAGCAGGACCAGCAGATAGAAAACCATGGACTGCATCTGTGTGTCTGTGCCGTGTCTGTAGCTAACTAGAAAATGCCAGGAGCTGTAGGAAAGTTGGCAAGCTCTACATCTGTCCCTCCCTCAGTTAGGTTCTCCAAAGGGCAAAAGGGTCATCTCCATGACTGAACAGGAATAGGAGGGGCCCTGGAACAGGGAGAAGGAGGAGAGGCATCAATGAGAAACTGTGGTCAGGGTCCTTGTAAGAATGAGAACTCTGTAAGCAGAAATAGAAGGTGCCTGCTTGAGTCAGCAGATCCAAGTGGGTAGAGGGAAGAAATGCTCAGAAGACTGTCTAAGAGCAGCTTTTCAGCAGCAGAAGAATAAGAACAGACAATGTGAGAGATCATCACTCTACCCCAGCTCAGTCTCAGAGAGCACAGCCCAGTACTATCCCACTCCCAAGGCTGCCACCGCCCCTGACTCTGAGGATTACCTCTAGTACATCGCATTTAATATCGGTGGCATCCACTATTACTCAGTTATCACACCTTTATTCAGCAGCTAAGTATAATGTGTATAATGCACAGTGCCAAAATACTCTAGGATTCTTTTTTCAGAGACAGGGTCTCGCTCTGTCACCCAGGCTGGAGTGCACTGACATGATCATAGCTCACTGTAACCGTGACTTCCTGGGCTCAAGTGATCTTCCCACCTCAGCCTCCTAAGTAGCTGAGACTATGGGTATGTGCCACCATAGCTGGATAACCTTTTTAATTTTTTGTAGAGATGGGGTCTTGTTATGTTGCCCAGGCTGATACCGAACTCCTAAGTTCAAAAGATCCTCCCACTTGTCCTTCCAAAGCACTGAGATTACAGGCGTGAGCCACCATGCCTGGCCTGAGTTTTTTAATGAGGACATACAGTCACTACATGAAAATAAGAGGACACAAAAATAATGAAGATGTAGGTTTTCAAGGGATTTACAATCCAATCCGGTATCTAAAGAGGTGCCTTGCATTCCTGTGTGGAGTCTGGAAACAACATGCAGAAATGGCACCTTGAAAGGGGAAGGAAAAGAAGGAAGAACAGGTCATCA
Source organism: Symphalangus syndactylus (assembly GCF_028878055.3). Lineage (NCBI taxonomy): Eukaryota > Metazoa > Chordata > Mammalia > Primates > Hylobatidae > Symphalangus > Symphalangus syndactylus. The sequence goes on from NC_072434.2 coordinate 16,372,966, forward strand.
GCCTCAGACCTCAGGTGGCTGAAGGAGAGAATGTATTTGGTGTCTGCCATATCTTTGCATCTTTCAGTGATACTTTTGTTCATGTCACTGATCTTTCTGGCAAAGAAATCATCTGCCATGTGACTGGTGGGATGAAGGTGAAGGCAGGCCGAGATGAATCCTCACCACATGCTGCTATGTTGGCTGCCTGGGATGTGGCCCAGAGCTGGGTATCACTGCCCTACACATCAAACTCTGAGCCATAGGAGGAAGCAGAACCAAGACCCCTGGATCTAGGGCCCAGGTGGCCCTCAGGGCCCTTGCCCGCTCAGGTATGAAGATCAGACGGATTGAGGACGTCACCCCCAACCCCTCAGCACGCACAGGAAGGGGGGTTGCCATGGTCACTGTGCACAGGAGTCCTCAAATATTTTCCGTTAATAAATTGCCTTCCTGTTAAAGAAAAGAGAGAGAGAGAGATGCCTTGCACATGGAGAAATGCACTTAGAGAAATAAAAGGTAAGAGTGTATCAGCAAGCTTGATGGGGAAGGATGGGAAGACCCACTTTTGGTGTGAAAGGCTCTGGAAAAGCAGCATCTGTGCAGGGTGGAACAGGTAGATATAGACAGGACGGGGGACAGGCATGGTACACAGAAGATGCAGATGGATAGATGCTAAGGTGTGGGGGTGGAAAGCACAGTTCTGTTAAAGAAACAACATATATAAGCCATTTAAGCTGGGGAGAAAAAAAAAGCATGTGTTCCCCCCCCAAAAAAAAAAAACAGATCAGGGCCAGATCTGGGAAAGATGTGGATATCTCATGTATTCTGCAGGCAAAGAGACCCACTGAAGGGCTTAAGCTGGGAAGCTACATGATCAGAGCTGGGCTCTGGGCAAACTAATCCCCCACTGCACGCCAAAGAATCATGGGGGCAAGACCTTCCTTCCATAACTGAGGGTTCTCAGAGTTGGCCACATGTTTCAACCACCCATCCCACCCCCTACTACTCTCTATTCCTTCCCTCTCTGGTTACACCTCAAACCTAATTTTATTTTCTTTTAAAGAATCCGAGCCCAGGTAGCCAAATCAAATGCATAAAGTCAGGAGAGTTCGAGATCCAGGAGAGGCGGCACTGCCACCCTTCCTCCTCTCTGTGAGCACAGGTCGCTAGAGCACATCAGGGGAAGAGAACACAAAGGGTATGAAGTCACTAAGAGTCCCAGGTGGGCTCTGCTGGAAAGGACATGATGCTTGTGAGCCTGGCAGTCAGAGGGAATGACAGCACTTGGCGTGTCTGCAAGCGCAAGCGTTTCCAGGGCAGGTTACATATGCTCATTTTCTCCCTGTGGCCTCCCCATCTGCCAGAGATCTGGGTGCCTGTAAGGATGGAGAAGGCATGGGATGACCCCTCGCTGGGCTGTCCAACTCAGCTGTGCAGCCAGGCTGCTCTGAGCTGCAGGGCACATGCAGCCTCCTCATCAGGCCACCTGCATTCCTAGGATTCTCCAAGTTCCAGACACATGGCCTTTAGTGTCCAGGGCTCTCCCCGCAGGACCCTTCGAGCTCTGCAGAAGCCAAGCATGACGAGCAACCTGCAGATTCCTCACTTAGAGAGGCTACCCTTCTCCAGCTCCTGTGAAGCCTGGCCTTTAGAATCCTACTAACCTTCTTCTAGGAATCACAGAAGCCAAGGAAGGCAGTCGGGATAGGGAAAGACAGAGGGTATGGCTATTCTGAGGACAGGGGCTCCTTCTGTCAGAGTTAAAAATAAACACTTAGCAACTACGCCCAACTCTTCCCCTGCACAGGCCAATGGGCCCTGGCAGATAAATCTTTCCTTGCAGAGGAAATGAGGCCCCGGGGGAGAGGCGGGAGAAGGAGGCCATGGACACATGGTCAGAGTCTGTAACTCTAGCTGAAGGCAGAGGGTTCCTCAGTCCTATGTCTTGGTTGTCATTGCCATCACTCTCCACCATACACCCCTTCCCCCAAATAAACCGTAATTCCCGAAAGCAGACATAGAGCCCTCCTAGGCCACGATCAGTATCAACACCTGTCTAGGGATTAGAAAAAAACAGAAAGAATACTAACGCCACGCTGAAGAACAGAATGCCACTGTCAGACTCTGCCCAGTATCTATCAGCTAAGCAGATATTCTAGCTACCTGAGCCCCTTTCCTCATCTTGCTCCACAAGTCTCCAGGATCCCTGGGGAGTAGAGGAAGAGGCCACACCTCCACAGACACACATCAATACTACAGTCAAGAGGTAGAAGAAACCCATGCACTCGGTGACATTCTGCATGTGGCTGAGCTGGAAGGGCCAGAGGTGCCATGGCCTGACTCAGGAAGGAGGTCCTGAGAGCCAGGGCCCAGTTATTCTTGGAAGCTGACAAGATGAGGTCACACTTTTGAATGTGGTAGCCCAAAGCCTCACACTGCGGAGGTGGAGAATATAACATAGCAACAGGGCAGGAGTACACAGTAGGTAGCATGCTCAGTGACAGGGCAGTCAGGTTGAAGGCCTGGGGCAGACTGCCCATGTGGGGCTGTCCTAGCATCCCTAGGTAACTCTGGCAAAGAGGCCTGCTTGGAGGTAAAACTGGAGGAAGCCAGGGCTGGAGGCGAGCACAGTAGAAGGTCTGATCCACTCTGATGAGCTTGGTCACTCTCCTTTTTGTCTAACCCTTTCCCTACTGGGGAATAAGCAGGACAGCTTCACAGAGCTTTCATACACACAAATCTATAGACACCTGAAGACATAAAAACCATAGCACGTCTCCCAGCACTCAGAAGAGTGAATTAGCCCCAAATCACCTACCAAGCTCAGGCTGGAAGAGAAAGGGACAAGCAGGGAGAATATCAGCAGAAAGTGAGAGAAACAGGTCAGCAGTGTGGCAGGAAGCACTGGGACAGCTAACAGGGCCTGGCTGGGAGGGGAGACTGCAGCAGTGGCAGGTTTATTTTTAGCTGTTGGGCAGAGGGGCTGAGTAACAGTTCTGGGCCCTGGGCAGGAGGCCAGGCTGCTAAGGTCCAGTGTGTACTGACAGCCTCCTAACAATGTGGATCATTAAAATGGCAGCAAACGATCAACTCGATCTTCTCCCTGTAGACAAGCAGGAGGATAAGGAGCTCCACAGGAGGACGAAAGTGGAGGAGTCAGCAGGGGGACAGTCAGTAGATCTCCTGGTC